>NC_136982.1:0-110000 GCF_032717465.1 Coenobita brevimanus | reverse complement strand
CAAGACTGAAGCAGTGGTTCAAACCATACAAGGAGCAGGCCGGAGCCCAGGAGAGGAGAGGATGCCTGGAACATATAATTTCATTAAGACTGTTGTGTGCTATGGCTAGGAGAAAGAAGGTAACTCTGTTCGTAACATTCATTGATTTCTCTCAAGCTTATGACAGGGTACCAAGACATACGTTATTTAGTGTTACGCCGTTTAGGATGTGGATCAGTGATGCTGTGTGCCTTGGTGGCCATGTATGGTGTGACAGAGAGCTGGATCGGTACCGCCATAGTCTTAATAACTCTTGGTGTTAGACAGGAATCACCCACTTCATGTCTCTTATTTATTGTCTTGGTAGATGATCTTATACGGTTAATCAAGGAGGGTTGTGAGGATGATGGCATTTTACAGTGGTTGCATATCCTGGTCCTTATGGATGATACTGTGCTTCTATCCACCAATAGGCGAAATATGACATTAAAATTAACTTTACTTCAAGATTATTGTAACGAGTACGGAATGAAAATTAACCAGTCTAAAACTAAGTTTTTTGTGATTCATGGTAGTGATGCGGATTCGGAACCTTTGGTCGTGAACGAGTTAGTGGTGGAACGCTGTGATATGTTTGTGTATCTGGGGTCACCGTTTACCAGTGATGGTTCCACCTCATCAGCCATTAAAGCTCATGCTAATGCTAAGATGCCACATGTGCTTAAATTTGTCATTTATTAGTAAGAATAATGAAGTTCCATTCTTTGTGAAGAGAAGAGTATTCGAGGCAGCTCTGATGTCATTACTTATATATGGATGTGAATCATGGATAGGGGGAGATCTTAAGCCAATGATTAAATTATATAACTGGTGTTTAAAGAAATTGCTAGGGGTAAGAAAATCTACATGTAATGATGTATGTTATGTTGAATCCGGATATCTGCCTTTACACGATTTAGTTCTCATAAACAACATAAATTCTTTCGTTCTAAGTGGCAAGACAGATCCCAGAATGAAGATGATCCTTTAATACATGTAATTAAGATTGTTATTAACACAACCACTGCTACCAGCAGGTTGATTAGAGAGTTTATAACGACTATTGTGACGGATCTGAGTGTGGCAATGGAGAATGTGAAAAATAGTATCGCAAACAGTGCTTCTTTCAAGCGTATAACTTATAGATATAAATCCAGACTTTTCTCTCCATTATGTTTATAAAGAGAGACATGCGATCAATGAAACACACAGGTTATCATTTACATAGTTTCGTGTGAGCGGACAGTACCTAGCCTGTGAGACAGGAAGGTGGAACAGGCGGGGGAGGGGCCGCTTGCCGCTGGATGAGAGGTTGTGTGCGTGTGGAGAAGTGCAAACGGAGAGACATGTAGTGCAGGATTGTCCAATGGCTCAGGGCATTAGAGACTGCCACCAGTTTTCAAGAACAGAACATTTGTTTTCTGATAACTTTGCACCTGAAATGACATGTAAAATAATCCATAAAATTTTGTCTATCTTTACTTAAAACGGAGAGTTGTTAGTATCTGAAAAGGTCGGCGAGAAGTTGAAGTTGATATATACTGGATTGCATTTAACTGGATATGTTTCGTAATATGTATAAATACAATCCTTATGTAGTCATTGTCTGTGTGTGAAGGGGTGCAGCAAGATACGTAGAGAAGGATTGTCCTTTGACTTAGATATTAAAGACCGCTATCGATGTTTAGAAACAAACCATTTGTTTCTTGTAAGAACTTTGAACCCGATACGACACATTGTAAGAACTTTGAACCCGATACGACACATTAGACAAATGATAATATTTTGTCTGTGTATGTGAAGAGTTGCCAGTGTATGGGAATTTAGGATAATTAATTGGAGTGCAGTTGAAGTTAAAATATATTGGACTACAGTTAGTAGGATGTATAATTAACTTTGTATACATATTGTCTTTATATAATTAGTGTAAGTTGTATTTTAATGTTGTGGTCAATAAATTATCTATCTATCTCTATCTTACATGCGTGTGTTGGGTGGTTTGGTAGAGCTGTGTGTGTGTGTGTGTGTGTGTGTGTGTGTGTGTTTTACATGCTTGTGTTAGGTGGTTTAGTAGAGCTGTGTGTGTGTGTGTGTGTGTGTGTGTGTGTGTGTGCTTCACATGTGTGTGTTGGGTGGTGTAGCCGAGGTGTGTAATACAGGTGTGTGTTACAGGTGTGTGATGGGTGGTGCCCAGCATGGGCCTGTCCCGCTGGCTGCCGGGCCTGCCGCCGCTCCTGCTCCTGCTACTACTCTGCTGCCTCGCCTCCCCGGCCTCAGGTGGGTCACGTCCTTTATCCTGGGTGGGGAGATAACACTCACTGGCAGATCAGGTTAATTATTCTTTCAGTATTGTAATTTCAGCTTAACTTATCATATATATTTATCCTTTTGTTGCTTATTTCTCGTGGCTCACTGACGGAATAATATAGTGCGTCTCTGTATCCTTTCCATAGCGCTTTTTCGTGACTAGCATTATTTTCTAGTGTAAATATATTAGATCTCAGCATTCAGGATGGGGAGATGCAAGTTTAGTCCAGGTTAGGAAAGAGAAAAGAGCATAGTATGCACTAGAAACAAATCTCATTGACAAGGGAACATAATCACTGCCAAGGATGCTCCCTACCACCTCTTTCTCAGCAATTTATTTTTCGTATTACATTCAGACATTCTCTTATACAGGGTGGTCCATAAATAGTATATACTCCACGAGGAGCTCTTCTGGCAATATCTCATATGTTATGAGGATGGCTCAGTCCGTTGGTGATTATGATGTACTAATTTGAACCTCTGCTACTTTCAGATGTGCAATACCTGCGTCCTGGTGGTGGTCAACGTGAGGCTGATGAAGCGGCCTTGGCGGTGAATGTGACGGAGGCCTCTGGGGAGGTGCTGGTGGAGGAAGCTGGTGGCGACGATAGAGAGATGGTGGAGGAGCGGGTGGTGGTACGGGGGCAGGAGGTGCTGTTGGAGTGCAAGGTGCCCGACCATGTCACTCCTGTACCTGGTGATGACAGTGTGCAGGGCGAGGTGCGATGGTACCATGATGGCATTAGGGTACGTATTGTTCTTCGTACTTGGCCATCATGAGGAAGGATTATCTGTGGCTGTCACTGTCCCTCATACGCTCACTCATACACTAATGTAACAGTACATATAGTCTACGAATTATATCACATCTATATCTGGCAGTGATGTTCACTCATACATTCACTCATACACTAATGAACCTGTATACTATACTGTATAGTCTATGAACTATATTACGTGTATACCTGGCAATGACAGTGTACCATGGAGAGGTGCGATTGTACCACAATGGTGTTAGGGTATGTATTGTTCATCATACTTGGTTGGCATAAGGAAGAATAATTTCTGGCTGTCATTTTCACTCATGCACAAATATTTGATGATGACATTCAGTTGAGCAGCGAATATAAACTTTGGTACCTTTCAGATAACAATATGTGTTTCCATAATATAATCCTTTGCGCCTTTGAAGTAACCCTCCATAATTTTCCTTAATGTAAACTTTTCTGCTTTCCAGTGACCCCCTCTAAATTTCTGTATGTAGGCTACGTACCTAGCAGCTAATGAGGTTAGGAAGCAGGCAACCACTTGAGTTGGCTGGATAAATTCTGTGTGGAGTGTATTACCAGGGCTTCGTTTTAACTTGACAATCGTTAGATTGACTCTGTCAGATAGGTGAGTGTGAAGTTATGTGAGGAATGTTTTTTTAACCTACCAGGTAGAGACAGGTTTCCGGGGACTTGAATGGGGAGTGAATGGGAGTGTGGCTCATTCAACTGGGCAAACTTTGGTTAGTGTCTTATAGTGTCAAGTTTTTCTGGCTCTGTAGACCCTCCCTCACCCCACCTTGGAGTAGGAAAGATCAAGGGTCAGGATGGTGATGATGATGATGGTGATGATGATGATGGTGGTGATGATGATGATAGTGATGATGGTGGTGGTGATGATGGTGGTGATGATGATGATGATAGTGATGATGATGGTGGTGATGATGATGATGTTGGTGATGATGATGATGATAGTGGTGATGATTCATTTGATTCCTTTACAGCTACTTGAGGACCTACGGGTAAGTGTGATGTGGACGGGTCGACTGATGTTCTCTCACGCTGTGGTGGTGGACTCTGGGGTGTGGTGGTGCCGGAGATCGGGTCGACCAGGGCCACGCACAAGTTTACTCGTCGTTAGTACGTATATAGCAATTTTCACCACAGTTTTTACTTCATCTCTATGGAATTCATTGACCACTTAGGCTATTTTACACTTGTTGCACATGTACCAGGATGCTCATCAATACAGCTCCTTCACCTTAAAATGATCCAGATTTTCATCCATTCGAAGCTTATTTTACATAGCTGAGTGGCCGAAAAAGACAGTGCTATGGCTCATCATCATTTCCATAGCACTTTTTCTTGACGTCATTGTACTCTGTTGTCACACTTTTACTAGATAGCATTCAGTATGGAGAGGTTTATATTTTAGGCCACATTAGATTAAAAGGAGTTTAGTATATGTATAATCAATCTTACAAGCAAATAATTTCAACTGTAGGGCCCCTCATCAGGAGACTTATTGTTCTTACTTATATAAATTCCTTCACTGCTGTTTTCATCACAAGAATACAACCCCAAACCAAGATAATTGTTACTATACTCTTTTTACTCTAACATGGCCAACAATTGTCATCTTTTCATCTTGAAAGCTAAGTTGCAGCAATAGATTAACACTAGAAAATGATGCTAGTCATGAAGTAGTACAGTGCAAAGGATGCAGAAGTCATTTTGTAACATGAAATTGGAACCTGGCAACCCAGGATTGCAATATGGTGCCCTGTGGTGGTTGTTTTGTGATGCGAAAAGTGATTGCCATGCTGCTACTGATCCATCTATTCATTGCACTCTCACCAGCCCACACCAGTTTATAAAAACTCAGTCTGAATAAATAGCAATTGGTTAATCAGCTTAAGATTGGACATGTGAGACGTTTGAAGGCTACATAATCATCTTGGATAGGTAACAAAATAGGGTGGGAGCATTTTTTCATCTGGGTGGGTGGATGGAGGGGGCTAAGGTGTCTGAAACTGTGCTGTCATTTCTCCTCCCATGCCACAGTCCCCCCGGAGCGTCCTTACCTGGTGTACGGTGGTGCCCAGTTAGCAGAAGGTGCAAGGCTGACTACAAGGGAAGGCAACACACTCACCTTGCACTGTGTGGTGGATGGAGGCAACCCAGCACCTCAAATTACATGGCTTCTGGCCTCCATAGATGTCACCACAGCAAGCCAGGTGTGTATGAGAGAGAGAGAGGGAGAGAGAGAAAAGATATACAGATAGACAAATATAGAGAGTATAGACATACGGATTGATTGATAGATAGGTAGAGTAAATACTGTATACAGAAAGGCAAAGATAGATGGATGGATGGATAGGTAGATTCCAGCATAACCACATCTCCCTCTCCAGGTGCATGCAATATTTCAAAGGGAGGAGGATGAGATCCAGACCTAACTTTATCACATGTCACCCTCACAAGTGTGCTCTTTGTGACGAGTTGAGGAGAGGACACTGTAGAACCAAACCTAACCTAACTTAACATAATACGGAAAGGCAGCATTTGAACTAATAACAAACCTGACCAACTTATATTTCCTCCTCAGGTAGGCATCATGTGATAAGAAGCATGGGGACAACAGCAAACCTAACCTATCCTCACCAGTCTTAACCAGAGAGAAAGAGGAGATGCATTACCAAACCTAAAGTAACTTAAACTGCTTTACTTTGTTGTACTTTAACTTCCAAACCACATATCTCGATAACAGGTACGTGCTGTGTGGCTAGAGGAGGATGGTCAGTATCGCAGCGTGAGTAATTTTACGTTGACATCTGCGGGGCGGGACCACCACAACGCTACGGTGGCCTGTATCGTCACACACCCCTCACTGCAACACCCAGCATCAACCACCCTCACGCTCAACATCCAGTGTCAGTGCTGATGCTGCTTTATATATGTAGAATGCAGTGTATATTGTGTGCTTTAGTATGTAATGTAAAATACATGTGCAGTCATTATTTTAGTGTGTAACTTTTTTGAGGTAAGGTGGAGCAGCCTGAGATTCTAACAAAGGTGTCTTGAGTTCCACCCACCTCACACCGATGCTCCTTCTTAAAAACCCTGGGGGTAGGGGGGTTTCAAGAATACTCCCCCAGTATCCCTGCTTGTCGTACGAGGCGACTAAAAGGGTTGGTGGTGGGTTAGTGCCCCACCCCGTAAAAAGAACTAACTAAAAAAGTGAACAAAGCGCCTCGGACCCAGACGGACCATACGTTGACGACTAAGGAACGGACAAAGGACTTTCTGAGGGTAGGAATGTGGAATGTGAGAGGAATGAATGATGAAGTGAAAGAGAGAGAGATTGTCCAGGTGCTTGAGGATGCAAAAGTGGATATATGTGGATTGACTGAAACTAAATGGAAAGGTGAAAGGATGAGAGAATGGGAACACGGTGTAGGTATATGTGCGGGAGTCAGTGAGAATGAGAGGGCAAGAGAGGGAGTATGTCTGATGATAAGCAAGAAGTGGAAGGAGAATATAAGAGAGTATGGAACAGTGGGTGCAAGGATTGTATGGGTGAGGATGAAAGTAGGTATACAAGCATGGGCGATTGTATGTGTGTATGCTCCAACAGAGGATCGAGTGGCAAGAGTGAAAGATGAGTTTTGGGCGAGAGTAGAAGCATGTATGGACAAGTTTGAGAGGAGCGAGAGAGTGCTGTTGATTGGAGACATGAATGGCAAAGTTGGGAATGTACGAATGGATGGAGTGGTTGGTCAGTGGGGTGTGCCAGCTGAAGTAGATGGGAATGGTAGTGCCTTGGTGGACATCTGTGCTGGTAAGGGGTTGGCAATAGCCAACACCTACTTTCATCATAAGATGATCCACTGGTATACATGGAGAGTAATGAGGAGGATGGATGGTGAACTTGTTGAACGAAAGGCAACGATAGACTACGTGTGTGTGGATGAGCGAATGAGAAGACAAGTGTTGGATGCAAGGGTGTGGAGAGGGTGGGGGAATGGAGTCTCGGACCATCACTTAGTGATGGCCAAGGTAGAGCTGCAAAGAAAGTGGTTGAGGAGACGAAGGGGAAGACAGGAGGTAGCTCCTGTGAGAAGAGTGGAGAAATTGCAAGATAGTGAGAAAAGGACAGAGTATAAGAGCATAGTGGAAGAAAGATTGGGAAGGTATGAGCTAGAGCAGATGGAAGGGGTGGAAGACGTATGTAAGATATTCACGGAAGAGATAAGCGCAGCGTGTGAGGCGGTTTGTGGAGTGAGGAGGAGGTGCAAGGGACAGCATGGTGGAATGATGAGGTGACACGAGCTGTGGAACAAAAGAAGAAGGCATATGGTGAATGGTTGGCGAGTAGAGGTAGGGGAGAAGATGAGAGAGAGAAGAGAGAGGTATATGTGAGCAGGAGAAGGGAGGTTAAGAGACTGGTGAAGGAGAGTAAGAAGAAAGTGGATGAAGAGTTTGGGAGGAATCTGAGTGTGAAATGGAGGGAGAGTAAGAAATTGTTTTGGAAGGAGGTAAAGAAAGTAAGGCAGTGTGAAAGGGGAAATAGTAGGGGAGTGAAAGATAGGAATAATAGATTGTTGGTGGAGAAGAGAGAGAAATTGAGGAGATGGAAGGAGCACTTTGAGGATTTGTTGAATGTAGAGAGTGAGAGCAGTGTGAGTATAAGCGGTTGGGGAATGGCTGGGAGAAGAAGAGATGAGAGGAGGGAGGAAGAGATCAGTAGGTCGGAAGTAGTGGAAGCGATGAAGAAGATTAAGCTGGGAAGGGCCCCAGGAATTGATGGAGTGTGTGGTGAAATGCTTAGGTATGGGGGTGAGATTGTTGTGGAGTGGATATGGAAGTTGTGTAGATTGGCTTGGGAAGAGGGAAGGGTTCCAGAGGACTGGAAATCAGGTATAATTGTTCCTCTGTACAAAGGAAAAGGGAGAGAGAAGTATGTGGTAACCATAGGGGTATTTGCCTTCTTAGTGTGACTGGTAAAATATATGGTAGAATACTCATTGATAGGGTTAGGCATATGACAGAGGAGCTAGTTGGAGAAGAACAAGGGGGATTTAGGAAGGGAAAAGGGTGTGTAGATCAGATATTTGTTCTAAGATGTTTAGTGGAGAAGTATCTAGAGAAGGGAAGGAAAGTGTATGCTGCCTTCATGGACTTGGAGAAAGCTTATGACAGAATAGATAGGCAAGGTATGTGGAAGGTATTGAGAATATATGGAGTGGAGGGGAAATTGTTGAGTGCTGTGAAGAGTATGTACGAGGGAGCTAGGGCTACGGTGCGAGTGGATGGTGAGCTGAGTGAGTTCTTTGATCTCAATGTGGGACTGAAACAGGGGTGTGTGATGTCTCCATGGCTGTTTAATATATATATGGATGGGGTTGTAAAGGAGGTGCAAGGTAGGGCAGTGGATGTGGGGGTGGCCCTAATGAATGAGGGTGAGATTTGGAAGCTTCCGGTGTTGCTGTTTGCTGATGATACAGTATTGTTGAGTGAAGATGAATGGGAGTTGCAAGGTTTGGTGAATGAATTTGGGACAGTGTGTAGGAGGAGGAAGCTGAAAGTTAATGTAAACAAAAGTAAAGTTATGGTGTTTGAGAGGAATGAAGTCACAGAGTGTGCAGTGAGATTGGATGGTGAGGATATGGAGAATGTGAGTGCATTCAAGTACTTGGGTAGTGTGATGAGTAAGGATGGAACTTTGGGGGATGAAGTACGTGAAAGGGTACAGCAGGGAAGAAAGGTTGTTGGTACACTGAAAGCAGTGATGAGAAATAGGGAGGTGAGTATGGAAGTTAAGAAGTCACTGCATGATGGTATTGTGATCCCTACCCTGACATATGGAAGTGAGGCGTGGACCTTGCTAGAGGGGAACAAGTCAGGAGTGAGAGCAGTGGAAATGAGTTACTTGAGAGGTGCATGTGGAGTGACGTGGAGGGACAGGTTGACGAATGAAGAAGTGAAGGAACGTTGTGGGGTAGATGTGGATGTGGTTGAAAGAATTAGGAGAAATACACTGAGGTGGTTTGGACATGTGGAGAGAATGGAGAATGAAAGACTGACTAAGAGGATGTATGTAGGTGAGGTGGAGGGAGGGAGAGGGAGAGGTAGACCGAGGATGAGGTGGAGGGATGGAGTTGAGAGGTATATGAGGGAGGGGGGGGTGAGTTGGGGGGAGGGGAGTCAAATGGTGGGTGACAGAGTGACTTGGAGGCGTTTTGTCTGCGGCCACCCTTTGCGGGATTAGGGCGTCAGGCTATAGATAGATAGATAGATAGAACTTTTGTCTTTTATATTTTACTCTCATTATGTACATATTTTCATATTTTACTCACCATCCACACATTCAGTGTAGTGTTGCCCTCGGGTGTCTGCCCTTTCCTCCCTTCCTTCCTTCTTTCCTTCCTTCCTCTTCTGTCTTTCTTTCCTTCATTCTTTCCTCATCCATCTGTGTATGGGTGACTGTAAACTGAGTGACAAGCCAAATTGTTTCCTGTACATTAGGAAACCATTTACTACACTGGGTGGTAACCATGTAACCAAATTATGGTGCCTGGTGGTTTAGTGGGTAATTGTGGTGCTTCAGTCAGATTGAGCTTGTGTAGGTTTATATCCAAGGGATGGTTGGGGTTTATTGCTCATGTAATGCCACTCGGGAATGAGTGAGGTTGGCCACTTTCATCTGAAATGTCAGGACCAACTTGCCTAGCCCCGGGCTCCCATGCTTATCATGGGGCAATGCAGGATTAGATGATGATGATGAATACTCTATTCATTATGTATAGGCCTTCACATTTTCTGTTTGGTTCAATTTTCAATGAGTATTGCATTTGTTTAGTTGAACATACAGTATATTATTTTATAATGATTCTTCGTTCAGTGTGAGTATCACACTGCATGGCTTAGCATTACCTGTTACAGTGTTCAGTGTATGGTCGTGCATGGGTCGGCATTTCGTATAACTGGAGAGAGATATTTTAGATGCAGAATCATCATGTGTGCTGTGTGTTGGGGAGAGCATGTGGATATTGCCAGGTGTGAAAGGACTGAACTTGCTGGTGAGTCTCTTGAGTGTGTGGAAGAGTTTTGTTATTTGAGAGACATGTAATGTGCTGGAGGTGGGGCAGGAGCTAGCTCTGTGGCTAGAGTGAGAAGTGGTCAGAAGAAATTCAGGGAGCTGTTGCCTTCCCTGACATTGAGAGGGCTCTCCCTCCGTGCTAAGGGATTTTTGTATGTGGCATGTGTTTGGAGTGTAATGCTGTATGGTAGTGAGACCTGGGCAGTAAAGGAAGAGGATATTCGCAGGCTCAAACATACAGAAATGGCAATGATTAGGTGGATGTGCAGTGAGTCCTTGAGTGCAAGGCCTAGGGGGGCTAGGTTTATGATGGAAGAGTTGAGAAGTAGGATGGGACTGGAGTGTCCAGTGATGAGGAGAGGTAGATTGAAATGGTTTGGGCATGTGGAGAGGATTGGGGATGATAATTGGGTGCAGAAAGTGAGAAGTGTTGGGGGTAGGGTTGTGAGAGGTAGATCGAAAAAGACCTGGGATGAAGTCATTGAGTTTGTCCTCAGGTTTAAGGGACTAAATAGAGAAGCTGCCAGAGACTGAGCAGCATGGAGAGCCACCATTAGGGGACCAAGGCTGGCACATGGAGGCATGTTGGAGTCTTCAAAAATGAAAACGACTAAAACAACAATCATCTCTGAGAGCAGCCTTGTTCATCTGTCACACGCTGACCTGTTTTGGTAACGCGGTGCCTCCTTCCTGTAGAAATAAGCGACATCAGCTAAAACCCATTTAAGTCCCTGAAGCTCCAGCATGTATTTAGTGCTTCTTTACTTGTTTGCCAGTGTTAGCATTTATTGTTTGGTGCTGCTATGATTTTTGGGTCAACACTCCGTGAGAGAAGCAGTGGCCAAAGATAAACAAATTCCATACTTTTCTACTGGACAAGGAGATAACGTGTGTCTTGATGCAGCAGGCAGCCAGGTGGGTAATTATTATCTGCCGCACCAGGTTCCGAATTTAAGAACTGTAGTTGATCTCAACATTCTTTTCTAAGAAGGCTTTGGTTAGCTTAGGTTAGTTAGTCTAGTCTGGTCTAGTGTTGTCTAGTTAGATTAGTCATGTGGGCCCTGTGGGGGTTCAGATCAAGTCAGGTCATCCTAGGTTAAGTTAGATTACAGTTGAGTAGATTAAATGAGATCATCTTGGCAACAGGAAACATTGCAAAGTGCAGCAATGTTTTACAGTTTGGAAAGATGATACTGGGCTGACATGGGTTTGAACTTGCTTCAGAAACCCACACCAAAGATCATTCCAGTTTTGACCCATGTGATTTAAATATTGAGTATGAATATTGTCTCATTTGTTAAGAATTCACCAACCATTATATTTCCCACCAGGGTGAGCGTTGATAATTCCCTTCCATAAAACAGTCAGTTCCGTTGGTGAATAGATCTGGACACGAATCTAACTATCTATCTATCTATCTATTGCCAGACGCCTCAATCCCGTTTGGGGTGGCCACAAACAAATCGCCTCCAAGTTGCCCTGTCCCCCGCCATTTCACTGCCCTGCTCTCAACTCACACCCCCCTCTGTCATATACCTCTCCACCCCATCCCTCCATCTCATCCTCGGCCTCCCCCTCCCTCTTCCCCCCTCCACCTCACTCACATACACTCTCTTTGTCAGTCTTTCACCCTTCATCCTCTCCACATGGCCAAACCACCTCAGTGTGTTCCTCCTAACGCTTCCTATCACATCCACATCCACACCACAAAGCTCCTTTATATCCTCATTCGTCAGCCTGTCTCTCCATGTGACTCCACAGGCTCCTCTTAAATAACTCATTTCCACTGCTCTCACTCTTGACTTGTGTCCTTCCAACAACGTCCAAGCTTCACTTCCATACGTTAGAGTTGGTATCACAATACTGTCATGTAGTAACTTTTTCACTTCCATGCTCACTTCCCTGTTTCTTATCACTGCTTTCAAAGAACCAGCAACCTTTCTTCCCTGCTGTACCCTTTCAAGCACTTCATCCTCCAAACCTCCATCCTTACTCATCACACTACCCAAATACTTAAACGTACTCACATTTTCCAATTCCTCACCATCCAACCTCGCTGTACATTCACTGACTTCACCTCTCTCAAAGACCATCACTTTACTCTTTCCTACATTCACCTTTAGATTCCGTTTCTTACACACCCTTCCAAACTCATCCACCAAGCCTTGCATCTCCCCTTTGTCTTCACTCAACAACACAGTATCATCTGCAAACAACAGTACAGGGAGTTTCCAAACACTATCCTCTCTCACCAGGGCCACTCCAACATCCACTACCCTACCTTGTACCTCTTTTATTACCCCATCCATGTACAGATTGAACAACCATGGAGACATGACACATCCCTGTTTCAACCCAACTTTCAAAGAGAAAAATTCCCTTAGTTCACCATCCACACGCACTGCAGCCTTCGCACCATCGTACATACTCTTCACAGCATTCAGCAACTTCCCATCTACTCAATATATTCTTAACACTTTCCACAATCCTTGTCTATCCACCCTGTCATATGCTTTCTCCAAATCCATGAAAGCAGCATACAACTTCTTTCCCTTCTCTAGAAACTTTTCCACCTAAGATCTAAGAATGAATATCTGATCTACACAACCTCTTCCCTTCCTAAAGCCTCCCTGTTCTTCTCCAACTAATTTCTCTGTTCTTTCTCTAACTCTGTCAATAAGTATCCTACCATACACTTTTCCTATTAAACTAAGAAGACAAATGCCCCTATGATTACCACACACTTCTTTTTTGCCTTTTCCTTTGTACAAGGGAATAATTATACCTGACTTCCAATCCTCCGGGACTCGACCTTCCTCCCAGGTCAATCTGCACATCTTCCACATCCATTCTACTACTATTTCTCCCCCATGCTTCAGCATTTCACCACATACTCCATCAATTCCTGGGGCTTTCCCTGATTTAACTTTCTTCATTGCTTCCACAACTTCTATCCTACTGATTTCTTCCTGTCTTCTCACCTCCCTCCTTCTCCCAGCCATTCCCCAGCCACTTATACTCGCATTACTTCCATCCTCTATGTTCAACAATTCCTTAAAGTGTTCTCTCCATCTGCTCACTTTTTCTCCCTTCTCCACTAGTAATCTACCATTTTTATCTTTCACTCCCCTGCTAACTTCACTTCCACCCTGTCTTACTCTTTTCACCTCTTTCCAGAACATTTTCTTATAGTCCCTCCACTTTACATTCAAATTCCTTCCAAATTCCTCATCCACTCTCTTCTTCTCTCTTACTAATCTTTTCACCTCTCTCTTTCTTTCTACATATAACTCTCTCTTCCGCCTCTCAACTTCTTCCTCGCCCCTATTTCTCATCCATTCATTGTATGCTTTCTTCTTTTGTGCCACAGCCTGTCTCACCTCTTCAGCCCACCACTCTGTTCCTTGCACCCCCCTCCATCTTCTCTTCTTTCCACACACCACATCACATGCTGCACATATTTCTTCTGTAAATATCCTACACACACCTTCCACATCTCCCATCTGCTCCAATTCATATTTGCCCAATCGTTCCTCCACTTCTCTCTTAAACTCTGCCTTTTTCTCATCCTCTTGTAACCTTTCCACTCTCCTTGCAACTACTCCTTCCTCTCGTCTTTCCCTTCTTCTATTCCTCCATCTTACTTGAATCCTAATTCTGGTCACCACCAAGTATTGGCTTTATTATCTCCTTCAGTACGATGATGTATTTTTTGCACTATATTTTATTGCTACTCTACTGTTTTTTACTTTAAATTGGGTCAGATATTCATCCTTTACACCTTATTTCACGTAGTTCTGTGGCAGAAAGTTTCAGAGCTACTGCTCTGCAAACTTTCCATAGCACCACTTTGTGATCAGTCTTTTCATACAACTAAAGATTCAAAATGGAGGGATGGGAATTTTAGGCCAAGTTAGAGTAAATAGAATGTACCAGACATTATACTCAGCTCAGATGGGTACCATAAGTATGATGAAATTAATGGAAACCGTACAGTCAATGAAACACCTATCTTCCAAGTCTGATGCAGGTTTGCAACTTGTGAAATGCATTGAAAACCCTATCTCTACCAGTGCGTGTTTCAGATGGTTTGATTTTTCAACTATGTATTTGTCAGATCTTGGGAAGATACTTGTTTTTGTCAGTACCTCACCCCTCTAGTGAAAAAAAGTCTCCTCAACTAAATAAAACTTCTCAAAAGTAACATGAATTTAATGAGACCTACATCAAAGGAGTGAAATAGATAAAAAAGAATTATTTAAAGTGGTTTGACAGCCAAGCTGCATGTGACACGAGGGTAGTAATATTGTGTCAGAAAGAAATATGATAAGTACTTTTCTCATTGCATTTTATCCCTCTGATATTGCATTTATGGCTTTGTTGTGAAATCCCCCATTTTTTGGAAATATACTCCCTCAGATTTTATCATGCATTGACAGAAGTATGAGCTTCTTTTCCCTCCTCCTCATGTTTCTTTCAGTATGTGTGTGTGTGTGTGTGTGTGTTTGTGTGTGTGTGTGTGTGTGTGTGTGTGTGTGTGTGTGTGTGTGTGTGTGTGTGTATGTGTATGTGTGTGTGTGTGTGTGTGTGTGTGTGTGTGTGTGTGTGTGTGTGTGTGTGTGTGTGTTCATACCCTGCCTAATTGTTCGAACCTAATTGTATCTTTACAGGAGTGAGTCAAGCTTGTACTGTCCCATATATTAAACCATTTTTATCATACATATCCTTAGATTTATGCATTGTTTTGACACACACTATTTCATTTGGTAGTGCATTTCATTGATCAGTTGTCCTATTTGGGAAACTGAATTTCCTTACATCTTTATTGTCTCTCTTTTTATGTAGTTTTTTGCAATGTCCTCTTGCTGATGCTGCCCCATATGCTGTTTACTCATTTATGTCTATTTTCTCTTTCCCTAAGATGCATTAATATAGCATAATCGTGTCTCCTCTTTTAATTCTCTCCTGTAGTGTTGGTAGATTCAGTTTTTCTAGTCTTTCTTCGTAGCTATATCCCTTAAGCTTGGTACCCATCTTGTTGTTGCCCTGTGTACTTTTTCAGTCATACCTATGTGTTTTTTTAAATGAGGATTCCAGACTACTGATGCATACTCCAGGGCTGGTCTGATGAATGATGTTATTATTTTTCTCAGCATGTCTTCATTTATATATTTGAATGCTAAATGTATGATTTGTGTGTGTGTGTGCATCCCATTGCTTAAGTTGCTTTATAATGCATCAGTGCCCTCCTACCGCAGTGCCATGACCCAGCTCTCCTCTGGCAGACTCACCCGACTTCCGGTTACGACGGTGGCCGGTGTGGGGTACACCAGTGCGGGAAGGCAGCGCGGTGTCACTCCTCTGCCTCGTAGATGCCAATCCCCAATCCACACCCACATGGTTCAAAGGTTAGTTATTATCAGGATTGATTGAAGAACCACAATGTTAGTTTGTTTTCAGTTGATAGAGCTGGTCTACAACACACACAAGAAAATATACACACACCCTAGTATGCCAGGGATGTAGAAATAAGGGAACAAAAAACACATCATGCAGACCCTAACAACAAGTAACTTATGCCATTAAACTGTACTCAAACATAATTTACTCTTTCACCCACTGTCTCTTCTGGGCCAAGCATCTTCTCCTCCTACCAACCACCCAGTGAAAAAAAATGTTGGTTCTCTCTCTCTCTCTAATTAGATCTCGATCTAGATCTGTGTATCTATCTATCCATTTTTTCTTTACCACTCTTTGTCAGTATATCTGTCTTCTTTATCTCTGCCTCTCTTCATATCTGTGTGTCTTTCTGCCCACAGAGACAGAGTATAGTGTATATTAGGTATAACCCTTTCTCAGTACCTATTCTCATCCATTTGTCTATCTATCTATCCATCTATATATCGACAGAGACAGAGGGTGGTGGTCGTGAGGTGTCGTCGACAGGAGGGTGGCTGAATATAACGAGGGCGGTGGCTGAGGATAGGGGCTGGTACAAGTGTGCAACCAACCACCCTTTTGGACACTTCGCATCACACTCTGTCTTTATCAATGTACTTGGTAGGTATGTGGTTAATTCATTAATAGTGCGCCACTAGACACTTCTGGTGGTGTCTTATGTGTTACAGGGACTTTGTTGTTGTGGGCGTGGGTATGGCAGTGGGAGTACGGAATGACTAAGTGATGCAGGTTAGACATTGATTATGTTGACTGGGCCGTCTCCGTAACACACGAGAAATTACCCTGCAGATCGGAAAGTGGAAGAGGAACATTATATAAGGGCCTCACTGTTTTACCCTCTGCTGTTTTTGCTACCCTTGTTTTTGTTGCCACCCTTGTTTTTGTTGCCACCCTTGTTTTTGTTGCCACCCTTGTTTTTGTTGCCACCCTTGTTTTTGTTGCCACCCTTGTTTTTGTTGCCACCTTTATTTTCGTTGCCACCCTTATTTTCGCTGCAACCCTTGTTTTTGTTGCTGCCCTTTTGTTGCCATCCTTGTTTTTGTTGCTGCCCTTGTTTTTGTTGCTACCTTTTTTTTGTTGCTATCTTTGTTTTTGTTGCATTGCCTACATTTAGTCCTTTTTTTGTTTTTGCTTTTTTTGTGTGTCATCTTTGTGTTGTCATGCTTTAGCGGTTGTTTTGTTATGTGTCACTGCCAATCTTTATCAATGTACTTGGTCAGTATATTACCTTTTGCTGTTGTTTACCACTGTGTTACTTTGCCATCATATCTTCTTCCTCTTTTTTGTAATGTTTTCCTTATGTTGCCACACCTTATTATTTCTTATATAATTTTTCATACTTCATTCTCCTTGTTTAGTTACATAATCAGTGTGTTTATAACAGTCTGGTGTTGCTGAGCTTTTGTTGTAGCTAGCTGTATTATGCTTCATTTGTATTGTTGTTATGCCCAGTGTTGTCATGCCATTTTTCTAAAGCCTATGTTGTGTTGTCATTCCTTCAATATGCCTCTTGCCTTGTCATGCCTTTGTTGTTATGCCTTTTGTGTTGTCATGCAGTGGTATAGTTACCAGAGTGACATGGGCCACCCATGAAATGGACCTGGTCATCTCAGTGGCCACCTCAGATTGCAGGAGTAATACCCCTGAACCCTCTAAAACAGTCTCCTTGGGCCACTCCATACATAGGCATAACCACCCCATTTTTGAAATCCTAGCAATGACCCAGGCCATGTCTTCATAGTTATGCTGTCATGCCTTTAAGAGTTTTTTTTTTTTTTTATTTATTTTTTTTTTTTTTTATCATGCATTACACTGTTGAACCATATTCTGTGTAGTATTAGCTTCATAGCATTCTTTCCTTAACAATTTATTTAGCATGTTAAATGTTAACATTATCTTCTGTGGTATTTGCTGTATATTGTTTAGCATTGATATGATTTACGTTAAGAACATGCAAGAGGATACTGAGGCTTATGAGGAGAATAAATCGCTAGAAGTAAGTGTTACAAAATCTCTAAAGCCACCTAAAGTCTGTCAGTGTGCTTGGTCAACAAGATATAATCGTGATGGGCCTTCCTTGTTGTATTCACATGGATTCTTTGTAACTCTTCTTATATCTTGGTGTCACCTCTTGATTTGATTTAGATTCAGGTAGACTTTCCCAACTTGAGGGGTTAGATATAGCCTTAATAAATATGTTCATCACAAGATGTCTTTCCAAAGTTGAGTAATTTAGTATAACCAGAAATAGACTAAGAAAGATGTCATCAGGATTCAGGAAATTAATTGTGTTCCCATGAATCACACTCTGTCTTTGTTAACATTCTTTACCAGTTAATTAGTGTTTTGTGATGTGTTGTTATGCTACTGTTCCCATACTTCTGATATGTTGTGATGCTTTGTTTTATTGGCCATATATTACACATTGATTTCACCAACATTTTTGGTTAGTTTAGCATTAAATGTGATATTATGCCCTTTTGTTTTGTAGTGTGGTCTGTTATGCTGTGTTGTATTGTAATCATATACTCTTCAGCAAGGCATAGTCATGGAGGGGTATGGGGGACCTGCCCCCTCAGTTAGATCCTTGACCCCCCACTGGATCCCTGTATTTGGAATTCTGTTTATCAGCCTATAGCCAGATGCCTCAATCCTGTTAGAGATGGCCGCAAACAAAACACCTCCATGTTGCCCTGTCCCATGCCATTTTGCTGTCCTCCCCTCAGCTCACACTCCCCTCTCTCATATACCTCTCCACTCCATCCCTCCATCTCATCCTTGGTCTCTTCCTCCCTCCCTCTCCCCCCCTCCACCTAGCTCAGATACACTCTCCTCGTTAGTCTTTCATTCCTCATCCTCTCCACATGACCAAACCACTTCTGTTTACTTTTGACGCTTTCTATCACATCCACGTCCACACCACAATGCTCCTTCACTTCCTGATTTGTCAGTCTGTCTATCCGCTCCTCTCAGTTAACTCATTTCCACTGCTTTCACTCTTTACTTGTGCCCTTCCAACAAGGTCCAAGCTTCAATTATGTATGTTAGAGTTGGTATCACAATACTGTCATGCAGTGTCTTCTTAATTTCCATGCTCACTTCCCTATTCCTTATCACTGCTTTCAGGGAAACAGCAATTTTTCCTCCTGCTGTGCTCTTTCATGAATTTCATCCTCAAAACTTCCATCCTTACTCATCACATTACCCAAGTACTGCAGTTAAATGTACTGACATTTTCCATTTCTTCACCATCAAACCTTAAAGCGCATTCAGTGACATCATTTCTTTCAAAGACCACGGCTTTACTCTTCCCTAAATTCTGTGCTAGATTCCGTCTCTTGTACACTCTCCCATACTCATTCACTAAGCCTTGTAGTTCACCCTCATCCTCACTTAACAATACAGCATCATCTGCAAAACAAAACAGGAGGTTTCCAAATGCTTCCCTCTCTCATTAGGGCTGCTCCAGTTCCACTCCCCTGCCCTACACAGTATCTCTTTTATAACTCCATCCATATACAGATTGAACAGCCAGGGAGACATGACACATCCTTGTTTCAATCCAACATTCAGATAAAAAAATTCACTCAGTTCACCATCCACACACACTGCAGCCCTAGCGTCCCCATTCATACTCTTCACGGCATTCAGCAGCTTCCCATGTACTCCATATATATATATATATATATATTATTAATATTTTCAACAATCCTTGTCTACCAACTCTGTCATATGCTTTCACCAAATCCATAAAGGCTGTATGCAACTTTCCCATTTCTTGAAGCTTTCTCCCTAAAGATCTTAGGATGAATATCTGATCTACACAACTTTTTCCCTTCCTGAAACCTCCCTGTTCTTTTCCAACAAATTCCTCATTTATTTCCCCAACTCTGCCAGTAAGTATCCTACCATATACTTTTCCTGTTACACTAAGAAGACAAATGCCCCTATGATTACCACACACTTCTTTTCCTCCCTTTTCCTTTATATAGGGGAATAATTATACCAGACTTCCAATCTTCCAGAACTCTACCTTCCTCCCAGGCCATTCTGCACATTGTCCATATTCACTCCACTACTATCTCTCCCCCATTCTTGAGCATTTCACCACACACTCCATCAATTCTTGGGGCTTTTGCCATTCTGACTTTCTTCATTGCTTCCCTCCTACTGATATCCTCCTCCCTTTTCATCTCCCTCCTCCTCATGGCCATTCCCTAGCCACTTATCCTCGGACTTCTTTCATTCTCTATTTTTTACAATTCCTTTAAGTGTTCGCTCCATCTGCTCACTTTGTCTTCCTTCTCCACTAGCAGTCTACTATTTTTGTCGTCCACTCCCATACTACCTATTTGAAATTGTAGAGTATTAAATGTGGGCACAATGGACAGCAGTGGAACCCCAATCACCCCTCCACAGAATATGGCGTGACCCCCTCTCCCCCCCTTCTGTTCATGGAAGCCTGCTTGTCAGGTGTGGACTTCTTGTGCACTTTTATTCGTCCTACTACTAGATGATTGAATTCAACTGTGTAGAGACTTTTTGAGCTATAACATACTCAGAGTCAAACGGCCTCCCCCTAGGGTATTGTGGTGTCTAGCTATAAATAGACAGATAGATAGAACTCAGGTGTAGCCTCCATTATTTTATCCACCACATGGGCACTCTTGAAAACTAACAACATTGTGGAGGTAGCATACGTAAAACCTCCATTATCTCTTTCACTACAGAGGCATTCTTGGAAACTGAATAAGATTGCTTGGAGGTGGCTAATTTACGTAGCCTAAATACAAACACATCACCATACAGGAGAAGCCAAAATATAAGTGCTGCATCAAGATAGCCCCTTGTGTCGACTATTTTTGTGTGTATTATGTGAATGGGGGTTGTGTGCTCATGTGCGTAAGTGAATTTATGTTTTCTGGTACCCATTTCTTGACGATTAATCTTGCATTTTACTCCGTACGATTCTGTTATGCAATTTAGATTTACTATAGATAACGTAAATATCATAAACAAATACTATATATAATACCATACCAGAAGCATTAACAGGTTAGTAATAGGTGCTAAGAAGCCTCCATCACCCCTTAACAATGATGACCTGTTTTTTCATTTTAATTCTTCTTATCTATAGATGATTTTTTTTTTTTTCCAGGTCAGGAAAGACTTTACCAAATGCAGAGGTTACATATAGAGTTTATTTACCCTATCACTACAAAAGGTTTCTCTCAGGCTGAACAGAATTGTTTACAGACAGGTAAAATAATATCTGGAAAAACATCATCAGATTCTTGGGGTTAACAATACCCTTCGTAGTCTATAACCTAGAATCCAATGCTAGTCACGAATTGCTTTGAAAAGGGTGTCGAACCATAGTATTGCCTTATTCTGCCATTGAGGTACTTGAAACAAACTGCAAAAAGACAAACATCTGGGCCAGGCTAAAGTATAAAGACTACAGAATATCTGAGTAGTTGCATTGCCTGTATGTGTCAGTGAGGATGTTTCATTGTGACAGGTGAGGGTAGTGGTGGCAGTGTACACACACCGCAGCTGCTGAGGAAGACACCAGCCACATCATCTTCCACACAGGCTGCGTTACATCCACCCTGCCCAGTTCATATGCCAGGTGAGAGAGAGAGAGAGAGAGAGAGAGCACTGATTCCTTGGGGTATTCATGATGAGCAGCTCCCCACCTATGTAAAATTCCGGGTGATTCACGAGTTTTTCCGGAAACTCTGGGAAATGCAAGCTTATGCAATTCTAAACATAAAATACTTTATAAGTATAGGTGTTTAATGTAACAGTTTACAAGTGGGGAAATTTTCAAATCTGAAAGTGAGCGGGAGGCGGGAGGCTGGTGACGACCTTCCCTGTGTTGCCAAGTTACTCACTTTTTTGTTTTTAATTTTACTCGTTGGTCACATTCTGAATTAAACTATTCGTTCATTAATCGCCAGGTAAGTAATTGCTCTACATAGAAAAGTGTGTCACTTTAAAGTGACAAATAAATCTACTATTGCAGAAGTCAACATGGCAACCAGTGATATGAGATGAGGTACCTCAGAGTTCTGCTCAGACTGACAGTTCCTGCCAAGTGTTAGGTGATTGTGGAAGACATGTTAATTCCAGGGACGATTTCACCTACATTTCGCTACAATGCCATCCACTTTTACAAACGTTGAATATGCAGATATGATTTTTATCTATGGGTTCTGCAATGGCGACGCTGAAGCATCAGCAAGAGAATACAGACGGAAATATCCAAACAGAAGGAGCCCAGAAGCAAAAGTGTTTTAACATGTCTATCAGCATCTGTGGGACAAAGGTTGTTTTCCTGGAGTTGGAGCCACAGCTGAATGCATGGAGAGGCAAGAGGATTAGGCTTCCCCTCCTGGGGAAGCCTCAAAAAAAAAAAAAAAAAAAAAAAATGCACCTAGACTTTTACCTCATGGGTGGAGTGGAAAAAAGTCAAAATCAGAGAAAAATTGCTCTGCGGTAACTGTTGTGCGTAGTAGTGAGGGTGGTGTGGCAGGTGTACAGTTACCTCAGTGCCTCGCCACTGGCTTTCGTCGTCACTCGGCTGGTCCACTCATACACTGAAGAGTAATGAAAGAATAGTTTAATTCAGAATGAGAACGAGTAAAATATAGAAGAAAATTGAGTAACTTTGCAACACAGTGAAGGTCGCCATCAGTCTGCCTTCCTCCCACTCACATGTCTGATTTGAAAATATCCCCACTTGTAAACTAATACATTAAACACCTATACTTATAGAGTATTTTATGCTTAGAACTGCATAAGCTCGCATTTCCCAGAGTTTCCGGAAAAACTCGTGAATCACCCGGTATATCTGTAAGGAAAATTATCAAAAAAATATATGGGGAGTTAGTTAAGCTGTGTGGTAGATTCAGGATTCCACTGGCTTGAATTATATGTGAATGAGTGTCTGACCCATTTCACTGGGAATGCCGATGATAGTTCTCTCAGTTTTGTATATTCTCATTCCATGTGGGAACAATGCCAGTTTGAATGATGATGATGATGATGATTGTTGATGATGATGATGATGTTGAATGAAAGAAAGGTTATCACTCTGTGTGGTAATGATGGTGTTGATGATGATGATAATGATTGTTGATGATGATGATGATGTTGAATGAAAGAAAGGTCATCAATCTGTGTGGTAATGATGGTGTTGATCATGATGGTGTTGGGTGATGAATGAATGAATGAATGAAAAAAGGAAAGCAAGCTCATTAATCCCAATAAATCATACACATTGCAGGTTCAGGGTGGGTGCAAGTGGTGGCAGTGAACTCCAGTGTGGTGACAGTAGGTGGAGGTAATGCTGTGCTGGCTGCCCATGTATGTGGCCGCCCCACGCCCACTCCCACCGCCCTCACTTGGCTACCCCCACACCACCTCGTGCCCATCACACCAGGGCACTCCAGGGAAAGAATCACCGCACACAATCTCACAGTTAGAATGATGTCATCATTGTGTTACTAAAAACTAAGTGATATGTTATTGTTATCCAGCCAGCCATCATCCAATCCTACGTTGCCCCATGAGGAGCACAGGAGCCCTGGGCCAGGCAATTTGGTCCTGACATTTATGATGAGATTGACCAGCCTCATTCATCCCTGAGTGGCATTATATGAGCAATAAACCCCAACCATCCCTTGGATATAAACCTTCACTGGCTCAATCTGACTGGAGAGCCTTATTTACCCACTAAACCACCAGGCGCCATAATTTGGTTATGTGGTTACCACCCAGCATAGTAAATGGTTTCCTTGTGTTATTATTATTATTAATACAGTATTGTTATTATTCATTATCAAATCCAGTGTTGCCCCAAGAGGATCGTAGCAACCCAGGGTTAGTCAAGTTGGTCCTGACATTTAAGAAGAGTGACCAGCCTCACTCATCTCTGAGTGGCATTACATGAGCAGTACACCTCAACCATCCCTTTGATATAAACTGATACAGGCTCAATCCAGTTATAATGCCTGAATTGTCCACCAAACCACCAGGCACCATACTTTGGTTATTTGGTTACCACCCAGTGTAGTAAATTGTTTCTTGTGTACAGGAAACCTTTTGGCTTGTCAGGCAGTGCAGAGTCACCTGTAGACAGAAGGAAGAGGAAAGAAAGAAGGAAAGGAGGACATCAGAAGAAGGAAGGAAACAAGGAATGTTGTTTTTACATTACCAGTACTCGCTCAGTGCTGCTCTTGGGTAACTGCCCTTTCCTCTCTTCCTTCCTTCCTCTTCTGTGTTTCTTTCCCTCATTCTTTCCTCTTCCTTCTGTCTTCGAGTGACTTTACACTGAGTGGCAAGTCAAATGGTTTCCTGTACACCAGGAAACCATTTACTATGCTGGGTGGTAACAATATAACCAAATTATGGCACCTGGACATTTAGTGGGTAATTATGATGCTCCAGTTGGATTGAGCTGGTGCAGGTTTATATCCAAGGGATGGTTGGGGTTTAATCCTCATGCAGTGTCACTCAGGGATGAGTGAGGCTGGTCACACTCATCTTAAAAATCAGAACCAACTTACCTAGTCCTGGGCTCTTACACTCCTCATGGGGCAACACTGGATCAGATGATGAATGAATGAACGAATCACTCATTTTTGTTTTCATTTTTGAAGGCTCCTACATACTTGCATGCGTCGGCCTTGGTCACCTAATGGTGGCTGTCCATGTTGCTCGATCTCTGGCAGCTTCCCTATTTAATCCCTTAACCCTGAGGTTACACTCAATGACCTTATCCCAGGTCTTTTTCGGTCTACCTCTCACTACCCTACCCCCAACATTAACACTTCTCACCTTCTGCACCAAATTATCATCACCCATCCTCTCCACATGCCCAGACCATCTCAGTCAACCTCTCCTCATCATGACACCAATACACTCAAGTCCCATCCTACCTCTCAACTCTTCCATTGCAATCTTAGCCCCCCCAGGCCTTGCACTAAAGGATGCACTGCACATCCACATAATCGTTGCCATTTCTGTATGTTTGAGATTGCAAATATCCTCTTCTTTTACTGCCCAGGTCTCATGACCATACAACATTACATTCCTAACACATGCCTCATACAAAGATCCCTTAGCACGGAGGGAGAGCCCTCTTATTGTCAGGAGAGGCAACAGCTCCCTGAACTTCTTCCAACCACTCCTTACTCTAGCCACAGAACTAGCTCCTGCCCCACCTCTAGCACATAACATGTCTCCCAAATAACAAAACTCTTTCACACACTCAAGAGACTCCCAAACAAGTTCAGTCCTTTCATGCCTGGCAATATCCACTTGCTCTCCCCAACAGTCCTTTCATGCCTTGCAATATCCACTTGCTCTCCCCAACATACTGTACACATGAAATCAGCATTATCTCGCAGTCAGCCTCTAATACCGCTACATCTCTTATGCATCCACTTATCACAAACACTGCACAAGATGGAATTACTTCCCATGCCCTTGAGGCAAATCTCACTTCGCCACTCTCCCTCTTCTTAGCCAGTATCGCTCCCCGCCCTAGATTCCATCTCTTTTGTTTTATATGCATTTACTCTTAAGCCCTTGTGCCCCATACCATCTCTGCACTTCCTAAATCTTTCCTTCACCTCCCTTTCATTCTCTGCAACCAACACCAAACCATCAGCATACAACATCTCCCACGGAAGTCCATTTCTCAAGTCACATCAGAGGGCTTCAGGTACCATGATTAGCAACAAGGGGCTCAAGACTAACCCCTGATGCACACCAACATTCATGGAAAACTCATCACTCAAATCTCCATTCACCCTTACCTTGGTGTGAGCACCCACATACATGGCCATAACGACCCTAACCAGCCACTCCTCGATGTCAAGCATTCTCATTGCACGCCTCACCACCTTCCTAGGAACTCTGCCTCATTGGATCGCTAAATATTATGGATTTTTTTTTTTATTAACTTATGGTTATTCTTCTCATACTGAATTTTTATTGTGTTCTGTGAAGTTATTATGTTACAGTAGCTATGGACATCTTAAATGCCAGGACCAACTTGCCTAGCCCCGGGCTCCTAAACTCCTCATGGGACAACATATGATTGAATGATGGATGGATGGAGCTATGTACAGATGTTGACAAAAGCCCATGAGCTCTGGGTGATGTCACTGTTACTGCCTAATATGCCTGCCTCTAGCATCCTGTCTATTATCCCAGCATCCCACCCATCATCCCAGGATTCCACCCACCATCCCAGCATCCCACCCACTATCCCATAGTTGCTGTCACTGTCTAGCATCCCATCCTCCATCCCAACATGATGCCCACCATCCAAACATCCCATCCAGCATCCCAGCAACCCATCCACCATCCCAGCAACCCACCCACCATCCCACCCACCATCCCATCATTCTACCCACAATCCCAGCATCCATCCTAGGATCCCACTTATCAACCCAAGCATCCCACCCATCCCATCCTTCACCACAGCACATCTTACCATCAATTCCAGCATCCCACACATAATCCCCATCATCCAGCCATGAGAGAGAGAGAGAGCTGGGGGAAGTGAAAAGGTAAGCACTGGAACCCAGAATTGTGCAGCGGACGACACTGGATTACAATGATGGTGAATATTTTCAATTTGAGAATGCAGTTCAATACGGTAATAATTTAATCTAAAAATATAGTCCAAATCTTGGCCGTTGAAAGCGTGTGCGACGACAGTTTAGTCATGTTTACAGGACATGAGAAAATTTGCATCTAATCAGTAACTGGCAGCAGGAGGTGGAGGGTGGGGGAGTTGGGGGCAGAAGGCGGGGTAGACTTGTTCACAATTCCCCCCTTCCCTCTGTCCAGGGTAGTGGGGGGAAGGAAGGGGTAACCCCCTGAGCAGAAATTAGTACGCGTGACTGTACAATTAACATTTCTCAAGTTGTGAAAGAGTTACTGTAAAAACTGAAGAGTAGTGGAGTTTGTGTGGCAGTAGTGCAGGCTGTGGATGAGTTTATTAATGACTGGATGAATGATTGGATGGATAGTTGGATAATGGATGGATGGATGGTGAGTGAGTTAATGACCAATGAATGGATGATGAATGAATGAATGGTGGATGGATAATAGATGGGTGAATGATGAATGAATGATTGAATAGATGGAATAGTGGCGGATGGAGGGATGTGTGGTGTGTGAGTGATGGATAGATGGATGTTGAATGAATGAATGATGAATAGATAGATGATGAATGAATGGATTAATGGTCAGTGGAGAGAGGAATGGATTTATGAACAGATGGATAGAAAGTGAATGAATGGATGGACAGTGAATAAACAGATGGATAATGAATGAATTAATGATTGATAGTTGGATGGTAGATGGTGGTGGTGATGTGTGCAGGATATAGAGACGTTGTGTATACAGTACAGGGTTTGCTGAGTGTTAAAGTTGTAGGTGGGATAGTGAAGTACAATGAACTGGTAATGGAGGCTTGGCACTGGTATGAGAGTTGGGTGGCCAGATGTCTAGCATTTGAGCTCCTTTTCCTCCATCCAACTTAACCATCGGCCAGACACATGTTTGCCCTGGACACTTGACTAGAGTACCTGCAGATATAACTTATGTTTTTGAACATTATTAGCTCAGATAAATTTCAGATATAAAAATCATATATCATTAGCTTAAACAAAATCATACCTGTTATAGAAAAAGGCAAAAATATACAGGTATTACAGTGAGTAGACATTTCACCACCATCTGTATAACAGTGTTAGTCAGTTTTGTTTAAGTTAAGCCAGTTTTGGATGTAAACTGAAATACCAGTTCAGTGACTGAATAGAAACTAATTCTAAAATGCTAAGTAAAAATCACTGACTGAATTGAATGATATGAAATACATTTGATCCCAACATTTGTACTGGAGTGGGGTATCTAATAAGAAACAAGGTATAAGAGTATGAAATGGGGGGCAGGGATGCCAAATTCGGTGAGAAACACCTGGAATTCTTGTTGCAGAGGCTGCATCTCACAGGATGCATCATCAGGCAGTATGTTGGTGCAGGTTATAGATTTTCATATTAGGTCTGGCGAATGGCTGCTGTGCAGCGTCTTTTGTTTAGAGTACAGAACTGAACACCCTATATGAGGGTATTCCTGTAACCTACAACCACCTCCCCAAAAGCTGGGGGTTGAGTGAGAGGAACTGGTGATGTGTGGCTTAGCATATCCAGCATACAACAGGTTTAAGTTTGATTCTTGGTGTGGTTAAACTCTTCTGCAGAATTTGTTTCTTCTTGTCTCTGTTCACCCAGCTGTACAACAGGGGGCCTGGAAGTAAATTTAATTATTGCATGTCATATTGTTGCCAAAGATTGTGACAATAAAATTTGATTTTCTGCTTAAGTAACCTTCATGCCTTCGATAAGTGTGTAGCAAAAGTGTTTGCTGGATGGATGTTGGTGCAGTCGACTGGCATTAATCCTAAAGCATTTTTCCCCAGGCGGTGTCCTCTGGTTGCCGTGTTGCGGCATTGAGTGTGTCTGGGGTGCGTGGCAGCGATGCCGGGGCGTGGGTCCTGGTGGCGGTGGGACATACACACGCTGCTGCTGCCCTCATCCGTCTCAACGTAACAGCTGCAGCACACTCTGTTGCCGCCAGTGATGCCCACACCCTACTGCCTGTCCTGCTACCCACTCTTTTGCCATTGTACTGCTTCACCTCCCACTCCTGAACCTGAGTCTGCACCTGAGCCTCCACTGGTTACCTAGTGGTGGGCCGGACAGGTGGTGATGGCAGCCGGCTCCAGTGACAGCTGCTTCATACTGACACACTGTGTACAAAGAATATACTATATATTTCAAGGTGAGCAGTACTTGTGGAGTGACTCCTGCTGCTTTCTCAGTGACCAGTTTTTACAGTGAATATTGACTCCAGTAGCTTTTGTTCTCCAAGTGTCCTGTGCTTGCATTGATTGTTATGGACTCTATTAGAGCCCAAGAGAACACAATTTTCGTTTCAATGTGTGTGTGTGTGAAGTTCTGTCAGAGGACTCTGCTCATAAATTGTCAGTGACCTCTGAGAAACAGTGACCCACTGGCAGCAGAATAATAATGGAATTGTTAGCTGGCCTTTTATCAGAGGGGCACAGCTCAGAAGAAAGCCAGATGTGTACAGCTGAACATGCCTGAAGTACCATAGACTGTGGTATCCCTCATGTCAAGTATCTTGTGTCTTCAGTATTTCACGAGGACATGCGTTCAGGTCACTTTTTCTGAGTGATGTTTTATTGGAATGACATATTTATTAAGTACATAGTGAGTTCTCATAAAATAACTGTTTCTTCCATAGTGCAAGCTGCTTTTGGAATGGCTTAGTCTTCAGGTGACGTGCCGAGTGATCTGCTTTCAAAGTGAATTTTGAGTGATCAGTTTACCAGATTCATGAGATTCTACAGCATATGGCATTGTTACACAATAAATATGCCTTTAGGAGATTTGATCACTATCAGATCTGGATGGTTGGTTCACTAACATTCATCGTTTTCAAAGTGACTAGCTAAACTAATGTTTCTAAGTGACTCATTTTCAGTTTACCTTCCATTTCTAATATAATTGACATTTTCAGATAAACTTCTGCTCAGAGTAGCATGTACTTTTAATATGATTAAATCTCATCTTAAATGTCAGGACCAACTTGCCTAGCCCCGGGTTCCTATGCTCCTCATGGGGCAACGTAGGATTGGATGATGGATGGATGGATGAACATTTGTAGCAATTTGCTTTCTGTGATTGTCTTATAACTGATTGCCTGTTGTTGTCAAGATCTGACTTGCTGAACTGGAAAAGTAACTCCATATGCTGAGAGTACAGCTGTTTAAGTATGACTGTAAGCAGTCATTTGCCACATGTACATTTGCCAAATAGGGTCAAAAAATCATCCTGAAGTTCCACAACTGAATTGTAGCCTAAATATACCATAGCCAGCTTGCTGTATGATGGTGATATGGTGTGGCATTGTCTGGTATGGTGTGGTGTTGTGTGGTGTGGTGTTGTCTGGTGTGGTGTGGTGTGGTGTTGTATAGTCTAGTGTGGTTCAGTTTTGTTGTTGTTACTGCTTTTCTCCAGTCTGTCTGGCTGAAAAAAAATATCAGTCACAAGCAAGCAACTGCCTTCCTCTGGCAGATGGCCAGAGGGTCCTTTCACATGGGGAGATGTAGGGTGTGTTGTCTGCTGTGATGTGATGTTTTCTTCTGGTGTGGTGTGACAGCCTTGCCATGCCAAAGTTATATTGGTACTGTATTCAGAAATATGGTATTCAGTAATGTAGACATCAGAACAACAACACCCAGTTTTATTGGGCCATGTTTTGAACGTTCTGTTTCTCATTGGTGGACATAATGTAGGTACCATTGTGATTCTGTGGCCAATACATAACCCAGTCTTTGTGGTGGTGGTGGTGGTGGTGGTGGTGGTGGTGGTGGGAAAATCGACCACAAGCAAACAATAACCTTCCTCTGGCAGACAGCACCTCACCAAGGTCAGAAAAGGGTCCTTTCACATAGGGAAGTGCAGGGTGTGTTGTCTGCTGCGATGTGGTGTTTTCTGGTGTGGTGTGAGGGCCTTGCCATTCCAAGGTTATAATCTTGTACTGTGTTCTGACATGTTATTCAGTAGTGTATCCACTGGAAGAACAAATCTCGGTTTTATTGGGCCATGTTTTGAGCAGTGTTTCTCATTGGTGGACATAATGCAGGTGCCAGTGAGATCCTGTGGCCAAACATAACCAAATGAAGTGGGGTGTTCTTGTTCCAACTTATACTCAGACCTTCACAGTCAGACAATATGCATCAGAATGTCATATTTTATGTGACTTAGAGACTTTTCCTAATGGTATATTCTATGCATTTCACCTCAGTATTCCCTTGTATGTTATTGATGCAAACTATGTCCATCTGTCTGTCTATAGCCAAATACCATAATCCCACAAGGGGTGGCCATTTGTCTTTGAGTTAGTTGTTTTGCTGGAAGGGGCACTAACCCTCTGCCAACCCACTTGTTGACACATAGGGAACACATATGGGTGGGTATTATGGTTACTACTGTGTGTTGTAAATGATTTCCTGGCTTACAGAAAATCATTTGGCTTGTCACTCAGTGTCCATATTAAGATGATTTAATAGCATTTAAGTGAATGTTAAAGGGTAATTGTCATAAACACAATGTGTCAGGGCATCTCAAAATGAATGAATCTTGAATTTGGCTCTTTTTAATTTGTACCCTGGAGGGAACAATTTTGAGGGCTTCTAGCCTTTGGTTTCTTTTTCTTTTGCATTAAAAATAAATAAAAAAATAAATAGACCACCAAGGAAGAGGTGCTACAAGTCCTCCTGCACATCTTAGAATACTGACCCATGTCCAGCCTCAGTCTGACAATGACCTAATGTAATGGGGTATATAAATGACTGTGTTGCCCGTAGCCAAAGCAGGGATCCTCTGGTAACCTGCGCGCATATGGAGTCCGTGAGCTAGGGACCGAATTTCGGCCAGACCAGTGATTAATTTGTTAAGTTTAATTCCGGTTAGTACATTGGCTGGCAGCGGTGTGGGGTGTGAGGCAAACTATGGTTGGCAATTTGATATTGTTCCATGGTTAGCTGCCCAATTTGATGTTGTTCCTTGGTTAGCTGACAGCGTCCTTGTCCTTATGTCCTGGGGATGAGCTGTTTGGTGTAGTCCTCAGCGTCCCCAATGGTGGCCTCCAAAGCTATGCTACTACGTGTGTTTGAGACACCAAATTAATCACCAAGGAGAGAAAAGAGGGGTGTAATGGGGTCTATAAATGCCGGTGCTGCCCGAAGCCAAAGTGGGGATCCTCTGTTTGGCTCATTGGTAATGTGCGTGCATGTGGAGTGCTGGGGCCTGAGTTCGAATCCCGGCCAGGACAGTGTGATTAATCTGTTAAGTTTCATTTCACTTTTTACATTAAGGCTGCCTGAGACTCCATTCTTCTTGTAGCTCTCTTTAAGAGTCTGTGTTTGTAATTCTCCATTGTTTTGCATCATCAGGAAACATATTTAGATTACTTCCATTTCCAGTGTTGCTGTCAGTGTCATTTATGTATATTAAGCCTTATAAAATTCTGCTGGTTACTTCTCTCCATGATGAGTAATTTCTCCCTAGTACTGTTCTCATTTCCCTTTTTCTGAGAAAATCTTGCATCCAACAGTACAGATTACCTTGGATTCTTCGTTGATGGTACAGTTTCTGTAAAAATCTTTGGTGCTGTACTTTGGTAAATGTTTTCTTGAAATCTAAATACTGTAGATACTATCTACAGTACCAATCATTCTCTTTTCGGTCATAGTAGCTTAATAGATTACTAACTTAAGATTTTCACTTTCAAAAGCCAAACTGTTTTTCTGTCATATTGTAATTTTTCAGATGGTTTACACAAATTTTTCTTATCTTTTCAAGTATCTCACATACTGTACAACACTGGTCAGGGATACTGGTTTGTAGCTGAGTGGATTCTATTTCCTTTCATGAATAGGGGAACAATATTTGCATTCTTCCAAATATCAGGTAGTTTACCTTGACTTAAGGATTCCTTGAATATAAAGTATAGTGGTCTGCTTAACTATTCTGCACATGCATGTAGCACCCAACCTGAAATTTCTTCAAGAGCATTTCTTTTCCTTTGTCTAATTTACTCAGCTCTTCCTGTGCTACCCCTTGTTCTGTTATTTGTACAGTATATCAGGTAATAGGTGTGGGCATGTATCTTGTCATCTCTCAAAGTTACTTACTTCTGTAAATGTGTGTGTGTGTGTGTGTGTGTGTGTGTGTGTGTGTGTGTGTGTGTGTGTGTGTGCATCATCCTTATCATCTCTCAGAGTTACTTTCTTCTGTAAAAACTGATTGTGTGTGTGTGTGTGTGTGTGTGTGTGTGTGTGTGTGTGTGTGTGTGTGTGTGTGTGCATCTTCCTTATCATCTCTCTAAAGTTACTTTCTTCTGTAAAAACTGATTGTGTGTGTGTGTGTGTGTGTGTGTGTGTGTGTGCATCTTCCATATCATCTCTCAAAGTTACTTACTTCTGTAAAAACTGATTGTGTGTGTGTGTCCTTGAATGTTTGTGTGTGTGTGTTTGTGTGTGTTTGCATTCTTGCATGTTTATGTTCTGTGCCTAACCTTATCACTAGTATTTTCTTGCAACTGAGCAAATTAAATAAAATAGTTTTAAAATACAAATCAGTACTTAAAAGTTGTCAGTAAGTCTGGTGACCAATCACAGTAAAGAAAATAAAGTAAGCCAGTGCATCAGATATTAAGAAGTTACTGGACACTTGCCTTGGTTGGAAGAATGTGGCCCTCAGTTTCATCCCTCTTACCAATACAACACTGTGCGAGTGATTTAGCATTGTGCCACGCGGCTTAGTTTTTGATTGTCACCCAACTTGTTGACCACTCACAAGCACTGATTCTTATTTTCGTATTTAATTTCATATGCTCAGGTACAAGGAAATACTAATGATGAGATTAGATACACACACACACACACACACACGCTCGCTGGTGCAGTGGTAACGTTCTCGCCTGCCAACTGGTGGACGGGAGTTCGCGCCTCGCTCAGGTTGCGAAAAGTTTCACTGACGAAGTGGGTGGTTACTGTCCCCCTTGAGCAAGAGGACGGGTGTGTGCGTGCGTGAAGGTCACAGCCTTGCCCTTAGATTGGACTATATGAGCTCTCAGCTCCCCTCCGGGAGGGTAAAAAGCTGACGATCACGACCATCAAGTGATCCTGACCGACCCGGTGAATTACACACACAGTACTGACATGTATACATTGCTTGCTAATAAGAGAGTAGCATTCTCATATAAAGTATATAAATGAAGACATGCTGAGAAAGATAATCACGTAATTCATTAGACCAACTCTGGAGTACCCACATCTCAAAAACACATAGATAAAATTGAAGAAGTGCTGTACAAAGGACCTCTACAAGATGGGCACCAAGTTTAAGGGATCTAAGCTATGAAGAAAGACTAGAAAAATTAAACCTACCAACATTACAAGAGAGAAGGACAAGAGGAGACATGCTTGCTATATAAATGCATCACAGGAAAAAGTACACATTGATGAGTATATAACCTATGGTGAAGCAACATCCTGATGAGTATATAACCTATGGTGAAGCAACATCCTGAGGACACTACTAAAAACTGTACAAAAAGAGCAGTTGATCAGTGGAATGCACTACCGATTGAAACTGTACTAAAACTATCCATAAATTCAAAGATATGTATGATAGAAATGGTTCAAAACACGGGATAATACGAGCTTGACTCATCCTGTATGGATGCAATAAGGGAAGAAAAAATAGATCACACACACACACACACACACACACACGCACGCGCGCGCGCGCGATAATCACATGCAAATTACACGTTATACAGACACATTTGCACCCAGCCATCCCTATCATTTGTCTCTTCACGAATAGTAATCTCCATTCCAAACCCCACCCACTTATCCTTTCCCTCCACGCACACACTTGCGTAACCCTCTGGAGCTTCATCCCGCTGTAGATGTTAGGCTGTTCCACCGCCGGACAATTTAACTCACCATACGGAAATGCATGCGGAAGGCCAATCTCTGTCTTGTCTATAGCCAGGCGTCTTAATACCGTACGGGGTGACCGTTTGTCTTTGAGATAATTGTTTTAGGGGAGGGGCATTAACCCTCCGCCAGCCCACGTATTGACACGTAGCGAACACGTATGGGTTGGTTATATGGTTACCACCCAGCACTGTAAATGGTTTATTGGCCTACAGGAAACCATTTGGTTTGTCACTCAGTAAAGCCACCTGAAAAGGAAAGAAGAGTAATGAAAAGTTACAGGAAAGGTGGAAGCAAGAGAGCGAGAGAGAGAGAGAGGACAGACAGAAAAAGAATGAAAGATGAAGGAAGAAGTAGGCAGCACTACATTAAGTGAAAGGACAATGGTTATAATTTGTGCAACAGCTTCAAAGATTTCAGAGATTTATAACTTAGTCTAGGTTCAAAATTTTTCGTCAAACTCCTAATTACGATGCCAGAATATCAGTATGAAAAGACAACCTCGTAGCCGATATAGTTGAGAAGCAGGAGTGAATGCAGCTATGTGGTATTGGAAACTTCAGGATAGTTCGCGCATTTTCACCTGTTAGGTAGCCTATGCGTGGTAGTATATTGTAAAGCTATGCGTTATTTTTATTTATTTTTTCTTTAGATTGTTAAATTATGCAGTATTCATACTTAATTTCAGTTTGTATGCCGAAGCATTTTGAGTGCTACGGAATATAAGGGCAGCTTCACACGAACGGATTTCTTCCCGCGAGGTTTAGAAATTATTGAAGTTAAATGGGACCGTTCACACACAGTCCGCGTGGCGACATATCCGCGCGGTAGTCATAGTCTACGTGCACTGCGAGACGACAAAGACCCCTTGCTCGTGACGTCACTACTATTGGCTGCATGACCGTTTCGACAAACAGGACAAACTCGACATTCATGCATAATACTTTCTAAGTGTGCATAATCTTACCATGCCCAACCCCGAAGATAATCTAGGATGATAGTGTTATTTGGATGAAGAAAAACTCTTCTTTTGAACCAATGGGAAGAAACCCAATAGGGATTTATACTGATACGGAATGAGACGAATTCTTCAGTTTCTGTTTGGGGCTACACTCTTTGGGTGGCAAGATCGGAGGTACTCTAGAGTACTGTACCTATGCAGTGATACCGCGAAGCTCTAATTTATTGCTGAACACTTGACTCTGTATAAACATGTCTCAACAGTTGTCAGAGTATGTTTTAAAGCTCTGCCCGCAAGACAAAGGGCGGTACATTACAAAATGTAAAAGTGTAGGAACTTGTGACCAGTCTGCAGCCTGACGTCGATATTGGTTGCGATAAACTTCCCGAGTTTGACTCTCCAGAAATTTACTTATATCTCATACAGTATCCATCTGTGTTCACTGGTGAAGCAATGAAAGCCTACAAGAGTTTAGACACCTACAAGCACTTTACAGTACAAGCGGTAAAGTTCAAGATCTCGTGTGGACTCGGCCAAACAAGAAAAACGGGAGTCAGCTTACATGTTTGTTATTCTCTCTAAGGTAAGTTAATTTTGTTTATGATTACAACCCAGGTATTTTCCCTGTTGTTACTAGACACCATTTTCATGAAATGAAAATGATACTCTGCTTTGGCCTAAGATTGCCTTCTCCCTGCGTTTTAATAATACAATGACACCAAAAAATGATACTAGTCATAAAGAAGCACTAGGAAAGAATGAATAACCGCAGTATTGTCCTATTCTGCCACCGACCTTCATGAAATAAGCCGCAAAGTTAAAATCTGAGCCGTTAAAGTGAAACGAGTATAAATGTGATGGAGTTATTGATGGCCACTTCTAAGCCCCCTTCACAGGCCCGTTAATTTCAGCAGAATTGTGGGTGAACTAGGCCACATGTATATACCTCCTTACTACAAACTTAAAATTAAATCGAAGCGCTTAAGTTTGCCTACCATCCGATATTTTTCAGTTTGATTCTACCTGACAGCTGATGCATAATGAAGCCTGTATGTTTAGTGATGGAGATGGGTATTTGATTAAAGGCTTCAGTTTGTCAGTCTGAACTTTCAACTCAAACTGTGACTGATTTTAATAATTTGGCCATTTCACGTTTTTGTTGCACTACGCTGCACTCTTTATCAAGACTGTTCCTACACACCTACGGTAGGATTCGGATGTAAATATACCACTCGACTTTTTTTTTTTTTTTTTTTTGTAATAAAATAATCAAAAGCTAAATACTATTATGATTAAGTTTTTGATCAGTTTGGATAAAATTTAGAAATATTCGATCAGATACAAGTAGAAGTGTTTGAATTTTCAACAAAACTATACGAAGTATTGAAGTCCAGGTTTATAAGCCCTCAATCTTAGTTGAAGGTTTGAGAAATTAATATACAGAAAACATTGGGGGGGGGGCTATAGCCCCCCAGAAATTACGACCCTGCTTCACCTTTCAAAGCTAAATTAAAACCCCTGGAGACAGCAAGAACAGTATGTAATGACGTCATAGGGTGAAAGGATAAATTGTCGTATCGTAAGTGGCTTTGGAGATTTCGCAACACGTCATCCTCGTCTTAGGAGTGAAAGGGTAAAGTGTTGTATCCTTAAGGTGACCAGAGTCCCGCTTTTAGGCGGGACAGTCCCGCTTTTTGGACGCCCGTCCCGCTTTTTTAATTGTGACTAGACTGTCCCGCTTTTTGAGCAAATTATATTAATTGTCCCGCGTTTAGAAACTTACTATTGCATTAGATATAACATGACCTTTTATGAAATTAGGATGAATTAGAAAAATTATACATAATCCTAACCAAATGAAATACCGAATTATTAATATAAAATCTATAATGCTCACTAGCTGGTAACTTTGGTCGACCCATTCACTGTACCGTACGGTATGTTCGGAGCTCGTAGGAGACGTTAGTGTTTGATTAGTAGCCTCAGTTTCTGGAGTAGCGCAGCGGCGGTCGCTGTCACACTATAGTCAATATCTGTCTATCTAATTATCTATCTATCTATCTATCTGTCTGTCTACCTACCTATCTATCTATCTATCTATCTATATACACACGCACGCACGCGCGCGCGCGTCCCGCTTTTAGCTCCAATAAATCTGTATCTTAAGTGGCTTTAGTGATGTCTTAACACATCTTCCTTAGCTATTTACTCTGCTCATTATTCCTCATGGTCCTCTAGTATGTTTACTGATGCAAACCATGTCGATATAAGAAAAAAACAATAATACAGAAGAGAATTTGAAGATGTAGTATGCAAAACGAGTTACTAAGCTTATGCTGCACATTCACAAGGATGAAGGCATACTTGGGATAGGTTAGGTGGACTTCGATATCTTATGACCTGAGGTGATTAGAGGCTGGTTTTATATACGATGCTCCGTAACTCCTCTTCCAAAACTATTCATCCTACATAACTTTAAATGCTTTGTAACCCCTCGTCTTTACCGATTTATCTTACATAATACTTTAGATGTTTCGTAACCCCTCTCCCGTACTGATTTTTCTTACATAAAGAGTAAAATACTTCGTATCTCCTCTTCCTTACCGATTCATCTTGTGTAATGCCTAAGATGCTTCGTAACCCCCCCTTCCTTGCCGATTTGTCTTATTTAACAGTTAAACCGTTTCGTAATCCCCCTTCCTTACCGATTTATTTTATGTAACAGTTAAGATGCATCGTAACCTCCCTTCCTTACCGATTTATCTTATATAACGTTAAGATGTTTCGTAATCGCTCTTCCTTAACCTGTTCATCTTACATAATACTTAAGATGCTTCGTAACCCCCCTTCCTTACCGACTTATTTCATGTAACAGTTGTTTCGTAATCGTTCATCCTGTTCATCTTTCATAATAGCCTAAGATGTTTCGTCCCTCTTCCTTCCCGTTTTATCTTACGTAATACAGCTTCACATTCTCTTGTTACTGATATGTGGACAATGTTTACCTAAATAGTGTACATGTGTGTATCTCCATCTCATGTACAGAAATAAGCTGATCAGAAACATGGAAAGGAACTTCTTAATCTCAGGAAAAATGCGCGAGATGTTTTTTTTTTTTTTTTTTTTTAAATAGAGTAACGGATTATCAGTGAACTGGTCATAGACGATATTAATGTGACCCGTTGGCATATTTTCCAATTTTAAGCTATTACAACATCGCATGTCTTTTTTTTTTAATTGTTCGTACTTACTTAACCCTAATCTAACCAGCTCTAAACCAATCCAGCTTTACTAAATCTAGTTTATCGCAATCTGACCCAAACTAACCCAATTTAACAGTCCAACCTAACACTATCTGACCCATTCCAGCTTCGTGACCTAACCAGACCCAATCTAACCTAACTTAACCTGTGCTTACCTAAACTAACTTAACTTACCTGACTTAACCCAACCAGCAAAAGAAGGCAATAAAATTGTTCAATGCAATTACAATTTGGAGGTTGTTCCTAGAGGCAGTATTACTCGGCCACGCCCCAGCTTAACAGTTCATTCCTCTCTACTTTGTATATGTGTGAGTGAAGCTGTCCTTTTATGAATATTCGTGTAATAAATTTTAATAAATGTTTGTCTCTTATCACATCTCTCCTTCTCTTCCTACGACCTTGCAGTTATCGAAATAGATATGTAATGAGCCTCCATTTTTCTAAGCAAAACTGGATGACTGGAGAGCATATATTGGGTATTTAGTTATTATATATTTATGCAAGTAAAAAAGAAAAAAATGCCAATGAAACTCAATCTCGAAACTCCAATATCCAAAATCTCGTACATTTTGATTTTTTTTTTTTTTATGTGAAAGGATTGTCGGTGTCAAATGTTCTCACCCCCCCAAAAAAAAAAAAAAAAAAAACGAAAATATGGACATAGTTCATGTAAAAAGTATAATAGCAAGGATAAAACAGAAAACTCACCATTGTGCTGAAGAGATGAACTCTTTCGATATGGTAACCTCTTTTTGGAGCCTCTGTGGTACAGTGGTAAAGTGTGCGTTTTCGTACGCTGAAGAACGAGGGTTCGCGCCCTGCCATGGGAATAAACTTTGGGAGCGTTCTTCTGGTCACGTACTGCTTGGCGGACATCAGGGGTGCTGTGGTTGAACCAGTGTCGCATACTATTAAGTATGCTTGCACCCAGTCGGCTTGCGCTGGCCGATTACACTTGGTTCACCGACTACACACATCCAAAGCCACTACAACACTACAATTACACTTACAAGCACTTCTCACCCTAATACAATCTCTACCAGACAGCCTAAGCCACTTGGTAGAGATACATTGGCTGCATCGTCCCCACTTCGGTAGGGATAGGTCGGTCCTGCAGTGGACACTCAAACGGCTGATGAGATGAGAAAGAGAACCTCTTTTTTGTTCTTGCTTCTGGTAGGTAGGAAGGTAGGTAAGCAGGCAGGTGGGTAGAAAGGCAGGTAAGCAGGTAGGAAGGTAGGTAGGTAGGTCGGTGGGTAGGAAGGCAAGTAATTAGGTAGATAGGCCGGTGGGTATGAAGGTAGGCAGGTAGGTAAAAAGGTAGGTAGGTACTGATGGCTCAAGATTAATGTTTCTCGACAACACGAAGGTCACTGAGAACGTTTCCGTAGAATACAACCTGCAACAGTCAGATTTACACCCAGGTTCCCAGTTATACTGCTGGTTGAACAGGGACAAGGCTAAAACAAACTTGATCCAACAGTCTGACCGGTCCCAGAATCGAACTCGAGGTCATCTGTACTACCGTCTTTCCAGAGAAAGAAAAGCATTGGAATAAAATAAGAAATCGATAATGAAAACGTATAATTATATAAGTTTGAACTGGATTCGTGAGCAGAGAAAAAAATGATGATGATGATGATGATGATTATTGCCTTTACTATTAGTCTTGTTGTTGTTGATGGTGGGGTTGTTGTTGTTGATGGTGGTGTTGCTGCTGCTGTTGTTGCTAATGTTGTTGTTGTTGTTGTTGATGATGATGATGATGATGATGATATTGATTTGTTGTTCCAGGCTCACCAGGACATGAGCCTTGTGTTTTACAGGTTGAAGTTGCCCTTCCTCTGCAATCCATCATCCGCGTTTCGGGGGATAGGGAAGTAACTAAGGGATGTCTGCATAATCCAGCAGCAGAGCCAACCAGCAATATCTGTGTCACCGCGTACAGGCGTTCCTCTTGGCCGAAACGGTAACTAATGGGGTAAAAGGATTTGTAAATTTAGGGGGATAAAAACATGGATCGATGGATACAGATATAGGTGATTGATACACAAATATACTGATGTTGATAGATAAAAATTTATATCGGAAAATAGATGTGTCCGTTCAGTATATGCATACATACAATACATACATACTTAAAGACACACACACACACACACACACACACACACACACACACACACACTTAAGTAGTGGTCCACTAGAGGCAGGTGTTAATGAGTCGTTATCAGGGTCGTTAAACTTCGAATGAAACCATAATCCTTTCAACCCCTTTACTTAGGCCTACATTACGTGCTGCCAGTTTAACGATCAAGATATTTCTCCACCAAACACCACTGTAGTATTTAGATGTCGGAGCATGTCCAGAAGCGACTCGGTCAGTTACATTCACATTCCAAGGATTTTCATAAGGAAGGTGCTTCACTTCAGCGAAAACCGATGTGGTGTTACAGTTTTGCTCATTACGGATTTTAACATGCAAGGTGATTCGCCCTAACTAAGTCCCAGATGATCCTACACTTAGGGAAAGTCCAACTTGCCAATTCACTTCACCAGCCAAAGGAATTTCACACTCAAGGCGATCCAATCTAGCGAAGCCCCATGGGTCGTAACCAGCCTTGATGGTGCCCAAGATAATGTCTGATTTGGGCGTTCCCGTCCTTTACGGAGCTCCAACACCATCGACAGTTTTAACCATATCCTGTCACAGGTTGACGGCCTTTTTGCGGCTTCTTTCGTAACCCCTCTTCCTTACCGATTTATCTTACACAATGTTTAAATTCTTGGTAGCCTCTCTTCCTTACTGATTTGTCTTACATAATACTTTATTTCGTAACCCCTCTTCTGTACCAGTTCATTGGCAGAAAAAGACAATACTATGGCTCTACACCTTTTCCATAATACGTCCCAAAACTAGCATTGTATTTTAGTATTAATCTGTTGTTACAACTCACCTTTTAAGATGGAGGGATGGCAATTTTAAGTAAGTTTAGAGTTAATATAACATTGCACTCCCTACAGCATCACTTTCATAGCAAATAATTATACTCGTATTCACTAATTTCACATAATTTGAACACCATAAGAGTAAATAAGAGATTGTATTGACACTGGTAATGATGTTTGATTTTGACATTGCATAACGATGATGAGAGAGAGAGAGAGAGAGAGAGAGAGAGAGAGAGAGAGAGAGAGAGCTAAGCCAAATTAAGTCCTCAAAATGCTCCTGGGGACGCGGAAGGCCTTGGCAACAATACAGTTCTTTATCCATCACCGTCATCATCATCATCATCCAGACCTCCTTTCCCCTCCCAAGGTGGGGTCGAGAGAGAGAGAGAGAGAGAGAGAGAGAGAGAGAGAGAGAGAGAGAGACCCGATAGTATGAGGTATTTAAGTCTGCCCTTTTGAATGGTTCATACTCCCATTCACTCACTGTTTAAGCCCTCGGAATCCGGGCCTCACTTGATACACACACACACACACACACACACACACACACACACACACACACACACACACACACACACACACACACACACACACACACACACACACACACACACACACGCATATATACACACGCGCGCAAGTAGATTTATCCAACAATGTGCATATTGCAGGAAAAATACACCAGAGAAAGAAAATACATACCGGTATATAGCCCTTCAGTGCCAGATTTACAGAGGTAGTTACGGATCTTCTCCTTCGTATTTTTAGTTAGTTGTTTTCCAGGGAGGGGGTGTGTGAACTGGGAGCAGGGCAGTGAAATGGCGGGGGACAGGGCGACATGGAGGCGATGTTTTGTGGCCACCGCTTACGGGATTATGGCGTCTGGCAACAGATAGATGGATAGATAATTATACGCGGATCCCCATTTAGGTGAAGCGCAGAAATACCGTTTTGAAAGACTGCAGTACTGTAACAAGGAAGACATTTTTGTTTTAGTGATGATCGAAGTCACTGCGACTTACTGTGTGATGTAACCTGGCCATCAAAATAACACCCAAAAGGAGAGTTCACATCCCGAATAAGTAGAGTGTGACTGGAAGGGATGGGGGGGTACATATCCCGCCCACTTCTCTCTCTTTCTCTCTCTCTCTCTCCCTCCACAATAAACATGAGGAAGTTGATGTTGTTCATATGTAAATAAATGCGCATATAGACTACGTAATTAGAGCACACGTGCTCATTAAAAAGTCAAGGTCGCAGGGCAAGGTTTACGTTTAACCTGTGTGTGTGTGTGTGTGTGTGTGTGTGTGTGTGTGTGTGTGTGTGTGTGTGTGTGTGTGTGTGTGTGTGTGTGTGTGTGTGAAGAAGATAACAAAAACAGTTTCGAGTTGCTATGGGGGTCACAAAGAGGTTGACCATTTGCTTTTGAAAATGGCCGGGTCAATGGTCAAGCTTGCATGGAAGGTCAACTTGCAGTTTTATCTGATGTAGAACAAACTGCAGCTGAGCGGATCTTGACTGCTGAGTTTTCACGATTCAGACGCTGCTTGAATGCGCTGACTGGCGCTGACAATTACCTTTGGCCAAGTTTGCAGACTCAAGAAGGGAACAGTGAGATGACTGGGTTATGTGTGCACAGCTGAGAATTCCTTAACTCAGCGTAACGTGATGGCATTTGGGTAAACGTCCATCCGAGCAGTTACTTCAGCAAACAAGGGATGAGGCTATGGCACACCTAATGTCTGATTTGCCTCGTATCTCTGACTGGGGTAAAAATAATCTTGTTTTTAATGCATCAAAAACTCAATTCTTACACCTATGAACCCGACACAGTCTTCCGCAGGAGCACCCACTAATGTTTAATAATATTCAGCTCAATCCTGCATCATCCTTGAACATGCTTGGGGTTTCATTTTCTCGGGATTTATCTTGGCAACATCGTATTACATCTCTTGTAAAATCTGGTTCCAAGAGATTAGGTGTGCTATGCCGACTCCGTACCTTCTTTACCCCTGCACAGTTGTTGACTTTATACATGGGTTTTATTCACCCCTGTGTAGAGTATAACTCTCATGTGTGAAGAGGCTCCCCACACACAGCTCTTCTCAACAGGGTGGAGTCAAAGGCTTTTCGTCTCTTTAACTCTCCTTCTCCTACTGGTTCCCTTCAACCTCTGTATCTTCTCCGCACTGTTGCATCTTTATCTCATTTCTATCGCTACTTCAATGGTCACTTCTCCTCTGAACTGTCTGCTTGCATCCCTTCACCTCTACGGCGGGCGCGTAGCACCCGTCTAGCAACAAACTCATCCCTTTTCTGTCCATCTCTCTAATACAAGAGTTAACAGTTACTCCCAGTCCTTCATTTATGCAACAGGTCAACTCTGGAACTGTCTCCATCTGTCTGTATTTCCTACTTCCTATGATCTCCAGTCTTTCAAACGCAGTGTGTCCAGGCATCTCGAAATGAACGGATCTTGAATCTGGCTCTCTGTTGTCTTGTTTTTGTTTTCTTTTTTTCTTGGAAGGAACGGTTTAAGGGCTCCTGGCCTTTGGTTCCTTCTTTTTTGCAATAAAAGAAAAAAACAGAAGTTCACTTACCGCTCTGCGAGTGAAATTAGAAGAGAGAGAGAGAGAAACTATATTCCGAGAGTGTAGCACAGCTGTCTTCCATTATTCAGTCGTTGTAAGGAGTCTTCAAAAATAACCCGAATTCCCGATGGTATGTCTATGGACTTACATCTCACAAAACTTTGTGGAATGGCTACGGTCAGAACAACGACAGATTCGATTTCTAGAACAATCTGTAAAAGGTCAAGCTCACAGGGAATGGTTAAAGGTCAAAATCATTGGACAAAGTCAACCTGACGTGTTCTGATATAGACTGATCCAAAGTTGGTGGAAGGGGTAAGTGTTAGGCAAGAATGGAATACTACCACTTTGAGAGGAATCTGTCGAAGGTCAAGATCACAGGGCAAAGTCAAATACTTAGCCCTTTGACCAACCGAGGGACATGGGTGTTGCACTCTGAGTATATACTTCTCCTTCTGCTCCTAATGCAGACCCTTTGTAATCCTCCTCCTCCTCCTCCTTCTTTGTATTCCTCCTTCTTTGTATTCCTCCTTCTAGCTCACTTGACGGCTGAATGTAGTCAGATTAGAGAGTAAGTTTGACTAGTAACCAAGGAGATTCAGTCCTGCCTGGTATCTAACATCATTTTTCACGCCACCACCACTTAGTAAGCCAGCTGTGAGAATGACCCAGTACCGTCAGATGATAACCACCCTACTCCAATGAAGATGTTTAGGAAGTATATATTTATCACAGTGTTTCTTGAGATTTTATGTCTGCCACTCACAGTGTGGCTGTGGGGCCAGCATTCTACCCCTGACTTCGGGCATTTGCATCGTATATAGATTAATGTATGTAAGGATGAGATATAGCAACGATAATTTTGCCTGTTTACTGTTAACATTGATATATGACAACACGAGTACAGTGTCATCGTCACCTAATACCTTCTTTTTTTTTATATATAATTTCGTCATTACCTTTTGTTTACGATAACGCTTATCTATCTATCTATCTATCTATCTGTCTGTCTATCTATCTATATACTGTATATACCGTATATAACGTATGTATGTATGTATGTAGGCTATATATATATGTGTGTGTGTGTGTGTGTGTGTGTGTGTGTTTTGGTTTATGCAACTAACCTGCATTTGTAAACTATTTACACACACACACACACACACACACACACACACACACACACACACACACACACACACACACACACTGACATCCAGACTTACAGATACAAAAACATAGCCTACACATCGCCTTTGTCCCAGGCATTTAGTCATAGGCCTGTGGTTTGTTTATGACAGGAGTGGCTCGGTGGTCAAATCGTGGCTGGCTAAGGAGTCATTCACTGGATGTCATTTAAGCTTTGTATCCTCAAAAACTGATTAATGATCCTTGGAGTGGGGTCAGATAAACATTGATACTGTACTAATAAAGCCAACTTTGTCTTAGTGTACCCTGTTGTGCCGCGCCACCTACTTCTTGGTGCAGCCATCGCTGGTGCCAGATTATCATTATTATTATTATTATTACTATTATTATTGTTATTATTATTATTATTATTATTATTATTATTATTATTAAGGGAAGTTGTAGAAAGGGAAAGGGTTGCGTAGATCAGATGTTCATCATAAGATCTTCAGTGGAAAAGTTTCTAGAGAAGAGAAAGAAGATGTGTGCAGCCTTCATGGATTTGGAGGAAACATACGACAGAGTGGACAGACACGAAATGTGGAGATGTTAAGAATATATGGAGTAAATGGAAAGCTGGTGATTGCCGTGAAGGTTATGTATGAGGGTGCTAAGGCTGCAGTTCGGGTGGATGGTGAACTGGGTGAATTTTTTATCTGAATGTTGGGCTGAAGCAGGGATGTGTCATGTCTCTATACTTGTTCAATCTGTATATGGATGGGGTTGTAAAAGAGATACAAGGTAGGGCAGTGGATGTTGGAGCGGCACTAATGAGTGAGGACAGCGTTTGGAAACTTCCTGAATTGTTGTTTGCGGATACTGTATATTGTTAAGTGAAGACGAAGGAGAACTGCAAGGCTTGGTGAATGAGCTTGGGAGAGTGTGTGAGAAACGGAATCTAAAGGTGAATGTAACGAAGAGTAACGTTGTGGTCTTCGATAGAAATGAAGTCATTGAATGCACAGTGAGGTCGGATGAGGAGGAAATGGAAAATGTGATTGCATTTTTTAGTACTTGGGTTGTGTGATGAGTAAGGATGGACGTTTAGAGGACGAAGAGCTTGAAAGGGTACAGCAGGGAAGGAAGGTTGCTGGTTCTTTGGAAGCAGTGATAAGGAATAGGGCAGTGAGTATGGAAGTAAAGTCGCTGTATGATAGTAGTGATATCAGCTCTAATGGATGGAAGCGAAACTTGGACCTTGTTGGAAGGACACTAGTTTAGAGTGTGCGCAGTGGAAATTAGTTATTTGAGTGGAGCACGTGGAGTTACATGGAGGGACAAACTGACAAATGAGGAAGTGAAGGAGCCTTGTGGTGTGGATGTGGTGGAAAACATAAGGAGGAATACATTGACGTGGTTTGGCCATGTGGAGAGGATAGAGAGCGAGAGACTAACGAGGAGAATGTATGTGAGTGAAGTGGAGGGGGGAGAGGGAGAGGGAGACAGAGGATGAGATGAAGGGATGGAGTGAAGAGGTATATGAGAGAAGGGGGGGGGTGAGCTGGAGGGAGGACAGCAAAATGGCAGACGAAAGGGCGACATGGAGGCGATTTGTTTGTGGCCACTCCTTACGAGATTGAGGCGTCTGGCCATAGATAGATAAATTGATTGATATTATTATTATTATTATTATTATTATTGTCGTTGTTGTTATTGTTTTTGTTATTAGCTACAGTCATACTATTAGTTAATCTATCCCACATCTTGAACTTAATCTGTCTCTTCCTCATACTCCATCTGTGTTACCTAAGCTGTCCTGTGTTGCTTGTACTCCAGCCTGACAAAGATTTGTTCACCTACAAACATGACCAGTAAACCCGCGCATTTCAGAAACAGGAACGCAAAGATGCCTTCAAGTCGTGGCACCGATTGTAAGCGGTCTGTGGAGCTGCCCTGTTATATAAAAGTCATGCCTGCAACCCCGATAGAGCCTGGTGGACTACAACTAGGGGCAAATTTAGCCTGCAGCCAATCAGGTTTTGGTCCGGGTGAACTAGACTTCATACCACCGCCACCACCACCACCACTACCACCACCACCACTATCACCACTATCACCACCACCACCACCACTACCACCACCACTATCACCACTATCACCACCACCACTACCACCACCACCACTATCACCACCACCACCACCACTACCACCACCACCATACCACCATCATCACCATCACCACTATCACCACCACCACCACCACCACTACCACCACCACTATCACCACTATCACCACCACCACCACCACCACCACTATCACCACCACCACCACCACTACCACCACCACTATCACCACCACCACCACCACTACCACCACCACCATACCACCATCATCACCATCACCACCACCACTTCCGCCACCACCACTATCACCACCACCACCACCACCACCACCACCGAAAACAATAGCAACACCAAGAAGAAGAAAAAAAACAACTACGTCAGCAACAACAACAACAACAACAATGATAATAATAATAATAATAATAAAACGAGGAGCGCAAAACCGATAATAAATACACTTAATAGCATGTCAGATAACACTGACACTCCGCGTAGCTACGATCATCTGCTAGGCCCATCGCCTGCCCGACCGAACCCTTGATGAGAGAGAGAGAGAGAGAGAGAGAGAGAGAGAGGAAAAAAAAGATGTGGTTGTTTGGCTTTGTGGTAGTGGCCGCACCCAGATCACATGGCGACCACTGGTAGATCACGCGATGGACAGCCTATGTACACGTAACCTACGCACGGAAAAAATAAAGGTAAGAAAAAATGGTACCGTGGAAAAGAATATATCCTGGTGCTTAAGGGAGATTCTTGTATATTGTGTGTGTGTGTGTGTGTGTGTGTGTGTGTGTGTGTGTGTGTGTGAGTGTGTGTGTGTTATGCGTGTTTTGGAATAAACAAATAAATACCTTCAGTACAACCTTCTGATTTGTTTTTTTTCCCAACATGTAGGACACCCTTATGCCAAGACGTATTTCCTGAGCTCAGTAAAATCGCCTGTAGCCAGTCAAAATATACGTTTAAAGTTTGTTAATAGCAGCCTAAGTGCTGAATTAAGTACAGTTTAACACACTTCGTGCATCGGAGTTTCCTGAGCCAAATAAAATGAGTCCTACATGGTCAGAATAAAATGAAAGGTCTGTACGTCGCAGAGAAGTGGGCTAACTCGCATACATGAAATTCAGTGAGCTTTAGTTATGAGGCAGGAATGAATCTCCTTGGTTACTAGTCAAATCAACCCTCCAGTCTAACTATAAGTGCGTATCAACTAAGCTGAAAGGTGTTAGGGATCTTTGAGAGGTATGAATACAAGCATTATAGGAAGTATCATTATGGAAACATGGCCAGGAATACGGGGCATCTTGGAATTTGCATAACGTGTCAGGCCGTTTTTCGTCGTGTCACAATTTGTACTTTGATGCAGTATACGGTCAATGAAACAACTATCTTCCCAGTCCCGTCTGAAGAGAATTTACAGCTGGTGAAATACAGTGAAAACCCTAACTCTACTAGTGCGTGTTTCAGATTGTTCGATTTTTATCGCCCACCTTTAGCAAGGCGAGGGGATATAGTTTTTGTCGGCTTGTATGTGTATGTGTGCGTATTTGTTTGCGCGCGCGCGCGTATGTGTATGTGTTTGTGTGTGTGTGTGTCTGTGTGTGTGTGTATGTGTGTGTGTGTGTGTATGTGTGTGTTGCTAAAATATATCTAAAAGTTGTGAACGAATTTTCACAAACCATCAGGAAGTAGCAACTATGTGGATGTTGTGAAGTAATTAACTTTTGATGAGGATTTGATCAAAGACAACCGAATGCCAGCCGCTATACTATATATTTTTATTACCCTCCTTTATAAGGCGGAGCGCCAATGTTCTTGCCCTCCTCTGTGTGTGTGTGTGTGTGTGTGTGTGTGTGTGTGTGTGTGTGTGTGTGTGTGTGTGTGTGTGTGTGTGTGTGTTCCCATTATATCTCATGAACGGCTTGTGCTATCAACATGAAATCTATAGGATGTCAAGATATGGCCAAAATCCTGGCTGAATTCGAAAGTGGGCACTCGGGGTCAAGGTCCAGGTCACCAAAATGGCTGCCAAAGGTCAATTAGCTTTCATTGCCCGTCTTTAACACCATAATATCTCATGAACGGCTTGAGCTATCAACATGAAACCTTCATGGTATCAAGATATGACCAAAATCTTGGACTTGGCCAACAGCATAGTATGGCGGGCGATTAGCATTCGGCTTTCGAATGCTTTTCATTCATTTTATTATGGATTGGCCTTTTGTGAAACGCGGTGACTGAATTTCTTAGAGCTTTGCGAATTTTCTTTAAATCTGGTTTATAGGAAGCTTGTACCTTAGCCAACGACATATTTTGGCGGACGATTAGCCCAGCATTCGGCCCCCGAATGGTTTTGTTTCATTCCGCTATGTATTCATTAAACTCTGGGAAGATACCTGTACATACATAAACACCATCTACTGACAGCTGGTTGATGTGACTGGCAAAAAGATGATGGTGTGGAAGGAAAAACTCGACGAAGGTTGGCTTAGGCACGTATGCATACATAAAAAATGACGCCGCGTAGCCTGTTTGGAATTCCCTGTACTGAGGTTGACCTTGATACATATTATGTCCTTAGTGAACTGGAAGCTAAATAATAATAATAATAATACATACATACATACATACATCATCTAATCCTGTGTTGCCCCATGAGGGACGTAGGAGGCCGGGCTAGGTAAGTTGGTGCTGACATTTAAGTTGAGAGTGACCAGCCTTACTCATTCCTGAGTGGCATTATGTGAGCAATAAACCCCAACCACCCCTTGGACATAAACCTACACAGGCTCAATCCGGCTGGAGTCCTTTAATTACCCACTAAACCACCAGGCGCCATATGCTGTATGGTTACCACTCAGCGTAGTAAATGATTTCCTGGTGTTCAGGAAACCATTTGGCTTGTCACTCAGTGTAGAGTCACCCATTGGCAGAAGGAAGAGGAAAGAAAGAAGGAAGGAAGAAAGGAAAGGGCAGTCACCCAATAGCAGCACTGCGTCGAGTGTGTGCATGGTGAGTGCCCCCACCCACCACCACTAAATGTTGTAATAGTAAAAATAATAGTAATAGCAATAATAATAATAATAATAATAATAATAATAATAATAACAACTATATACCCATCCATTCATCCATCTATCCATCCACCTGTCTACACACACACACACACACACACACACATATATATATATATATATATATATATATATATATATATATATATATATATATATATATATATGCAATATATGCATAAATATGACGCCATGCATCCTTTTATTTATTTATTTATTTATTTTTATTGTCATGCAAGGAAGAAGGAACCAAAGGCCAGCAACCCGAGAGACTGATACTGGGGATGGTCTTGTTGTATGGCTTCAAGGCCAAGACCGAGGCTAAAAGAAAACAACAAGGTCAAAGCCGAGGCCTCTTAAGGACTGAACAAAATTGTATATACTGTTGCACAGTTTTACGTCCAGGTTGTGGGAAAATTGACTAGTAACGTAAACTTGTGGTAGTGTTATTTTCCTTTACATAGAGGGGAAAACTGTACAAACTGAGAGTCCAGTAGTAAAAATAAACAGATCTTCAGAAACAGACAAACCTGAGGTAGGCGAGAACACATGAGAGTAAGGCCAGGCGGTCAGGACGGTACACAGGTGTGGTGAGGTTTGGGTGTGGAAAGTTCATGTTTGTGTATGTCAAGACATAGACTGCTGCACCTGTCGAACAGGGCGGTACTCCAAGGAGGATGGAAAGCTGATGACAGGGAGAGCTGGAGCTCCCGTTTCATCAGCCCCTGGGACTAGCTTCTGACCACCCCCCTTTGCTAAACCTGTTCATCGTCTCAGTAACACAGAGAGTAGGCCAGCGTGCTCTTATGCATAAGCCCCTGTAACGGTCAACACCAAACTTCATACACATTACACACTACACGTTCTATTCAAAATTTTATTAAAAATGGCATCTCAGCATCAAACCTCGGAGTCCCCAAGGAGGAGGGGGGACCATAGAAGCCCCCACTATCCACCCTTTTCCTGGTGACGACCAAGTGAGATGCCTGGAACCACTGTCTCTCTCCTTCATTTCTGCAACATTCGGGGCCATTTCTCCAACTTTTTCTCTGTTGAACACCACCTCTCCTCTAAACATAGCCTTCTCTTCCTCACAGAGACTCAACAGTCTGAGGCAACTGATAGCAAACCCTTCTATGTGTCCTCCTACTTTCTCTATATTAATATCAAAGCCAAAGGTGGCTGTTGTGTATACGTAGGGAACAATATATCTTACTTTCGTGTTCCTTAGCTTGAATCTTACGATTTTTCTACTGTCTGGCTTCGGCTATCCTGTCGTTCTCAGACTAAATACTGTATATCTGCGCTGTTTACTTATCTCCTAATTCTACTGACTATGAAAAATTCTTCGCCTATCTTACTTTTAAGATGAAACACATCCTAACAATTTTTCCTTTCTCTGAAATCTCCATTCTAGGTGATTTCAAGACTCACCATCATCTCTGGCTTTCCCTTCCTATCCACCTGGTGAACAAGCCTCCATCTTTTCTTTCCTTAATGACCTAGAGCAGCAGGTACAGCACCCTACCCGTATCCCTGACACCTTGAAGAGAGTTCCAACATACTTGACCTCTTCCTTACAATTAATCCCTCTACCTACACTGTTAATCGTTTCTCTCTGTTGGGCTCCTCCAATCACAACCTTATCACCTTAACTTGTCCTGTCACTCCAGTAAGGCCTGTGAACTCTCCCAAGAAGTGGTTGTTGTGGCACTTTGGAGCTGCTGATACGGAGGGCCTCAGGCAGTACTTTTTGATTTTCCCTGGAGTGATTATTGCTTCCCTGGCGGAAAGCCAGCTGAGTGTGCCTTGCTCATTACGGAGGTTATTCACTCGGGTATGGAGGCATACGTTTCTTTCTTTTATTCTGTGACAAATGCAGAAAACCTTGGTACGGTATAATCATGCTTGTTCTAATGCTGTCCACAAGGAGAAGACCTACAACTCACCTCTGAACCTCATCTCTTTCACGTTTCAGCCCGGAATCGTGCTAAGTCTGTTCTTCACACTACTAAAACTTCTTTCATACTAAATGCTTTGAACTCTCCAACTCAAATTCTTCTTGCTCCTTCTGGCACCTTGTCAAAAACCTTTCTAACAACTTTATCTCATCATCCTTCCCTCCCCTTTTCCACTCTAATGGCTCGGTAGCTGTTTCTTCTACTGATAAAGCAGAACTCTTAGCTCAGACTTTCTCCTCCAATTCCACCTTAGATGATTCTAGTGCTGTTCCTCCATCACTTCCCCCCTCTGACTTCCTCATGGCAGACATTAAGATTTCTTCAACTGATGTATTTTTTGCCATCGCTGGCTTCCATACTAACAAGGCATATGGGCAAGATGGAGTTCCTCCTGTTGTCCTCAAGAACTGTGCTTCTGTGCTTAAACCCCGCCTAGGTAAACTCTTTCGCCTTTGTCTATCAACTTGTACCTTTCTTTCATGCCGGAAGTTTGCTCTCATTTAGCCTGTCCCAAAGAAGGGTGACCATTCCCAACCCTTTAACTATCGGCCAATTGCTTTAACGTCCTGTATTTCAAAAGTTTTTGATCTGTTCTTAAAAAAAAATTGAAAGCATCTTTCCTATCACAGCCTACTTATCTGTAAGTATGGGTTCCGCCAGGGATGCTCCACTAGTGATCTTTTCACCTACCTTTCAGACTGCGAAAGCTTTGCCATTGCACTTGACATTTAAAAGGCTTTCGATCGAGTCTGACATAAATCTTCAATTTCCAAACTGCCCTCTTACGATTTTTATCCTTCTATTTGTGCCTTCATCTCTAGCTTCCTTTCTGGTCGTTCTACGCCTGCAGTTGTAGACAGCCACTGTTCTGCTAAAGCTATCAATCATGGAGTTCCTCAGAGCCCTTTCCAATCACCTACTCTTTTGCATCTGTTCATCAGTGACCTTCTAAGCTGTTCATCTAACCCTATCCACTCATACGCTGATGATTCTACCCTTCTCCTTTCCATTCGCTTCCCTCTGCGTCCATCTCAGCAATTACCACAACAAACAAGTGATGAGCCTATGATACACCTAATGTCTGACTTGGCTCATATCTCTGACTGAGGTAAAAGTAATCTTGTTGTTTTAATGCTTCAAAAACTCGGTTGTTACGTCTTTCAACCCGTCAAGATCTCCTACAGGAGCATCCTCTAATTTTTATCAATGCCCAGCTCAATCCTGCATCATCTTTAAACATACTTGGGGTTTCACTCTCTCGAGATTTATCATGAAAAGATCATGTTACCTCTCTTGTAAAATCAGTTTCCAAGAGATTAGGTGTGGTAAATCGACCCTGTGCCTTCGTTACACCTGCACAGTTGCTGACTTTATACACGGTTCTATTCACCCCTGTGTAGAGTATACAACTCTCATATGTGGGGAGGTTCCCAACATACAGCTTTTCTCAAGGTGGAGTCAAAGGCTTTTCGTCTCTTTAACTCTCCTTCTCCTATTGGCTCCCTTCAACCTCTGTCTCTTTGCCGCACTGTTGCATCTTTATATCTTTTCTACCTCTACGTCAATGGTCACTGCTCCTCTGAACTGTCTGCTTGCATCCCTCCACTACTACGCGGGCGTGTAGCACAGGTCTTGCAACAAACTCTTGTTCCTTTTCTGTCCATCTCTCTAATACAAGAGTTAACTTTTACTCCCAGTCCTTCATGTATGCAATAGGTCAACTCTGGAACTGTCGTCCTGTCTGTATTTCCTACTGTCTATGACCACCAGTCGGGGCATCTTGAATTGAAGAGATCTTGAAATTGGATCTGATTTTTTTTTTTTTTTGAGGAAACACTCTTGCATACTTCTAGCTTTTGGTTCCTTCTTCCTTGCATTAAAAAAAGACGCCTCAATCCCGTAAGAGGTGGCAACAAATGAATTGCCTCCATGTACCCTGTTCTGTGCCATCAAGGTGTTCTCTCTCCACTTCATACATCCCCTCTCATATCCCTCTCCATCCCATCCCTTCATCTCACCCTTGGTCCCCTCTTCCTTTCCCCCTCCCTCTCCACCTCGCTCACATGCACTCCTCTGCCCAGTCTCTCATTCTTCATCCTCTCCACGTCTGCCTCCCTCCCTCTCTCTCTCTCTCTCTCTCTCTCTCTCTCTCTCTCTCTCTCTCTCTCTCTCTCTCTCTCTCTCATCCTAAATAATCTCCACTCGTCTTTTCATCTATAATTAACACTACCTCGTCATAATCTCGTCACCTGACCCTCTCTTACCTGACTCCACCTATCCTTGACATGACATTCATACCCTCCTGCTTGACACACACACACACACACACACACACACACACACACACACACACACACACACACACACACACACACACACACACACACACACACACACACACACACACACACACACATGGGTTCCTATGCTGCCCACGTGCCTCCACACCCTCTTTCCCCTGACCTGACGTAAGTGTAACCGGTCTCATTTTGCGTAACCCTCGGTGCGCCGGCTATATAAGACTGGTTTGGCGATATTTTTCCGTGCATCAACACAAGGACCAGCTGAATGAGAAAGGTAGGTTTTCCTTCAGTTTCTCCGGCAGTCCCAGGTACCGTATGGCAGCCATCTCTCTGAGGTTCCGCTTTACAACGACAAGCGATACCACATTAGTCTGTTTAATTTCATTTGACGGAAATGGGCTACTCCTACAACCTGACGACTACTTGGTCTAAATGCATGGAATTCGATGAACCATTATGAGCTTAGAATGAGTCTCCTTGAATACTAGTCAGATCATCCCTCCAGTCTTACTGCTCTATCCATGAACTGAAGTGAGGGTAGTAAGGGATTCTCGTCGGTATAAGATCAAACATGCGATAGGATTTCATCGAGGCGCTACCCCTGCTCACCTTTAGGTTCGCGTTAATCGTGTGTTGAAGAATATGTTTTTTATAATTCTTATAATTTTGGCATAAAATTTCAATCTGTCCATCGTGAGTGCTTATAGGAATAGATTAACACTGAAACATGATGCCAGTCTTGAAACGCGGTGGAAATAATGAAGACTCGTAGCGTTGCCTTTTTCTGCCATTGAGCCACATGAAAGGAGCTACATGAAAGAAGCACGAGAATCTGAGCCCCAGGAAGGTGATTTTTTTTTTTTTTTTTTTATGGTACTGAAATCTCTGATAAACATTTGCACTTAGGGCAATGCAGTTCTTGTAGATATAACTGAAACTGTTGCTGCAGCGTCTCATGTCATGTCATATATTTGTCTTCAGTGACTCATATTCTTAATCAAATCACCGTTAACGCCACTTTCAAAACATTCGTCTGTTTGATGCAAACATACATGATATATATTGCATTTACGACACAAAATAGTACAAATCTGCATTGTGTGTTTTGCTGCAACTACAAACGCACTCGACATTCCATCACTTGATGTTGTGCTGCTTTCAAGTAAATTTGCGTTGAGAGATAAACCAAATCGGTTCCTGTAATTTATGAACGCATTTACTCTGCTGGTTGGGAACTATAAAACAAAATGACGCCTAGTGGTCTAGTGGGTTAAGGCGCCCCAGTCGATGGAGCTCGTAAGAGTTTCCACCCGAGAAACGGCTGGGGCTTATTGCTCACATACTGCTACTCAGGGGTCTTGAAGAGGTCACCCTCATCTTAAATGTCGGGATTGAGTAGCCTAGCTTGAGGCCCCTGCGCTCCTGATGGGACAGAAAACGATTGGATGATGGATTGGTTATGATGTATAATATATTAATTATACAGGACAATATAAATTTACATCATATGTTTACTACAACTATTCTTGCAGTCAAAGTACATCCAAAACATGACTACGTCTGCAGCCTACTTACAGCCAAAATTATGACCACCTTTACAGTCTAGGTATAACCATGAACATTACTACGTTTGCAGTCTAGATACAATAAAAAAAACTCGACTATGTTTGCAGTCTAGACAGCCAGAAACATGACTACGCTTGCAGCCTAGGTAAACCAAAAACATGAGTACATAATTTTGCAAGGTAGTTATAGCCAAAAACAAAGTTGGTAGCCTTCTCCTGGTCCCACCCACAATATTATGGTGACCACTTGATGGCAACATCCACCTGGTTATAACACAGGCCCTCGCTCTGAGCCACGTGAGTTTCATCGAGGGATTGGTGTTGCCATCAAGTGATCACCATAATATTGTGACCGGACCAGACCTAGCAGGCTACCATATATATATATATATATATATATATATATATATATATATATATATATATATATATATATATATGTTTCCGACTCTGGGCAAAGGCTCAGGGCCTATTTCTTGGGGGCAGTTGCCTATCCCAAGGCCCAGTAGTCCTCCTACACCTCCACATGTCACCACTTCGGCGCTAACACCCACCGTCCATATTGAATACATGCTAGGGCTGTCTCATGCAGGACTGGTGTATTGGTATTAGCGGGGGTACTTTTACGACATGTCGGCGGGTAATCTGGTAGATCAGGAAAGTCTGCTTTTAGGAAATTCAAATCCTTAAACTGTTCCCTGCCCCAGCCGAGATTCGATCCTGGGTCCATTAGGACTGCAAGCCGCCTCTCTCTCTCTCTCTCTCTCTCTCTCTCTCTCTCTCTCTCTCTCTCTCTCTCTCTCTCTCTCTCTCTCTCTCTCTCTCTCTCTCTCTCTCTCTCTCTCTCTCTCTATATATATATATATATATATATATATATATATATATATATATACATATATTTCGGTTGTGCATCTTGCCGATGAGTCTTGTGCTGCTCAGTAGATAGACATCAATAGAGAGCAGATGTAATAGTTGCAATCCCAGGCTCATCAGAATGTGAACCTGGTGGAGTGCAGGCCAAAACCTCCCTTCTCTTACAGTTCCTCATCCTTCTTTCAGGGTACAGGGAGGGGACTGAGAAGCGTCTGCATAGCCGGACAGCACTATCATCCGGTCATATAGATGCCACCTAGCGAAGGTATCCCTCTCCAGTACCACATTTGTAGGCACAGACACTGCATCAGTATACTTGCGGTATATATATATATATATATATATATATATATATATATATATATATATATATATATATATAATTTCATTATACGGTCAGTTTCAGTTTCTCAATCTGTGGAAAAAGAACAGAAAAAAATATGAGGGACAATTATCTTTAGATAATTTTCCGGTTTTCATGAGTATTTTATATTTAAACAATGAACGCAGGCTTAGGAGAGAGAGAGAGAGAGAGAGAGAGAGAGAGAGAGAGAGACTATAGCTGTGATATAAGATGTAAAAACCTTGTTACTGTGTGGTGGGTGTCCTGGGGCGGGGTGCCAGGCCAAGAGATTTATATACGCACACTGGAGAACCCTAAAAACTGACCCACCCCCGCCAACCAGCACACGAGACCGGTCCCAGGTTCGAATCCTGGCTGGGACAGGGAACATTTTAAGAATCTGAATTTCGTTAAGCTGACATTTCTGCTTTACCGTACGACCCGCCGACATGTCATAAAAACACCCCCGCTAATACTAAAACGTCATTCCTGTATGAGATAGCCCTAACATTTATTCAGTATGGACGGTGGGTGTTAGGGGCAAGTGGTGACATGTGGAGGTGTATAAAACGCTGGAGGGCTGCCGATGCCCAGAACCGGACACATAAAACAAATAAATGAATAAATAAAGTCAAGAGCGACGCACGCACGAGAACACACAATGAACCGTCTGAGTCTTCATGGTCAGCCAATCATGTTTATCACGTGCTCATTATGTTAAACAAATTCATATCTACAAGGAGGGTAATACATCTTTACGAACAAATTACTGTATTTAAGCACACTGAATGGCCGTGGAACACACACACACACACACACACACACACACACACACACACACACACACACAGGACATCCGTGTAATTGACTGGTTCAGTAAGACGTCAGTAAACAAACCGTATTTACATCAGCACATCCCGAAGGCAGTGTGCCAGTCCTCTCACGCGTCCCCTCTGCCGCCCACACATCTTGTCCCTAAATTCCAGGATAAGCGTAAAAAGTGTTAATGAGACCTTGGGGTTCGTAAAGTGGCGTCCTGTTTGTTTTGCCTCTGGTTGTTAAGGCGATTAGCGTTCGTCCAGAAACGACTCATGCCTCTTTTCCTGGTCGGCATGGTGGGGTCAGTTTTTAGGCTTCTTGAGCATACTTCAGAAACCCTTATATAACAGAGTCAGAAAAAAATGCACTGGTTTAGTAGCTCCAGCTGATACTGTTAGGGTTAGTGAAGGATATATCTACCCCCCAGGAGAGAGAGAGAGAGAGAGAGAGAGAGAGAGAGAGAGAGAGAGAGAGAGAGAGAGAGAGAGAGAGAATGTCTGTCTTAATCTGGTGGTGCATTTTTCAGTTTTTAATTATTGCAAGCCTCCAGACGATTTTATCCAGCTTAGGGGAGGCTTTTCACACTGGGGGGTTGGATACAGCCTTCATTAACCCCTCCACTACGAGAGGTCGTTCATAAATAAAATCGTCTGGAGTTTGTAAGAATAAGCTAAACTATATCATTTTTACGCTACCTTAGCTTAAAATTGACAGCTCTCCACCTTGAACGCTAGGCTGTAACAATAGAGTAATGCTGGAATGTGATGCTAGTCACGAAGGGGTGCTACGGAAAGGGTGCAGAGCAGTAGCATTGTCTTTTTCTGCCACTGAAGGACGTGAAATGCCACAAAACAAGAAGCGGTGCCAAGGCATAGCAAAGCCGTCCCCGGCAGTCATTTTAGTGCTGACATATAAACACAACAGGATACCTAGTCAGAGGTGTCACTTATCAAATTTGGAGTAAATCGGGTGACAATTGACGATTTTATACCCTGTTGAAATTTTAGGTCATACCCACCTGACACTGACTCCCCTACCGCTACTCTGATGTAATGAGGTATGTCATAGGATGCAAATTTGAAAGATGCACCTTTAGATTTTGGTTTCATATCGATATACTGAAAGGAGTTATGACTTTTTTTTTTTTTTTTTTACATTTTTGGGGCCTACAGCCTGGGCCATGGCCCAATATGGCCCCAGATGTAATCAGGCGATCAGAAGGTCATGGCCCATCATCCCTGTAAATTTAGTCAAAATCGCACTAGTAGTTTTCGCGTAAAGTTGTTAACAGACAGACAGACAAACTGACAAACAAACAGACAAGCCGAGTGAAAACAATACCCGTCCCCGAGCCCTTCTGGGACAGGGACGGGTAGTGACGAAAATCTGGCCCAAGTTAAAGGAAAATGAGTATAACAAGTTATGCTCGTCAATCTAACCTCCTCAGTCCCATGCCGTATTTTGCATTTTCGTTCTTAGTGCTTGAAGATGATTTTATTCAGCTTAGGGAAAGGCCTCTGAGACTGGAAGGGGTAATGGAGGCCTCCCCTAACTCCACCAATGCGAATTATATCGTCTGAAGCTGGTGAGTGTAGAATGTACAAAACGGAATTAATACAAGAGAGTTAATAGAACAGAACTGACTGAGTAGGATTAATAGAACAGGAATAATAAAATCGACTTAACTGAATAGGATTAACAGTGTAGGATTAAGAGAATAGAATTAATAGGGTAGGATTGATAGAATAGGAATAATAGGATTAATAGATTAGGAGTAATAGAACAAAATTAATAGAATAGGATTAACAGAATAGGATTAATGCGTCATGGGCCTGAACGGATTAAGGTAAAATATGTTGTAAAAAATGTCACCTGCCCCTCCCCTCTAGTACACTGGGCTTTGGAGTATCCCTAACACCTTTTCCTTATTGGTTTATTCTACGCATTAGACCTTATCCTCTTGTTTGTTATGTAAAATTTGTTGATACTAATACAACATAAATAAGAGAAAGAGAATATTAACATGTACTATACTGATTTAACTCTGACTTGGCCTGAAACTGCCATCTCTCCATCTTGAATGCTGAGTTGTGACAGTAGATTAACACTAGAATATGGTGCCTGTCACGAAGAAGTACTATGAAGAGGATGTAGTGCCGTGGTAGTGTCTTTTTCCGCCCCTGATTTATGTGAAATAAACTGCAAAAGAAAAAAAATCTGGGCCAAGTTAAGGTGAAAAGGTATAGTCAAAATGAATCGCTAAAGAAGAAATGCCCCGAAGCGTCCTCTGCCATATATATTTTTTCTCTTTCTGATGCAGACCATGTCGGTAAGAGATGAAAATACTGTAGCATATAGGAGAAGGTGGAGGTGTTATATGCAAAAATAAATCGGTAAGGAATGGAAGTTCTATACCCTGGGTGGCGCACGTGGTGGCTCAGGTAAATATATGGTTGAGAGATGAGCAGTTGGTGAGAACCATCCGGAATACTGTAAGTTCTTTTACCGACTTTAACATAAACGAGCTTAATTTCATGCCATTGTTTTACAGTATGTTTCATTCCTTTATGTTTCAAGTGAGAGCTTTTTCTTACCTTTAGTTATCAGATTTTATCATCATCATCATCAATTAATTATCATCACCATCATTATCACCATCCTTCTCCTCCTCCTCCTTCTTCTCCTCCTCCTCCTCATCATCATCATCATCATTATCATCATCATCATTACCACCATCAGTTAATCACTATCATTATCATCGTGACAGCACAACAGAGGTAATCAAGCGCATATCTACTGAAATGGTCCACACACTCATTCACTCACTCTTCAGACTCCTGGAATCCTGCCTCTACCTCACAGGCCTAACCATTTGCAAATATTTTGTTATCTCCCTTTCTTTGTGCACTTCATATACACCCCGGTCCTGGACAGGGGATCCTTCATGTGGTGGTACAGATACGATCAGATGGATCAGGTGGTTCCACTGCCTGATTATGCAAACCTCCCTCATCTACTTCCTAATCCCCCCAAAGAAGGCTGGTGGACTTCAAAAGAGGAATTGAAGTTTGCAGTCCACTGGTTCACTCTTCAGATGATGCTTAGTGTCACAAGCCTTACATTCATCCACCAGACAAGCCAATCCGTTGACCATCAGGTAAAAAAACGGTGGATGTCAGACTTGTGTATTGTGCTTCTCTGTACATGAGTCATCCAAGAATTTCACCTGCCTGTGTATTATCTAACCTTTTTGTGCTCCATCGGAAGTAAAGGGGCCTTGTGGTGTTCATGTGGGTATGGTTGAAGGTGCTAAGAGAAATACCTGTACCTTGCGATGGTCTGGCCATGTGGAAAGGATGAAGAATGAGAGACTGACTAGAAGAGTGTATGTGAGTGAGGTGGAGGGGGATAGGGGGAGGGGGAGACCAAGGATAAAATGGAGGGATGGAATGCAGGGAGATATGAGAGAGGGCTGTGTGAGTTGGAAGAAGGACAGACAAATGGCAAAGGACAAGGAGGTGTGGAGGTCATTTTGTTTGTGGCCACCGCTTACAGGATTAATGTGTCTGGCAATAGACAGGCAGCTAAATGGGCAGAGGCGTAGGAACCCGGGGCTAGGCTACTCAGTCCCGAAATTTAAGGCAAGGATGGCCAGCCTCGCTCGTGCCTGAGTAGCATCATGTGGTCAATGAACTCTAACTATCCTTCAGACAGAAACCTTTACTGGCGTCACTTGGTTGTATGGTTACATCCCAACCTGGTAAATGGTCTTCTGGGCTACAGTAACTCACTGCAGAGTTACCTGAAGGCAGCACTACATAAAATGAGTGGATGGCTAGCGTCCCCATAAACCACATCAACATACTTATATTACCCTCGCATCGATTATTACCTTAGCCTGACCACGGCTGCACGGAAGGGGTTAATTCTAACCATCACCGACTTTTCCCTCCATCAGGAGAGTAGGGGCCCTGGGCTCGGCTTACTCAGTACCGACGTTTAAGGTTAGGGGGATAAATACTTTTCACCGCAAGGCATAAGAAGGCATAGGATTACTGGCTGTCGATTGCACGAGGGTCACTGAGGCAGACAGTAAGTTTGATCGTAGTCATAGTCTTCGCCTAATTCATTTTTAGGGTAGAGTCTGTCCAGTCATCTTCCTTTGATGGCATCATATGGTTAAAAAGGTAAATAACAAAACTCCTCTCACCTCTTGGAGTTCAAACCATTGCCAGGCCGTCATTCTGACCAGGGCGTTTTAACCACAATGACACAATGGCGATTGTCAAATTCGATTTTTAAAAATTGCCCTCAAGCCTTTGAGCTCCATGATGCATTTCTTCATTTTTATTTTTGCATCTCCAGACAACTTTAATCAGCGTAGGAGGGACTTTTCGAACTGGAGGAGATAGATGCAGCTTCATTAACTCCATCATTAGTTTTCTGTTATAAGTTGCATGGAATCGTTTGTATAAATTCGTTCATACCTTACCCTCAACCATTTACCAAAGTCTTGTCTAAGACAGGTGAAAAACGTTTATTTTGCTAGGACATGGTTTGACCTAGCCCTGCGACCTTGACCTTTGATCTGTTGCCCTCACGAACAGTGGTTCTCTATGTGCTCCACCTTTTCACCAAGTATGGTTAAAATTGGATTAAAATTGTTTGAGTTATTTTGTTCACACACACACACACACACACACACACACACACACACACACACACACACACACACACACACACACACACACACACACTGCTACAAACATTACAACTGCATCTCGCCCCACGGGATGCAGATGCCAAAATTCGACTAACGACAAGGACTTTACCGTACTTTTGTTAGTGAATTTCAAGGTCATATTCCAAGTAGATTTGGAGATTCTGTAACAGCTTTTCCTTAGTGATTTATTCAGCATATAGTACCCCACTGTTCACTTATATGCCATTAATGCAAATTATATCGATATTAAAACGACGTGAATAACATACAAGCGAATTAAAGTGTAATATGCAGAACAAAAAAGCCGAGGAAAAGGCGCTACGAAGCCTCCTATGTGAACTAGAACGGGATCGGAAAAAAAATACAAGACACTGTTAAAATCTACAGACTAAATCAATGAGGAAGATATGCTGCCAAGCCTCTTAGTCCGATTCTAACCACGTCAGTAAAAAAGGGATATAAACGCCGTAGATGTTAAGGTGCCATGTGCAATATAAATCGCTAAGAGGGAGGTTTTACAAGCCTTGACTCCGCCAATGCCAATTCAGTCCAACGGAAGCTGCCGAGATGAGCGGGTGGTGAGAAGACAGGTACTGGAGCTGCTCTCTCTCTCTCTCTCTCTCTCTCTCTCTCTCTCTCTCTCTCTAGGGGCACGGTGGCTCAGTGGTAGAGCATCAAGCTCGTAATCGGGAGATTGCGAGTTCGAGCCTCGCCCGGGACTGCCGTGCCGGGAGTGGTAGCGCGCTCCTGTAACCTAGCTGGACTATATGATCCAATACAGGATCTAGCTCGGGGGAACGCCATTTCTCCCATTTCTCTCTCTCTCTCTCTCTGTCATTAACATCTTCAGCCACATGGCGTATATTTTGTAATCTTACCATCGCCAGACAATATCATTTTGTTTTCGCGAGACTTTTCGTACTGAATGGGATAGATACAGCCTCCGTTAACCTCCTTCACTACTAGAAGTCTGTCCTAAACTGAATTAAATCGTCTGGATCTAGCAGGGATTTACTAAGATAAAGTCGCTGGGAACTAGCAACATCTAAGGAACATCAATATTCATGGCAGTGAAGTAATTAATTTGAATAAAATCGACAGCCAGAATAAGCTTGAGCCCCGGCATTTTGTACATCGGCTGAATTAGCGACTCTTCACCCCAGCTCAGAGGTAAGTCACGTGCATGCTGTTGATTATACTCTGTTCACATTAACTTGATCTACAATTGCCATACCTCCATCCTGAAGGCTGAGTTGTAACAGCAGATTAACATTACAGTATGATGCAACACTTTCTGTATTTTGCCATATTTAATGCGTCAGTGTTGAGATGCAACACTAGATTAACACTACAACATGATGCTAGTCGCGAAGAAGTGCTGTGGAAGGATATAGCTTTATTCTGCCACTGACCTACGTGAAATGAGCTACAAAAGAGACGAAAACCTGGGCTCAAATTAAGTTTTGTGCACAGCACAGTGCAGTGCAATGCAATTTTATCCTCGCAAGTGTTTCAAATAATTGACCAGCTGCACTGTTACAGAATCAGTTGTTGCTACGTTCTTTTACGGTGCTGGGGCGGAGCACCTTCATATTCTTGCACCAGTATGACCGGATGGTGGAACTGCCCGATTATAATCGTACCTCAGTCACCCACCTATTCCCCCCAAAGGAGTATGATGGACTGCTGAAGAATGGCAGCTTCAGTCTGCAGTTCACCGGGTTTACGTTCAGGTGAGCCTGGGGTTGCAACTGAAACTACTACTACATCCGCGCGACAGGAGAATTGAATCGTTAGGCGTTGTGTTTGATTATCTCTGGCTATGCGCGAACAGCAACCAAGTTTTGACCTGTTTTGGACCAAATTTGATGGAGGGGTTGAAGGTCGGCCCAGGGGTTGCTATACTGAGTTTGAGAACAATGGAGCAAAGGTCAGGGTAACAGAACAAACTCAACTCGAAAAGTGTTTATCCGATTTGGACCAAACTTAGTGGCAGTGTTGAGGGTCAGGCAAGGATGAAGTGATTCAATTTTGAGAACAGTAGGTGTAAAGTCAAGGTTGCAAGGCAAAGTCATATGTTCGGCCTTTAGACCAATTGTTGGGCGTTGGTGTTGCCTCTGCTGCACCGTGTTTACTGTAACCTGACACAGATCTGTAACCCCTTGCAGCTCAGGTGATGGGCAGGTGTAGGCAGACCGGAAGGCTGATTTAACTAGTAACCAAGGAGACTCAGTAATATCTCATAACTAAGCCTTATTCAGTGTCGTGCAACATTTTCGTCAGTTGAAGAGAAACCGAATATATACTCTCTCTCTCTCTCTCTCTCTCTCTCTCTCTCTCTCTCTCTCTCTCTCTCTCTCTCATTTAAGTCCCGAACCTAGACTGTTGGATATCATTTGTTTCGCTCTACCCCGTTCAGCCAGCAGTACAGTTGGGGACCTGGTTGGAACTGTGACTGCTGCCTGTCGTATTCTAGGGGAAGATCGTGACCTGGTAAAACTTTTCTTTCTTAATGACGCTTGAGCAGTCTCTCTCTATCTGTCTGTCTATCTATGTCTGTTTTTTCATCTATCTATCTAACCATCTTTCTCTGCCTGTTTATCTATCTATCTATCCATCTATCTATCTATCTATCTGTTTAGTCATCTACCTATCTATCAATCTGTCTTTCTGTCTGTCTGTCTGTCTATCTATCTGTCTGTCTATTTATTCATCTATCTATCTATCTTTGTCTGTCTGTGTATCTGTCTATCTGTCTATCTTATCCATCTGTTTATTCATCTATCTGTCTATCATTCTCTGTCTGTCTGTCTGTCTGTTATCTATCTATCCATCCATCCATCTGTTCATCTATCTGTCTAGCTATTTTTCTTTGTCTGTCTGTCTATCTATCTATCTGCCTGTCTATCCGTCTGTCTGTCTGTCTGTCTGTTGCCAAACGCCTTAATCCCGTAAGCGGTGGCCACAAACTAATCGTCTCCACGTCTCCCTGTCTTCTGCCATTTGATTGCCCTTCCTCCAACTCACACACACCCTCTCCCATATATCTATCCTCTCAGCCTGTCCATCTCATCCTTGGTCTCCCTCTCCACCTCACTCACACTCTTCTAGTCAGTCTTTCATTCTCCACCCTCTCCACCTGGCGAAAGTAGTTGATAGGCATTAATTCTAAGCTTTTTTTCTTAGTGATTTTTTAATTGTTGTTTTGGGTCTAGGTTCTTCTAAAATGTGAACCCAGTAGACTGCAGGCTGAAGTTTCCCTCATCCTGCTGCCCACCATCCTTCATTTGGGTAACAGGGAAGTAGATGAGGGAGTCTGGGGTAAAAGGGTAGTGAAGCCGCCTGTTTATATCAGTGCCACCACATGAAGGCACCCCTCTCTTACGGCATGTGGTTCAGTTCATTTTATCTCTACGTTCATTTATCACACCTTCTCCTTTACCACAGCTGTGTGCACCGGCCTTGTGGTTATGCCTGGCGAGTACACGAGGCTCATTAGCCTATTGAATCCAGTGGCGTATATCTCACTTTATTCTCCTTACCATTGGACTTTCGGATTTGGAGAGACTTTTCAAAATGGGGTGATTGGATACAAACTTCATTTACCCCTTCATCATTATACCTATTTTACTCTAAGTCTAAAATTGTCACGTGCCTACCTTCAATATAATGCTGAGTTGAAACAATAGTTTTAGCATCGGAGTATGATGCTAGTCACGAGGAGGTTCTGTGGAGAGGGTATAGAGCCGTAACACTGTCTTTTTCCGTCAATGAGCAACGTGGAAGACGCTGCAAAATGACGAGCGATTTAAGGTGAGCGAACTAAAGAAGTCTGTAAGAAGATAAATAAAATCGTGTGAATTTATCAAGAAGGAAATGTAAAAGTGCGTTAGTGTAGTGAAGGAGTTAAGTAGACAAACTTTTATGTTGTGTCATTCTGCCACTATAACATCACAGGCAACAATCACATTTACATCCAGGTCCTTAACAGTACTTCCCTGTGAAGAGGGACACAGGGAAACAAACTTTATTCAGCAATCCGACCGGCCACTGAGGAGTAAAGGAAAGGATATTGGAATGCTTCCACCCCTGCAGCGAGTTCTGGGCTATAAGGAAGTTGAAAATTTTGACTCTGATAGTTTTCGTAGTACTAGCACAAATTGCGTTTAAATAATAATTATATATAAACTTAGCTTTGACATGACATCAGCTACTTGTTTGTTACGCTTTGATTTTGGTTTAACAAAAAAGACGTACGAAATCGAAGACCTTCTCTCCTTTCACTGTGTTTGAGAAATTGCTTAATGTTTGCTAAGTTACGTTTAAATCTAAGCATGACATTATTCAGCAAGTATTTGATATGACGTCAAAGCTATTATCGCATGGTAGTGACCTGTCAACGCGATTTGTGCTGATATTACAAAAATTATCATTGTCGATATTTTCAACTACCTTGTAACCCAAAACTCGCAAGTGGCCAATAATGCCTATCAACTGCACAAGGATCTTCAAGGTATAGTCAGTTAATGCTAGATGTCAAACTTCCCCTAGAATGCGACCTGCGGTAGTCGTACAGCCAACCGTACTGCTGGGTGAACTGGGACACACGGGAAACGAACCCAGTCTACCAGTCTGACCGGCCCCATAATTGAACTCGGGTTTAGCTGGATGCGCTAACCAATGCACCCCCAAGGAGGGAATGGGGCTTATAGGTTAAAACTGGGTGCGCGAAGGGGTGGACAAGCCATCAGTTTTTTATAATAATTTCTAAAGCTTGTGTTGATGACCTGTGTGTATCGTTGCAAATTCTCTCTGTTCATCTGTCTACCCCTGCCTATCTGTCTATCGACCTATCTGTCTTTATCTATCTATTTTTCTGTTTATCTATATTTTCGGCCAGACGCCTTAATCCCGCTAGGGGTGGCCACAGTAGAATCCCCTCCATGTCACTCTGTCCTTTGCCATCAAGCTACTCTTTCTCCAACTCACATAATTTCACTTAGATACTAGCTACACTCTCTGCATCTTTGCTAACTATGCTACGTAATGTCGGATGCAGGATGATTATTTCCAACAATTTCACGTATTCCAAAAATAACCGTAAAATTCTGCTTGGGCGTTTGCAGACTCAGGGAGTTTCAGACGTATTTACCATCGTTTCCCTCTCTTAGCTCAAGATTCTTTTCCCCCCAGGAGGAGCCAGACACCGACAGGAAAATCTTACTTTCTCCCTTCCCTAATTGCTTGAAGAAAACGATAGTTTTTCTCATTTTTTTTTTTTCCCAGTAGAAGGAATAGTAGACACGGAAAACACGTAACCTACGATAATTTTTCTCTCGTAACTAAGATTCTTTTTAATGAGCAGTAGACATGGCAAAACGGTGAAGTTTCTTGTCCTTATTCTCAGTGCAAAAACAGATCTACTGTAAGTTAAGACCGTGAGTGGGTCTAATATTATCCCTAGAATTTCACCCCTGGCCATATCACCCCCACCCCTCAAGGTACAGGTGTTGTCAGCGCGGTAAGTGCCTTATCGGTACCTTTAATCAATAACTTCCGGCAGTTCAGCACGTTCATAAAAATGTTTATCTTAAAATACCGTCATAGCATCCTGATATTTTGTCCTTTCCTCCTGTTACACACACACACACACACACACACACACACACGGACGCGCGCGCGCTCACAGATCAGAAACAAACACACACACACACACACACACACACACACACACACACACACACACACACACACACACACACGCACGCACGCACGCACGGACGCGCACGCGCTCACAGATCAGAAACAAACAGACAGACACACACACGCAAACACACGCACGCAGGCATGCACGCACGCGTGCGCATACATACAGACAGACACACAGATACATACAAGACACAGGAATCGTGTGTGTGTCTATCTATCTATCTATTGCCAGACGCCTCAATCCCTTTTGGGGCGGCCACAAACAAATCGCCTCCAAGTCGCCCTGTCCCCCGCCATTTCACTGCCCTGCTCCCAACTCACACCCCCCTTTCTCATATACCTCTCCACCCCATCCCTCCATCTCATCCTCGGCCTCCCCCTCCCTCTTCCCCCCTCCACCTCACTCACATACACTCTCTTCGTCAGTCTTTCACCCTCCATCCTCTCCACATGGCCAAACCACCTCAGTGTGTTCCTCATAACGCTTCCTATCACATCCCACATCAACACCACAACGCTCCTTTATATCCTCATTCGTCAGCCTGTCTCTCCACGTGACTCCACAGGCTCCTCTTAAATAACTCATTTCCACTTCTCTCACTCTTGACTTGTGTCCTTCCAACAATGTCCAAGCTTCACTTCCGTACGTTAGAGTTGGTATCACAATACTGTCATGTAGTAACTTTTTCACTTCCATGCTCACTTCCCTGTTTCTTATCACTGCTTTCAAAGAACCAGCAACCTTTCTTCCCTGCTGTACCCTTTCAAGCACTTCACCCTCCAAACCTCCATCCTTACTCATCACACTACCCAAGTACTTAAACGTACTCACATTTTCCAATTCCTCACCATCCAACCTCGCTGTACATTCACTGACTTCACCTCTTTCAAAGACCATCACTTTACTCTTCCCTACATTCAACTTTAGATTCCGTTTCTTACACACACTCTCAAACTCATCTACCAAGCCTTGCAGCTCCCCTTCGTCTTCACTCAACAACACAGTATCATCTGCAAACAACAGTACAGGGAGTTTCCAAACACTATCCTCTCTCACCAGGGCCACTCCAACATCCACTACCCTACCTTGTACCTCTTTTATTACCCCATCCATGTACAGATTGAACAACCATGGAGACATGACACATCCCTGTTTCAAACCAACTTTCAAAGAGAAAAATTCACATAGTTCACCATCCATTTATTAACTCATTCAGCCCTAAAATGTCTTTTTTTCTTTTCCATCCGCTATCTCCTAACGACTGTATGCAGCTTCGGATAGACTTTGGAATTGTTGTGGTCAGATACAGACTCATTAAACCCATCCAATAGATGAGGCATTTCCATAGTTGAATAAAGGCGTCCACTGATAACAGGGGTGAGCAAAAAAGGATGCCTGGCCCGGTTGTGTGTGTAGTGTGGCAACAGGCCAGAACCCGCCCCTGTCTGACCTTCTAGTGGCAGGTGTTATGTAGCCTGCCGTGTCCTTGCCCGCCCTTTCCGTTACACAATAATGTCAGGGTCAACAGTTCGCGTACGCTTCTACTGCGTCTGCTTCACAGTTAAGGCGTGTCCGTCACTTTCCTCCCTGTATCATCATAACAATGAAAACCTGAAAATATTTTTGGGGCACATACCTTCGCCAACACCAATATAATATAAAATTTGCTGCTATAAGTCCTCTTTCCTACCAGAGGAGCAAGTTTGTGGTTTCACATAATCAGTAAAGTGAACGGTCTTTGTCCTGTAACAATATCAGTGAGCGCATACCTCCACCAACGTCAATAAAAGTTATGATATAGTCTTGCATCCGGATCCAGATCCACCTTAAAATGTAATACTTTCGTCCTTAACCCGCTGTCTACCTATCCACCGTAATTCATTAAAATCCGATAACAAACTTTTGAAGTATCTTTTGCACAAATAAACAAACAAACTGGCAGACACGGGTGAATACATAACCTCCTCCAAGTTTGTTGACAGAGGTAGGCACCTACAGGCAGAAAAACTTGTCAGACCTTTAACAGATTCAGAAAATTAGTCGTTCGAGGAAAAAGTAGTAGAGGTAATTTATGCGAACTTTATACCCTCCACTTTTTAAATGCGGGAGCATCTCTATGAGCGGCTCTGTCAATTTAGTCATCAGTAATGTTTAACGTAACGAGGTGCTTCACGCCCGTAAGCTTTGGTAACGTTAGCAAAGCCCAGTATTAGAACCCTGCAGCTTTCACATCTATCTTCCTCCTCCTCCTCCGCCCCTTCTTCTTCTTCTTCCTTTTCTTCTTAGCCCAAATTCCCTCATGCCAGGTGGATGCTTGTTGGTCTAGTGGGTTACGGCGCTCCAACCGGATAGGACACACAAGCTTTTGCATCCGAGGGACGATCGGAGTCTGTTGCTGGGATAATGCCACTCAGGGATTGGCGACTGATCACTGGCATTAGATGTCAGTGTTACATAGCCTGTCCCCGGAGCATATTTCCCTTTCGTAATACGGTTCTGCATCACCCTCCTAGGCGAAATTACCTCTATAGACTTAACCTGACCTAATCTAGCCTAGAATTGGCCTATCCCACTGGGGCTGCCCAACCGTAACACGGAAGGGAAATAGGCTGCCTGGTCTCCATATTTCTGATAGGGCAAAGGCAGATAGATAAATAGATAAATAGGTAGGCAGGCAGATAGATTAGACAGACAGATGGATAGGCTGGTAGGTAGACAGGTGGTCCGTGAGCAGGTTAGGTAGGTAGGTAGGTAGGTAGGTAGAGAGAGAGAGAGAGAGAGAGAGAGAGAGAGAGAGAGAATCCTTCAAGCTAAACGCTTAAATTTTTACTTTCCATACAGCAGTAATTTTACGTCCAGGTCCACAACTGTACATCTGTGTGATCGGAAACAAACGAGAAACATTCTTTGTCCAACATTCTGACCAGCATGAAAATCAGTCTTTGGTTCTACCAATTTCAAGTTGGATGCGCTAACCAATGCATTACCAGCAATCCACGAATATAGAGACCGTCCTTGCCCTTCTGCATTCCACCATCTTCCATTTGGGACGTTTGTATAGCCGGGCAGTGAATCCGTCCCATTATGTCAGTGCCACCACATGAAGGCGTCCCTCAATCTAGCGAATATTCGAGATTCAGTTTATAACCATGATTTACTGAACACTTGATGGGTAATTTGAATAAATTGGGAGGTACCTCTAACATTATATAAATGTGTGTGTGTGTGTGTGTGTGTGTGTGTGTGTGTGTGTGTGTGTGTGTGTGTGTTACAGTAGGTGGTTTGACGATGTCCTAGCATCTCACCCTTACCGATTTATTCTGCATGTTACTCCATGGTGTCCTTTTATACGATATACTCTTTTCACTTTAATTTTACCTAAGATTGTCGTTTCTCCATCTTGGATGTTGAATAGTAACAATAGATTAGAACTAGAAGATGCTAGTCATGAGGAAGTGCTGTGGAAGGGATGCAGAGCAATAACATTGTCTCAATAACTCTGGATTAACGGTACAGTAAAACGCCATACCCTTTTCATTTTAACTTGGCCGGAAATTGTCATCTCCTCATCTTGAGTGCTGAGCTGTAACAACAGATTAGTGCTACAATACAGTGCTGGTCACAGAAGGGTGCTATGGAAAGGACTCTGAACCGTTGCATTGTCATGTTTTGGCACGGAGCTACGTGAATTTAGCTGCAAAAGGACGAAAATCTTGGTCAAGTTAAGGTGAACAAACTATAAATGTCGTCACAGAGACTCGAGGAGTAACTATGTTTAACAAATCCTTATTTCCCCCGTATTCTAAGTAACACTGGCGGCTTCATAGCACTTCCTCCTAAGCGGTTTATTTTGATTATTGAATCTTTGAATTGACCTGTGTATTGCCTATATCGTGTTAATATCGTTATAGTTTGCATCTACACCATACAGAAGGATACTGAGATGCAGTGTGCAGAGTAAATCGCTATGGAAGGTGTATTACGAAATCAACAAAGGCACATGGGACACGAGCCTTTGAAGGGTGTACTGTAAATATTGGCCAAGACTTGCCTACAGCCAGGGTAAGGAGTAGGCAGTGAGTTCAAATATGCCTGACGGGAGTGTGCCTACCCAGATGCATGCGTACGAGTTTGATGATGATGATGATAATAATAATAATAATAATAATAATAATAATAATAATAATAATATTCCAGTCTGTCTGCATGTTATCCAAGCTTTTATTGTCCCAGGGCACCCACTTGACCACCAAGCGCCTTTGTGCTTATATAGTTACCACCCAACATAGTAAATGAACTAAAGCTCTATCTGCCTGTCTATCTATCTACTGTATTTTGTTACATTACAGGACACAACAAACCAAGGACACAGCAGCGGTACACATCCTAACGTGATGGCGTCATCCGAAGCGGCCCGTCCCATTCCGACGCAGACTGTTCAGCAAGAGTTGCAGTGTACAGTCGGCGACAAAAATTCTTTTACTGTTGATGTGAGTCTGCTTCACAGTTAGGGCATGTCCCTCTCTTTCCTCCTTGATGCATCAAATCAGTAAGAATCATCTATGGCCAAACAACCATACCTAGCCTCTCTCAGCTTAGGAATTAGCCTACGGACTGTAGTGGAAGAGGTGAAATACTTGACAACTTTTGTTCTTTTTTATATTATGTTTTCCATCTTTTGGCATAAGATAAACACATATAGTTATTTCAAATGCTTGGTATAATTAAAAGTTTGAAGCCCTGCATCTGTGCTAAAGAGGGATGCTTTTATGTGGTGGCACCGATACAACTGGGTGTTTCCGCTGCCCGGTAATGCAAACTTCCCTTAAATCACTCTGTGCCCTGATAGAGGCTGATGGATTTCGGCACTAGGACAACATCAACCTGCAGTCCACTGGGTTCACGTCCAGATGAGCCTGGGGCAACAACAACAACAACAACAACAACGTCAGGCTTACGTGAATTTAAAAAAAAAAAATCTCTCTCCCAACAGGTGTCAGGATCAGATCAGTCACAAGACGGCGCCAGTGACAAAGTTTCACAGCCTTCTGAATTTGGCGCCAACACCAGAAAATGGACACAGGTGGGTGGCGTATACGTCTTTCTTTTTTTCTTACGTAACAACGATCCCTAGCTTCTCTCAGCTCAATTGATGGCCAGGTAGAGTAAGACTGGAGGGTTGATGTGTCTCGTAATCAAGGAGACTCGTTCCTACCTCAAAACTAAGGCTTGTCAAATTTCATGCAACCAAGACTTACCATTGAAATTGTGGGAGTGGCCCAGTTCCGTCAGATAAAAACAAGCCGGCTATAGTACGAGGAATAACGGCGTCTACAGTTCGTATTTTCTAACCTCACGAAGATCTGACTGACGCCTGGTGGTCTAGTGGTTAGGACACCCCGGTGCCAGGGATGTCCTTGCATATTTTCGATACACAAGAAATTCTCCGGAGGCTTTTCAGTTATAAAATATCACCAGATTAAGTTGATCATCCACCCATAAATGTCCAGAATTAAGATAGCCTAGCCTCGGGATCCTGCTTCTCTAAGGGGATAATATGGGATAGGCTGTTACTGGTTAACTACTGTGCTCTTGACTGTGGTACGTCTCTGTTTGTACTGTGTAGTTCTGACTTCTTGACAATCATCCTGTCAGCTCGAGCATTTATTCATTTATTTATCTACTTCTTTTATCTATTTATTTATCTTTATCTACTTATTTATAACCATTCCGTATTTTTTCATTCAACTCAGAATAGACTTTTTTTTTTTTCGAACTTGAGATTTTTAAGATACAGCCTGAACAAACCCCTTTAGTATGAAAGGCGTTTCCTAAGTTGAAAAAATTGTGTGTGTGTGTGTGTGTGTGTGTGTGTGTGTGTGTGTGTGTGTGTGTGTGTGTGTGTGTGTGTGTGTGTGTGGTGCTGTATTTTTTTATTTTATTATGTCCTTTCCCTGCGAAGTTATTTAGTAATTTCACAAAGGAGTCAAAATATCAGCACTCTGTACACCAGCTGACTCGTTCCAGCAGCACATGAGAACTGAGATACGAAATGAAGGACTGAAGTTTGATACTGACTTGCAGGTTTTGGCGTGTGTGGGAGCAGCGCTGGGACAGGCCTGCGCGGGAACGGTCAGCGGGTGGACAGGAGGGGTACTGCCTGCCTTACAAGCTGACCCCACCATTGCACCAACCATATCGCAGGCCTCGTGGATAGGTAGGGTAGAGTGTGTGTTCAGGTAGTCTCTCTCTCTCTCTCTCTCCATTACATATTGCTACATCCAGGCGATTTCTTTCTTCGGTTGGGTAGGTCAGTTTTTAAGTGCCACAAGCCACCGCCATGCATACAGGCCAAGCCATACAACTAGCCATACCACACTAGGGATCATTTTATAGATTGGTAATGATAGATATTCATATAGATATTTAGATAGATATATATTAGATAGATATAGATATTGATAAATAGCTATTAATATAGATAGGTAGACAGATAGATAGATAGATAGATAAATATTAAATATACGGGTAGATAGTTTAAACAGGCAAGGATTTAGGTGGGGCATGGGGACCTACGCCTTCCTATTTTCGATAGACTAATGATTACTTATAAACGGACGATGTTTTTTACCAAAATATACGGCATAAATATTTTACTGCACTTATATTGTTCATATTATTTTACTTTAATAATTAAAACTGAGATAAATAAGAGTACAATATTATTTTTAATTGTTTAAATGCGTTATGTGATACTTCTACTAGGATACGCTCCCTCCCCCTCCCTTTTTCAAAGTGATGGATCCAGTCTTGAGTTAAATAGATATATGCATAGAGATAGATATGGATATGGATACGGTTATGAGAGATGTGAAAACAAGATTTGCAGAGAGGAGTGTGAGACATGGAAGATTTGAATTCAGTCATGCTATCTGGAGTTTAGCATTATTTCTAGCTATGAACACTCTCATGCAGGAAACATTCAGCCACAAGTAAGCAAAGGCAAGGTCTATGTTGTGCCTTATATTTTTACAACTATTATTACAGGGAGCTCTTTTATCCCCCATACATTCCTGCATCTATTGGGAAGTAATTAGCATGTTTTGTTACCTGGTTTAGACTCCAATCCTTAGAAATCATTAGCTATATTCGTATATGTGGACAACCTTAATATGGAGAATATTTAAAAGGAAGCGTGACGTATTTAGATTGATTAATTGATTGATTGACTGTAGTGGGTGCCAGTCGACATTCTGTACCTCTTTTATTCCATCTTAGCCTAAAATTTCCATCTCCCCATCTTAACCATCAAGCTGTAACAATAAATTAACACTAGAAAATAATACCAGTCACAAAGAAGTGCTGTGGAAAGGATGTGCAAATATAGGAGTGTCTGTTTCTGCCACTGAGCTACGTGAAATAAACAGCAAAAGGATGAAAATCTGGGCCAAGTTAAGGTGAAAGGAATCTAGTGCCTGTTAATTTTCACTTGAGCTGCAGTGCCACGTAGGGTTTACAATGGGTGGCGTGGTAGGTGGCTGGATGATGGACGGTGTGTGACGCTGCACTACCCTACCTCTCACTGTACAGCCGCTACTGCTACCCCTGTGGATGTATTTTGAATTATCTGTACCGCCCTAACGTCTTCGAATATTCCAGCGTCTTTTCACGCATTATAGTCAAAGTGGTCATGGAATGACCGACGAATCTTTAACAAGCAAGTTTAAAGGTGTCTTCTGCAGAGTTTATCATCTGAATTAGCGACCGCCGGAGTTCTGTGTAGCAAATGAACTAGTGCGTGTTGATTTCCTTTTCGCAGTGTCGGTAATGCCGCTGGCAGCCATAGTGGGAGGTGTGTTGGCGGGTTGGCTGATGGACAGTGTGGGTCGGCGCGCCACCCTGCTTCTCACTGTGCCGCTTTTATTGGCCATGTGGACGGCGCTGGGACTGGCCAACAACGTAGCCTGGATCATCACGGGGCGCGCCGCCGGGGGACTTGCCACTGGTCTCGTCCTTACTTCCAGCCAGGTAGGAATGACATATGGATATCACCCCTCAGCATTCCTTTGCATGTTGTTTATATAGTTTTCAGTATTCACATACTTTCCATTAATAACATATCATCTGAATCAACATTCACCAGACTCAGACCTCCACCTAAAACTCTTGCATTCACCTCCCTTACAACACCATCCATGTAAATATTAAACAACCAAGGCGACATAACACATCCCTGTCGCAGCCCCACTCTCACAGGAAACCAATCACTCACAGCATTTCCCACTCTTACACACGCTCTACTATTTACATAAAAACTTTTCACCCCTTTTAGTAATCTACCATCAAGTCCATACAATCTTAAAACAGTCCACAAAGCCTCCCTATCAATTCTATCATACGCTTTCTCTAAATCCATAAATGCTCAAAATACATCCTTGCCTTTCGCTAAATACTTTTCACACACTTGTCTCACAGCAAACACCTGATCAACGCATCCCCTCCCTCTCCTAAAGCCACACTGCTCATCACCAATCACTCCCTCTGTACCCTCTTTAACTCTCATAATTAACACTCTACCATACACCTTACCTACAACACTCAACAGACTTATACCCCTAAAGCTAGTACATTCATACTTATCACCCTTGCCTTTATACAACGGGTCCACACAAGCACTTGCCCAGTCAATTGGGACCATACCTTTCTCAAAGCACACATTCAACAATCTTACTAACCAGTCAACAATAGTCACTCCACCACCCTTCAGGCATTCCACAGCACACCCATCCATACTTGCCGCTTTCCCTGTTTTCATCTCCTTTACTGCCTTCTCCACTTCCTCCTTCGTGATCAAAGAATCATTTAACTCTCCCAATACATTTAGTCCTTGCACCCTTCCATCCGCCACAATCTCAGCCACCCTTTCCTCCTCTACATTTAACAATCTTTCAAAATACTCTGCCCATCTCTTCCTTACTGCATCCATCTCAATTAACATCCTTCCATCCTCTGCTTTTACTCGTTCTTCCTTCCCAGACTCTCCCTTTCGCACCCTTTTCCCTCCTTCCAAAACATTTTCTTATTCTGTTGAAAATTCTCTGTCAGCCGCCTACCCCACCTCTCATCTGCTGCCACTTTAGCATCACGCACAGCCCTTCTCGCTCTATTCCTCTTTTCCTTATACCTTTCATATGACATCTCATCCTTCCTCTGCAGCCACACTTCATATGCACGTCTCTTCTCAGCCACAGCCATACTTACTTCCTCGCACCACCATTCACTTCCTTTTCTTACACCACCACCCACACGTCTCACACCACACACCTCTTCTGCATGCCTCACCACAGCACTCTTAAACAACTGCCATTCCTCCTCCACGCTGCCATTTTCCCGATCTTTCACTGCGTTCCACTCATCTTTCAATTTCTCGTGATACTCTATCTTTTTCTCTCTTTTATCCAACTCACTCACTTTCAAAACCTCCCTGCCACACCTAACCCTCCTAGCTCTCACCCATCTCTTACCTACTCCTAACTTTCCCTCCACCAGGTAGTGGTCAGACATACCTCCACCCTCCCCTCTCAGAACTCTCACATCCAGCAATCTTCCTATTACATTCCTAGACATAACCACATAGTCCATCAAAGCTCTAACAACAACCCTTCCACCCTCCTGTCTCACCCATGTATACTTATAAATATCTTTTTTCTCAAACAGCGTATTCCCAATCACCATCTCTCGCTCAACACACATCGCTATCATTCGTTCCCCATTTTCATTTCTTCCAGGCACACCATGCATACCAACTACGCCTTCAGCTGCTACATTTCCCACTCTAGCATTCAGATCTCCCATCATTACCACATTCACATTCGCTCCAAAACTCTGCAGACACTCATCAACATCATTCCAGAAAGACTCCCTCTCTTGTTCATCCCTTTCACTACCAGGCCCATATGCACTCACAAACACCCACAACTCACGTTCAAATTTCGCTTTCACCCACATCAGTCTCGATGACACCTCCTTCCATTCAATCACACATTTCCGTACTTCCGGACTCACTAACAAGGCCACGCCTTCTCTTGCCCTTCTTCTATCAACACCTGACAATCTTCCATTCACACTTCCAAACATAGATTCTCCCTTCCCTTTCATCTTCGTTTCACTCAGAGCTAACACATCCAATTTTCTTCTCACAAACATTCTCCCAATCTCTTCTTCAGAGGAGAGATTGAGACAGTTGGTAGAGGAGTTTGGAAGGGTGTGTGAAAGGAGGAAATTGAAAGTAAATGAGAATAAGAGTAAAGTGATGAAGTGTACGAGGTTGATAGATGGTAGGGGGATGAATATAGTTTTGAATGGTGAGTTGCTTGAGGAGGTAGATTGTTTTAAATATCTAGGGTCACATGTTGCTGTGGATGGAAGAATAGATGCAGAAGTGAAGTTTAGAATAAATGAAGTAGGAAAGGTGCTGGGAGGAATGAAAAAAGTGTTTAAATGTCGTTCGCTTAGAATGGATGTAAAGAGAAGGCTGTATGATGGTGTAGTGGTACCGACTGCGTTATATGGGGCTGAAACATGGAATATGGGTGTAGCAGAGAGGAAAAGTTTGAATGTAATGGAGATGAGGTGTCTGAGGAGTATGTGTGGAGTGACGCGTATAGATCGGGTGCGAAATGATGAAGTGCGAAGGAGAACTGGAGTTGTTCGGGAGATGGCTGGTAGAGTTGAGCAGAGGGTGTTGCGATGGTTTGGGCATATGGAGAGAATGGATAATGAGCGATTGGTGAAAAAGATAACTAGATCTGATGTGAGAGGTGTAAGGCTGAGAGGAAGACCACGAATAGGATGGATGGACAGTGTGAAGAGAGCACTGGATGCGAGAGGGATGTCTGTTGAGCAAGGAAGAGTGGCTGTGCGTGACAGAAATAAATGGAGAGAAATTATGAATGAATAAGTGATGACGCAGCCCTGAGGGGATATTCTCCTGCATTTGGTCTGATCAGCTAGTCAGGTCAGGTGCAGGTAAGGGGATGGGTCTGTTATGATGTGGCAGGGGTAAACCAGTTCTGCTGTCGGGCCCTGCTGTGGATGTCACTGATTGCATTGCGCAGTTGACCCTTGTGCGGTGTGATGCGGTGAGGATCTGTCCGTTCTCCCCTTTGGGGCTAAGATGCGAATGAATGTGTTTGAATGGATGAGTAAATGGGGAGTGTGTCGTCCTGTCTTGGCTACCTCCCTTTCCTTGGGGGAAGCAGCCTAGGTATATAGATAGTATATAGATAGAATAACATACAAGAGGATACTGAGATGTAATGAGCAGAATAAATCACTATGGAAGAGGGGTTGCGAAATATTTCTATCTATATACAATTTCTATCTGTTGCCACATGCCTTAATCCCCTAAGGCGTGGATACAAACAAATAATCACCAAGTCGCTCTGTCCTTTGCCATTTGGTTGCCCTTTCTCCAACTCACGCTCCCTTCTCTCATGTACAGTACACCTCTCCACTCCATCCCTCACCTCGTCCTGGGTCTCCTCCTCCAGCCGACTCACATACACGAAATCTACTGCCTTTAATTTTGCTTCTTCTTTTTACTCGTGTATAGGTGTTTACAAGTGAGGCATGCGAGAGTCACCTGCGAGGCAAGATGTCGTCAATGCCCACACTCTGCTTCACCCTGGGCACCCTGACGTCATACACAAGTGGTGCGTTGTTGCCGTGGCGAATGAGCTGCTTGCCTTGTGCATCCGTGTGTGTGCCCATGGTCGTTATCTTACTCCTGTCTCCTGAAACACCGTACTGGTTGCTGCTGAAGGGACGGGAAGAAGATGCTGAAGAGTCCTTGCGCTGGCTGCAGGGGAACAAGTGTGATTTGGGCCCTCAACTGAAGCTCATGAAGGAGAAGATTGATTCCGTAGGCGCCAAAGTGGACTACCGTGAACTGTGGCATCCAAGGACCCGGGGCCCACTTATGATCGCCCTATTTATGCAAGCGGTGCAGCAGCTGTGCGGGGGAACTCTGCTGTTTTTCTATACAACAACCATCTTTCAAGCTGCAGGACAACCAGACTCCCAGTACGCTACGGTGTACACAGGTATAGTTGCCTTGCTTTCATCTCACTGAACTGGATCACTCCCTCAACTTGACTACGTAAGATGTGTGCAACTCGTCCTCCACAGCCGTCTGTTGCTCGTGGCAGCGCTAGTGTAGGTTTGTTTTCCCCTGCCACGAGTTGAATACTGTGTCGTGGTTGTATAAATACAGTGAGCTTTAGTTATGAGGTAGGAATGAGTCTCCATGGTTACTAGACAAATGAACCCTCCAGTCCGACTACATTGAGCCATATAATGAAATATCTCGAAGTGTAATAACATAATCTGTGGACTTTTTATAAGTTCCATCTTACTAAAAAAAAAATGTTTTTCATAATGTCTTGACAACCCAGGGCTTGCTACGACTACTACTGTTACTGCTACTGCTACTGTTATTATTGTTGGTGGTAGATGGAGGTGTCCATCATCCACTCACTCGATGTAGTTCTCTCTCTCTCTCTCTCTCCCTCTCTCTCTCTCTCTCTCTCTCTCTCTCTCTCTCTCTCTCTCTCTCTCTCTCTCTCTCTCCTGGTAACTGCACTGAGTGATAGACAAAATGCTTCCCTGTATCACAGAAAACCATTTCTTACGTTGGGTGGTAGCCATATAGCCAACTGACGCCTGGTGGTTTAGTGGGCAAAGCTATCTAGGTAGGTGGGGTCTGTATGGGTTCTAGCTGAGGGATGGTTGGGGTTTCTGGCTCCCGTAGCGCAACAAGAGGGCAGGCCAGGCTGGTCACAATTGCCTTAAATGTCGGCACTGGGCAGCCTAGCACCGGGCCCCTACGTTCTTGTTACTTTGGGGTAAGAAGGGATGGATATATTATTATTACTAGTTTATTATTGTTTGTAATAGTAGTAGTTATAGTAGTAGTAGTAGTAGTGATAATAGTAGTTGTAGTAATAGTAGTAGTGGTAGAAGCAACAGTAGTAGTAGTAGCAGTAGTAGTAGTTTTGTTGTTGTTGTTGTTGTTGTTGACATCATCATTATTATCATTATTATTATTTTTTTTTACATATACAGGGTTGGCGCAGTTGGTGTCATCAGGGATGTCGTTGGTGTTGGTGGATCGCGTGGGTCGCAGAGCTCTAATGGCCGCCTCTACGTCGGTGGTTGGCGTCACGCTGTTATGCATGGGCGGCAATCAGGTGGTGTGGGAGGCAGGGGGCGTGGTGTGGCCCTGGCTGCCCCTCCTTCTGGCAATAGTAACTGTCAGCGGATACTGTATGGGGTGTCGCTCGGTGCCGCTCATCCTCTCAGCCGAACTGTTCAATACGTCGAGTCGGTCCAGAGCTCAGGCCGTCTGTATGGTGGCCAACCGCGCCTTCAATATGGTCGTTATGCTGGTAAGGCCAACACTCCCACACTGTTAAATACGTATGCACTCCCACATTCTAAATTACATGTTCACCTTCACACTCTAAATCAATTCTTCACTTTCACGCCATAAATTATTTGTTCTCTTTTTCACGCTAAATCGATTCTTCACTTTCACATTCAGAGTTGATCGTTCCCTTTCAGACTCTAAATTTATTGTTCACTTACACCTCTTAAATTAATTGTACACTTTCACGTTCAAAGAAGGGCGTAAATCACTACTAAAAGATAACTGAAAGGGACAGGAGTAGGTGACAGAATTATTCCTCCCTTCTATATATATATGACCTGCAGCCCAATCGTACTTCCAACAGAGATATAGATAAGTAAATAAATGAATAAATAAATAAATAACAAATGAATGAATAATGATTAAATACACGTGTCCGCAGATAAATTTTTTGAACCTGGAGAGTACAGTAGTTATTATTTTTATGTTTTATTTAAGGAACGTTGTGGCGTTGATGTGAGTGTAAGAGTGCCATGAGATATGCTTTAAGAAGGTTTGGCCATGTGGAGAGGATAGAGCATGAGAGACTGGGGAAAGAGTCTTTGTGGGTGAGGTGGAGGGGGAGGGAAGGGGGAGACCACAGATGAGATGGAAGGGGAAGGGAGAAGGGGGAGACCATAGATGAGATGAGGGGATGGAGTGAGAGACAGCCTATATGAGGGAGAAGGACTTTGCTTTATATGTAACTGTACTCGTTATAGTTATGTACTGTTGTTTCCAGAGCTACTTATTTCTGTGTTCTATCTATGGCTTTGTATCATATGCAGCTAAGTCAGTCAGTCTTCACATGGGCTGTATTCAGAGTGGCATAGGAGGCTTAGTAGCACCTCTTCCTTTGCGATTTATTTTGCATATTACACCATAAAATTTTCTTCTATTCTACGTATATCCAGGGTGGCCAATAAAAATCCACTAGAAATTCATGTGGCAGCATCTTACGTGTTGTGGTGACGGTTCAGTCGGCTGGTGTGGTCGTGGTTGTGGCAGTGGGAGTAGGTAATGAAGAAATGATTAAGGTTAGACACTAGTAGCGCTAACTGAGCCGTCCCCACAATACAGGAAAGGTGTAACGTGGAGAAGAAATGGATATGGAAGAGGTGTTACGAAATATCCAGATCCTCCTGGATGCAATGGAAGTTTACCCATCACGAACGCTGCCAGTCTTTGCTATGTTTTCGTCGTGCCCACATATAGACTCCTATTCGACATCTTGTGTATCGCGAGGATGGCTTAGTCTGAGGGTATGGGGACCGCAGATATTTTGGCAACTTCACGAATAAAGTCAAATCAATAAATAAGTAATCAATAATGCTATCAGTCGACGTAAAAAAAAAAAAAATAATAAAGCAAGATCAGGGTTATGGGAGACAGAAAACGATGCAAGGTAGATATTTTATGCTGTTTTTACTCCAACTTTGCCTAAAATTGCCATATCTACATCTTGAATGCTGAGTTGTAACACTAGATTAACACTAGAGTATAATGTTAGTCACAGAGTGCTATAGTTTTGTGTTTTGTCTTTTTTCTGACAGTGAACCATGTGATACTGGCTGCACAAGGACGCAGACCTGGGCCAAGTTAGATTAAAAAGAGTATAGTTCCTCCACCTTAACTAGGCGGATATTTTCGTCACTTACCAGCTTGTTTCCCATAGCTCAGTGGCAGAATAGGTCAGTACAACGATTCTTCATCCTTTCTGTTAACTTCTTTGTGATTAACACTGTGTCCTCGTATTAATCTCATGTTAAATCTCAGCATTCAAGGGCTGGAGATGGCTGTTTTAGGCCAAGTCTCAGTGAACGGAGCACAGGAACTCAATACATGAAAATTTGCAGGAGGAGAGCATTGCCCGTACCCTCCTGTATATCCTCCATGTATCTATATTATAATGATCCGATTTCTGTATTTATGTTTGTTTGTTGCCATAACAGCAAAAACGGCGCAACGTAGCGCAATTTTTGTTCGAGCAAGGTACAGTTAAATGGTCTAAGTTGAAAAATAAAACAATTTCTAGTCCAGTTGGGCCACTGGTTCCCGAATTATGACCCATCTCTGGCCTTTTGCTTCAAATTTTGTATTTGCTTTTAGTGGAGAGGATGGATTCGCTCTTGGTCCGGCACTGAAATTGCCAGCATGACCAAAGAGAGAAGAGTGACGTGTTTGTTGTATTATCACTCTCTCGCCTCTCCTTCCTCCATCCTTATACTCCTAAAATTGTATACTATAATGCTATGGTATAGTTTAGTATAATAACAAACACTACTATCCTGCCTCTCTCTCTCTCTCTCTCTCTCTCTCTCCTCAACGGGTGTCCCTGCAGGATAATAATAGGGGAAAATTCCTCGCTTCGTCTCGCTCTCGGCATGAGTAATTCAAATCTGTGTTACCTTTCGACTGAAAATAGGAATTAACTTGACATCGAGCGGAGCGCGCCGAAGGCTGTCTTTAAGCTAGTTCCTGTAATTCTGTAATAATTTCCCTCTATATTTTTTTATTTGATGGAGACTCCTTCACGTGGTGGCACCGATATGACTGAGCAGCTCCTCCACCCGGTTATGCAAACATCCCCCTACTTCCTCCTTACCCTCTAAAAGAGGATGGTGGCCTGCTGGAAATAAGGTAGCTTCAGCCTACAGTGAAGTACGAATGACTCTGTGGTTCATTTCACTGGACAAGCTGTTGATACGCTCTCCCTGTTTTGTGATTTTTCATTCCTTGTTTTCTCGTTCCTTCGTCACCATATCCTTAGGTGGAAAAATAGTGTTATGATGATGATGATGATGATGATGATGATGACAGAAGCGAAGGTGAAGATGATGACGAAGGCGATGACGAAAAACAAAGCGATTGTGATGATGATGATAATGACGATGGTGATGATGATTACTATTGTTGTGTTTCAGACATTCCCGTCGTTCATGTTAGCAGCGGGCCTATCAACAGTGTTCTTCGTCCACGGTGGCATCAGTTTAGCCTGCAGCCTGGTGACCGTCCTCTGGCTGCCTGAAACCAAGAACAAAAGCCTGGAAGAGATACAGGAGTTTTTCGAGGAACGCGCAACGATAAAGAAACCTGTGTCTTAGTTCTCCACGGATCCTATGAGTCACTCTAACATGAATATAATCGTATGCTAGCGTTGTCTCGATCATGAAAGGGGCAACTGTACAGTATTAACAATTTCAGGCTCCTGTGATTAACCTGTAGCCTATATATCGCCCAGAGTTGACTGGGAGAGTTGTCCTCACCATGAGAGGGTTACTGGTACCAGAATAAACTCTCAAGTTCCTGTGACTCACTCTAGCCTGAATAAAATCAGTGGAGTAAGCTGGAAGAGAACACTAGAGTTGTCCCGACCTTATGGGGATTAATGGTGCCAGTAAAAACACCCTCAGGCTCCTCTACTTTAACCTGTATATAATTGTCTGGAATTAGATTGGAGTACTAGTGTTGTCACGGCACCAGTAATGACATTCTGGGACTCCTGTGACCCAGTCAAAGCTGAATATAATCATGTGGTGTCAGATAAATAGTTATATTTTAATGTGTCTAATGTTAAAGTTGTGACTGGATGACGTCATTCGTAATTTCTATCTACCTATGTACAACGAGATGTCTTACTCGCACGTGGTATGGTCACAAGCAAATAAGCTCCATGCCATCCTGTCCTCTGCCAACTGGCAGTCCTCCCTCCAACTCACGCTCCCTTTTCTCATGTATCTTCCTACCTCATATCTTCATCTTTTCCTCGGTTCCGTTCTCCTCCTGTCCCTCTCCACCCCACTCACGTGCACTCCTCTAGTCAGTCTCTCATCCTCCATCCTTTCCATACGGACAAAATCATGCATGCACAAAGTACCCTATGCTCAGAAAAACTCTGTACCGCATTCTTGTCTTTGGGCATAAGCTACTAAATGAATTACTTTTTTTTTTTTTTTTTTTTTTTTTTTTTACGCACAGGGGAACAGAATGTGCGCAGAAGTCGAGTTGTGCCTCTCTCTATCTTAGAAAGTCACCTATTTAGGATTATCTCCCTCCAGACCAAGGATGTGCATAGGGGAGGCTACTTTATCCATGCACGACAGTACTGTATACGTTACACTGGGGACCCTCCAGTCAGACCCTTGCCTTCACCCCCACTGCCTCCACCCTTTTGAAACTTCCAGAGTGTTAATGTGTGCATTCTTTGACACCCCCAGAATAACGTTTGGTCCCCCCATTGCCCCTTTCCCTATCTGACACTTGGTGCATGCGACTCCAGGCACCCACAGTTAGACTCTTGCCCCCTTCCCCCATCAGAAATTCGTGATTAGTGCCCGTGTGAACACAGCAGAAATGTCCCCTGCCCCAGAACAGGGCTTGGCCTCACCTTACCTTTCCCCAAGCCACCCCAGAATAAGACGACTTCATCATGACCCTGTGCCCTAGAATAAGGCTTGGCCTTACCCTGTCCACCCCCCCCCCCATCCCAGAACAAGGCTTGGTCTCACCGTGCCCCCTCAGAATAGGACTTGGCCTCACCCTGCTCCCCCCAAAAAAACGGGACTGTGCTGCCCCATACCCCCTCAGCAAGAATAGGACTTGGCTTCACTTCCAACCCCCCTACTCCATTTAAAACTTCTGATCATTTAATGTATGAACACTGCAGAAATCCCCCCCCCCCCACCTCGTCCCAAAAACCCCAGAATAGGGCTTGAGACGTCCTCCCTTTAGTTTGTGAACAGCTACGCCGGTCCCAAACCCATTGATGTTTCCATTTTATTCTTGCCATGTATCTAGCCTTGAGCAGACTTTACGAATTGGAGATTTTAAATCTAGCATTAATAAATCCAATCAGTATAAGGGGCCTTTCCTGAGTTGAAGTTAGTGGAGCCACGATTCTATGTGCTGGAATGCCCTATGAATGGGTGTTTGGTTCACTTCGTTGGTCATACTATTGGTTAGTTCTACCATATTCTTTCCTTTTCCTAGCTTTCTGTGCCCTACCTCTCCCCACTTTCAGCAACAACAAAAAATAAATAAATAAATAAGGCGATGATTGTATTTCCTGGGACCTTCAACCCGCCCCCCTTTCACTCACACTAGACGTTTTCAACACCATCGTACATCCAGACCCAGACATTTAAAGGACACCCAAACTCTTCACCCGACGAGTTTACCTGTGGGAGCTGGGGTAAACCAAACGTATAGAGAACCAAAGTGTGACGTCACATAACCTTGACAACCGCCGTGCTGGCTGTAAACAAACATCCAGCACTGTGGATTTTACAATACCACCTCTTGTTTCATCTGGGAGGAAGGCTATCTGTATATAAGTGTGAAAACCACTATCCATGTATTATGCCGGTAGGATTAGGTTAGTGGTTTATGTCTGGAGATGTGAGGAGCATTCTAGAAATTAAGTGTTATGTCATAGGATTAGGTTAGTGTTTTATATTTGGAGATGTGAGGAACATTCTGGGAACGTCGGCCTGTCTGTTTTGTATACTTTCTTTTACCTTAGGAATTAGTTCTTGTCATTATTGTTATTGTGTATTGTTAATTTAAGTGCATTATTGCATGGCAAATGTGAGTTCTCTCTTAGGCTCCAGTGTATGCATTATTGCACGAGAATATATAACTTCTCTCCTAGGCTCTAGAATATTCTGGGCTGCACCAGTAGGTGAAGTCGGGGGGAGGGGTTTTAAAGAACTGTCTCGCACCTGAGACAGGCCAGTTTTAGTCAGTAACGGACAGAGTGAGTTAGTGCGCAGCAGTCGCAGTTTAATGAACAAGAGCCAGTCAGTTAGTAAGAGTCAGAGTCAGTAACAGACAGTCCGTGAACAGTCAGTGAGTCAGTGGTGGATGGACAATGACAGAGTCAATGACAGTTAGTAAGCCGGACAGTGAGAGCTAATCAGTGAAGGACGAAGTAGTCAGTCAGAGAGTCAGTGAGTGACAGTCTGTCAGTCAGTGAACGTACAGTGAGCAAACAGAAATGAGTGAAGGACGGAGGTAATGTGGGAGAGAAAAACACAGTGTTTCGCAAATGTACCTCAGCTGTCCTAGAAAAAATAAAACTGAAATGTTGTGTGGCCTTTGATTAACGTCCTGGCCTGTCTACATCTTGTTCCCGACGTATCACCAAACCCTTCGGCGTAACAATTTGGTATCGGGAGTGGGATACATTTTGAGAAATGGAGACACTTGGATAGGCTGCCAAAACAGCGCACATGTCTCTGGCAGATAATCGCAGTGTTTAGAGCACAACAAGAACAAAAGAAAGATATACTCACAGTGTTGAAAGCACAGCAAGAAGAAAAAAGGGATATCAAGAAGCACAACAAGAAGAAAGATATACTGAAAACAAAAGAAACAGCATGAAAAACAGTAGTAGCAAGAAACCAGCAAGAACAAAAGAATAACATACTTGCAGTGTTGAGGGCGCAGCAAGAAAAACAAAGGAAAGATATACTTGCAGAGTTAAAAGCACAGCAAGAACAAAAAAGAAGTCCAAACACAACACGACACAAGACTAGAGGAACAGTTAAGTGGGCAGAGACAGGAGTTCCGCCAGCTATATAAGAAGCTGCAGGATTGGACTATGAAACTGAAGCAATAACAAGAGGTGGCATACAGCAAGATAGAGAGAATGAGCGACAAGGTTAGAGAAGTGAGAGAAGAGGTTTCCAGGAAAGTGGAGGATAAAATGAAAAGTGAAATGCATGAAGTGAGTAACAAGATCGATGACCTTGAACACTGTTTGGCTGAGGATTAGCACCCAGGACACCCTTGGGTGGCAGTGTCAGGAGCACAGAGAAGGATGGTAAGACTTGGGGAGTAGCATGGCCAATGGTCGCTAACACAGTATCAGAGAGGACTTTGGTCCACACGGACAGAGAGGGAGAGAAAGAGAGATGTATAGAGTGGAAAGGGGATGGGGTAGAGGGAGAAAATTGTGCGTCGTTAGAAATTATGGGTTTGGGTTGGACAGGTGTGGTAAAGGGTGTGAGCCTACGAGGGTTTTAGATACAGGAGAATGCCAGGCGCACAGATTGGTCTCGTGGTATGATAGAAGGGAGCCGGGGCCGGGGAGGGGGGTATATTGCCACAGGAAGGGTGCTGGTGGTGAGGGTAGAAGCAGGGTCATCAGGACTGGAGGGGTGTGAATTTATGGTGGAGGGTCGTTCTGGGTGGTTGGCACTTGGCGCCTGGATATTGGGGTCGGTGACCGCCAGTTCAGCACACTCCCTTGTTGTGATGCGTGAGGCACTAGCACTGTCATCATCATCACCACGAGCACCATCGAGCTTGATGCGTTTAATTGGTTCAGTAGTAGGTTCGTTGGATGCAGCAGGATCACCAACAGCCGGAGCTGAAGTGTGAGGGACGTCAGTGTCTGGCGGGGTGTGTGCGACGGCGTACAACAGTCGGGGGGCAGCACTGGGTGTAGTAGCAGTTTGTGTTGTGCTACTGGGGGGCCTGGCACCCTGCTTTGGTTTGGCTTTGCGCTTCCCCTTACCCATAACCCTCACCTTGCCGAGTATTGATGTTATTATCACAGCACAACGAGTAGGAAGGATAGCTCGGAATGCCACACAGATTCCCGGGGCAGGGGGCACACAACGCTGCGCGCCACCAAGGCAGGGTTAGGACTGAATAGGCAGGTTTGTCTCTAAATACTTTTGTTTCCCCTATAAGGTTACCGTACTCTATAAACGCCTTTAAAGAAAACAATATTTTTAGGGTACACGTACTTATTCAACTTCAGTTTTGCCACCACCAGTGGTTAGGGATCTTCCTTACCCGACGAGAATACGGGCTCAGTGCCCGTATTCTCGTCGGGTAAGGAAGATCCCTAACACTTCTTCCTAAGCGATTTATTTTCCAGATTACTCATTAATATCCGTTTCTTTCTTATGTTTTTTCAATATCGACATAGATTGCATAACACTCAAGAATATAATAACGGAGCAGGATCAGAAATAAATCGGTAAGGAAGAGGTGTTAGCAAGCTTCCTAGCAATATAGGACTAGCGCTCTCTCTCTCTCTCTCTCTCTCTCTCTCTCTCTCTCTCTCTATATATATATATATATATATATATATATATATATATATATTACGTAAATTATCTATCTATCTATCTGTTGCCAGGCTCCTTAATCTAGTAATGGGTGGTCACAAAGAAATTGCCTCCATGTCGCCCTGTCCCCCGCCATTTGACTGCCCTCCTCCCATCTCACATCCCCCTCCCTCATATACCTCTCCACTTCAACCCTTCCAATCCCTCCATCTCTTTCTCGGCCTCCCCCTCCCTCTGCTCCCTCCACCTCACTCACATACACTCTCCTCGTCAGTCTCTCGCTCTCCATCCTCTCCACATGGCCAAACCACCTCAGTGCATTTCTCCTAACGCTTTCTATCACATCCACATCCACACTACAACGCTCCATTACTTCCTCATTTGTCAGTCTGTCTCTCCATATAACTCCACATGCTCCTCTCAGATAACTCATTTCCACTGCTCTCACTCTTGACTTGTATCCTTCCAACAAGATCCCTTAAATAAATCCTTTCAGAATATAATCGTTTAGTAGAAGAGAGAATGAATCTATATGTACGTCACCCGCAAGGGGGGGAGGTTAAGGTAAAAAACAAACAAAAGGGTACGTTTTTTAATATTATACAGTAGAACTCCGTAGATGGCAGGAAATGGAGTGTTTGTGGGGGGGAGGGAAGGAAGGAGGGGGGGAGGGAGGAGGGGCGGAGAGAGAAGGAGGGAGGGAGGAAGGGGGGTAAAGGAATTTCTGCCGGCTTTTTGTGGAGGGAAGGAGGGAGGAGAGGAGGAATAAAGGGGGTTGGAGGGAATGAGGGAAGGTGGGGGGGAGGGAGAGATGGAGGATGGAGAGGAGGTGGAGGAGGAGAGGTTGCAAGCATTGCAAGGAGGAGAAAGGGGGATGGAGAAATGTGGGGGGGGGGGCGGAGAGGCGGAGGAGAGAAGGAAAAGCGGGACAGGGAGCGGGAGGAGGAGAGAAGAAAGTGGGGGGCGGAAAGGAGGGGTTCGAAGGAAACTAACGACTTCCATTAGACTGAGATCCAAATTGAAATAATCCTTAACATACATATGCACACACCTGTTATTCACAAATATGTACGTATTCATATATCCAGGGGCGTCCGCAGGATTTTTTGTAAGGGGGGGCAAAATAAATTATACATGTATGTGCGGTTATATCAAAATACACACACTCCAAATAGGCACCGGCAAATATTTACATGACTTACATCAAATGCATAGTGACAGAATGCATGAATCGACTCAAATCACTCAGTCATCCTTGAACAAGAACTGAAGCCGTCGAATTCCAAGGGGGGACAACTGCCCCCCTTCCCCCCCCTCCGGACGCCCATGCATATGTCCCAAAAGAAAGACGGTACTAGCAGCTATTTCCTTGATGCTAATCAAGAGAAATGGAAATATACACATACATACACATACATGAACGCATACCGTACATACATCCATATAAATTAATATATATACACATAAAGAATATGGAAATTACATAATGGAGTGGAAGGGCCGAAGTGGGGGAGAGGAAACGGGAGGAATGGAGAGAAGGGGGATCTGGGAGTAAGGAAGGCTTGGGGGTGGAGGGAGGTAGGCTTTCCCGCAGTGGCTCAGTCCGAGTTGGGCCGAGGTAGGAGTGGAGGCTGTGCTTCTTTGGGTAAGTATATTCTTTTTCGGGTATTATTTTACTTTAATCCCACCCGGTCGCTGGAAAATGTGACTTATCTCTATATGTCGGGTGTATTGAGTACATCATTTTCTTCTCAGTAAACATCCGTCGCAAATAAATACTTTCCGAGATATATGTTATTTTTCTTAATTATTTGAGATGAATGTCGCGCCATATTTGCTGGTGCGGGCACGTTCACTCGGTCTAAGTCGGCTGGACTCGAGTGTACTCGGCTGGTAATTTCGTATATGTGAGCTTTAAAAACAGCCAATCAGACGTCGCAAAGGAAGAGGGACTTTTGAAACCAGCCAATCACAACAGTCGTAAGTAAAACCAGCCAATCAGCTTGAAGTATTTGTGGGTGACGCAAGTACGCCCGAGATTTGAAAGTCAGTCACAGTCATGGCCTCCGGTGCAGGAGAACGTGTTGTCGATTTCAAAGCTTGTATCGGGAATAAGACGGACTACTGGCAGATTATCAAGGACTGTCACATTAATAACGAAACATCTATTGAACTACTAAGAAAACACGGGGTTTTGCAAAGTGCAGTGCAGTGTAAAGAGTGTGATTTGCTCTGCAAATATCGGGAAGACAGACATCAGTGGTACTGTGGCCGGTGGAAAAAAAAAATAAGAAGAGTAAGGGGAAGGTGCAGTGCAAATTCACCGTTTCTGATCTCTAGGTAAGCATTCCCCTAGGATAGGTTAGGTTAGGTTAGGTTAATGTAATGGGGGGTCTGGGGGGCAAAGCCCCCCAGTTAGGAAACACGGCCAGGGCTTGGGGGTCTGGGGGGCAAAGCCCCCCAATTAGGAAACACGAACTCAAGGAGCTGAAAATTATATTTTTCCGATGGATTTTAGTGTTTTTCGTTTGATTTGGATACCAGTTCCAGTCGGAAATCACTCGATTTTCCGTGTTTCCCCCACCCAAAACCATGCTTTCCCACAGGTCCCCCATTATTCTTTCTCAGGAGTTTCAGAATGCAATGTTTTAGTGTTATGTGATTCTGGTGGTAATTTTCAGTGAAAATTACTCGTTTTCGTCGTATTCCCCCAATAACCTTGGTACAGTGGGGGGGGGGGGTTACGGAAAACGAGTGATTTGCGACAGAAATGACTATCAGATTCACATAAGAAACACTATAAAACATTGCATTCTGAAACTCTTGAGAAAATATGGCAGGGTGGGACTAAAGTAAAAATTTACCCTTTTTCGTCCTATTAATTCCTTTCGTAATCTGTAATCTAGTCTGATTTCATACGATGGAACTTAAGACTTCTGACTTTGCTTGATGTTAATGGAAGTCCGTTAAACTTGATTTTCAGGAATATTTAACTGGAAGCGTCGTTTGTTTTTTTGTCTTTCGTCCCACATGAAGCGTCACTTTAATTTTTCTCCTTTGTATCTTTTACTTTCCGTGCCTCAGTGTCAGAATTAAGATTGTAGCATGGTCCTTCATACCATTGCACTTTTTCGTGACTAGCAGCACATATGATGTTAATGTTATAGATAGGCTTTAAAAATGGCGATGGTACCAGCAACCGTAGATTGATTTTTTTTTTCTTATTTGTGCATATTTTTATGTAATTTATGTCTTTCCACCAAATTTGAAACATGACAATTTGGGGTTAATAGCTTTCCAAAATGTATATTGTGGTAGTAGAGACAAACTTGGACGGAATTTTGAATTTAGATTTGCTTATATTTGGGTTTTCGTGGGTTAGCCTACAAATGATTAAGACAACTCATTTTTTCAGTGCCTAATATCAACCGACGAAGTTTGAATTCGTGACCAAGAAGACGGTGAATTCAAGCGACTAAGAAGGCGGATTTGGATTCAAGCGACCAAGACGTTTGAATTCTTTACCAAGAAGACGGGGGTTTGAATTCAAGCGACCAAGAAGACGGGGGGTGAATTCAAGCGACCAAGAAGACGGGGGGTTTGAATTCAAGCGACCAAGAAGACGGGGTTTAAATTCAAGCGACCAAGAAGACGGGGGGTTTGAATTCAAGCGACCATGAAGACGGGGGTTGGAATTCAAGATAAAGACTGATATTTGATTTCATCGGACGAAAGCTTTTCAGTTAAGTATTTTTGTTTTTTCTTACCCTTTCGGCTGACGGCAGTTGGAGACGATTTCGGCCAGTAACCCAGGAGACTCGTATCTAAATTTTCAGTAACAATTAGTGATGGAATAGTTTGTTGTACTCCCTATCTCCAGAAAGCAGGATAGTGGAGGGAAGTCAGCTGCTGTGATGTAGCTAACAACTTATTTTTCAGGGTATCCAGTACTGAACACCACGTAGTTCAGTAAAACCTTGCTATAATTTTTTTTTATTTGGGGGGGGGGCTGATCCAATAATGGAAATGATGTTTTATCCGATGGCCTTCCTCGAGGTCGGATTTTAAATTTTTGAAAATGAGTACAATACATGTTCTAGTCCAAAAAAATGAACACTGCCATTTTCATTCAAACATAGCCCATAATTTTGCCCGTATAGCTGTTCATTTCACATCCTTGTTGCACTACATGAAACACGTATTACATCTCATCTGGCAGCATTTTTTAGTCCTAAAAATGAAACCTATACCCATTTCACACAAACGTGTGAAACCAGCCTTGGTTTCCCCCCAAACCAAGCCCAAAACCCACCCAAATGAGCCCAAAAACAAATTTAAAGCCAATTTAAATGGCCTAACAGCTATCAGGGAAGCTAACCTAAGCCTAACACCTGTAAATAACTCACTAAAACCAACAGAATCTGAAAATCGTCGAATATAAGTCTGGAGAAAAATCAAGCCTAGTAAACTGTACCTCAAAATGACAGTGTTCACCCCACCTATGGCTAAAACACATTAAGTCTAAGAACTGTTTATAAATCAACCTAAACACACAATTTCTCTAAAATATCAAAATAAAAAAAAATAAAAACCCTTCATTTAACTGGGGTTTAGCCATCATTAGGCGGAGTATGGTGGTATTTCTACCCCCATCATTAAGCTGGGGGTATCTCATCTAGGCGTATTGTATAGCAAGGTATTATTACTGTAGTTGCGTCATTCATATTGGTGATTAAAGCTTGTTAACACCTTTTCCAAAGTAATTTATTCTTACTGTCCTTGTCATATATATATCCTGCCATAATTGCCATACTCTGCATAAATATTTGGCAAAACTATTAATCAGCTCCCTAACACCTTTTCCTAAGTAATTTGGTTTTATTGTTGCTGTCCTTGTTATATATATCCTGCCATTATTGCTGTACTCTGCATAAATATTTTGCAAAACTATTAATCAGCTCCTTAACACTTACGGTATACAAATCCTGCCATTATTGCCATACTTAACTTCCAAAAAGGATATTAACCAGAACTCCCTAACATCTTTCCTGTTAGTTATATAAATCCCACCACTATTCCCATACTCTGCATAAATGATTTCCAAAAGGATGGTAACCAGAACTTCCTAACACTTTCTCTGAAGTAACTTTTTTTTTTTTAATACTGTCATTTTAGCTATATAAATGCTTTCAGTATTGCCATACTCTTCATAAATAACTTTAACAGGCTATTAATCAGCTCCCTAGTAACTATTTCTAAGTAACTTTTATTTTACTTCCTACTGTTATGTAAATCCTTCCAGTATTACCATACTTTGCATAAACACCAAAAAGATTATTAACCCGCCATAAAAAATAAATAGCAAAGGGAAAGATGTTGGGGAGCCTCCTTAACTTAGATGTTCACAGTTTACAACTTCGAATAGGGAAGTTACATTATTATATAGGCATAGACCATAAAATTACATGTATAGGGATTTTTTTTTTTTTTAAGTTATAAGTGCTCGCAATTATAGGTGAGTTCTGTTATATGGTGTTTATGGAGGACTGCATGGATGGTGGATACTCTTACATGAAAAAAATATGGTGACACTTGTATAGCAGAGTAGGCTATATAACTTGCAGGAAAAATAGGGTTAGGTTCAGACCTTGCTGGCATCACCGAATTTAGGTTGAAATTTGCCCGTCCTTGCATTGATTTCTCTTATAGTGGTTGCTTGGTTAGCTCTGCGGGGCTCTATGGTTTTGGCACTTGTTTTATATCCCGTCCACAGAATATGTAATCCATTGTCAGGTTAGATAATTCATAATAGGAAACAGCATCATTCAAATATGCTTACCTATCAGTACAGACCTATGAATTTGGGAGTAAGGTTTCCCCCCCACTACAGAGCAGTGTTTTTTTTTTTTTTTTTTTTTTATGCGAGGAAGAAGGAACCAAAGGCCATGAGCCCGCAGTAACAGTTCCCTCCAAGAGAAAAACAAAATACAATAGAGAGCCAAATTCAAGATCCGATCATTTTGAGATGCCTGGACACACTACGTTTGAAAGACTGGAGATCATAGGCAGGAGGAAATACAGACAGAGGGAGACAGTTCCAGAGCTGACCTGTTGCATAAATGAAAGACTGGGAGTAACGGTTAACTCTTGCATTAGAGAGTTGGACAGAAAAGGGATGAGAGTTTGCTGCCAGACGGGTGCTACGCGCCCGTCATAGAGGTGGAGGAATGCAAGCAGACAGTTCAGAGGAGCAGTGACCATTAAAGTAGCGATAGAAAAGAGATAAAGATGCAACAGTGCGGCGAAGAGACAGAGGTTGAAGGGAGTCAGTAAGAGGAGGAGAGTTAATGAGACGAAAAGCCTTTGACTCCACCCTATTGAGAAGAGCTGTATGTGGGGAGCCTCCCCACACATGAGAGTTGTACTCCACACAGGGGCGGATAAAACCCCTGTATAGAGTCAACAATTGTGCAGGGGTAAAGAAAGAGCGGAGTCGGCTTAGCACACCCAATCTCTTGGAAGCAGATTTTACAAGAGATGTAATATGATCTTTCCAAGATAAGTCCCGAGTAAATGAAACCCCAAGCATGTTCAAGGATGATGCAGGATTAATCGGAATATTATTAAACATTAGTGGGTATACCTGTGGAAGATTTTGTCGGGTTGATAGGTGTAAGAACTGAGTCTTAGATGCATTAAAGACAACCATATTATTTTTACCCCAGTCAGAGATATGAGCCAAGTCAGACATTAGGTGTGCCATAGCCTCATCCCTTGTTTCTTGAAGTAACTGTTGAGATGGACGTTGCGGGAACCGAATGGAAAGGTGAAGGGTGGAGTCATCAGCGTATGAGTGGATAGGGTTAGATGTACAGCTTAGAAGATCATTGATGAATAAAAGGAAGAGAGTTGGTGATAGGACAGAGCCCTGAGGAACACCACTGTTGATAGATCTAGGAGAAGAACGATGGCCGTCTACGACAGCAGCTATAGAACGACCAGAAAGGAAGCTAGCGATGAAGGCACAGATAGAAGGATAGAAACCGTAGGAGGGCAGTTTGGAAATTAAAGATTTATGCCAGACTCGATCGAAAGCCTTTGAGATGTCAAGTGCAATGGCAAAGCTTTCGCCAAAGTCCCGAAAGGAGGATGACCAGGAGTCTGAAAGGTAGGTGAGAAGATCGCCAGTGGAGCGTCCCTGACGGAACCCATACTGACGATCGGAAAGAAGGTTGTGATAGGAAAGATGCCTTAAAATTTTTCTATTAAGAATTGACTCGAAAACTTTTGAAATACAGGACGTTAAAGCAATTGGACGATAGTTGGAGGGTTGGGAGTGGTCACCCTTCTTTGGGACTGGCTGAATGAGAGCAAACTTCCAGCAAGAAGGGAAGGTACAAGTTGACAGACAAAGGCGAAATAGTTTGCCTAGGCAGGGTGTAAGCACAGAAGCACAGTTTTTGAGAACAACAGGAGGGACCCCATCAGGCCCATATGCCTTGTTAGTACTGAGGCCAGTAATGGCAGAAAATACATCAACTGAAGAAATTTTAATGTCAGCCATGAGGAAGTCAGAGGGGGAAGTGATGGAGGAACAGCACCGGAATCGTCTAAGGTGGAATTGGAGGAGAAAGTCTGTGCGAAGAGATCTGCTTTATCAGTAGAAGAAATAGCTACAGAACCATCAGAGTAGAAAAGAGGAGGGAAGGATGATGAGGTAAAGTTGTTAGAAAGATTTTTGGCAAGGTGCCAGAAGGAGCAGGGAAGAATTCGAGTTGGAGAGTTGAGAGCATTTAGTATGGATGAAATTATTTTTAGTAGAGCGAAGAACAGACTTAGCACGATTCCGGGCAGAAACGTAAAGATTATGTGATTCAGGGGTGGGTTGGCTCCGGTACCTTTTGTAGGCCTTCTCCTTGTTGCGGACAGCATTAGAACAAGCGTGATTAAACCAAGGCTTTCTTGCATTAGTCAAAGGATATGAGAAAGGAATGTATGCTTCCATGCCCGAGAGAATAACCTCCGTAATGCGCAAGGCACACTCAGATGGCTCACGGCCATGGAAGCAATAATCATTCCAGGGAAAATCAAAGAAGTACTGCCTGAGGGCCTCCCAGTCCGCGGCTCCAAAATGCCAGAGACGACGTTTCCCTGGAGGGTCCGCAGGCCGTACTGGAGCGATAAGACAGGTTAAGGTAATAAGGTTGTGATCGGAGGAGCCCAACGAAGAGAAAAGATTAACAGAGTAAGCAGAAGGATTAGTTGTGAGGAAGAGGTCAAGTATGTTGGAGCTCTCTCCAAGGCGGTCAGGGATACGGGTAGGGTGCTGTACAAGCTGCTCTAGGTCATTAAGGATAGAAAAGATGTAGGCTTGTTCACCAGGTGGATCCGTGAAAGGAGAGGAGAGCCAAAGGTGGTGGTGAACATTGAAATCTCCAAGAATGGAGATTTCGGAGAAAGGAGAAATGGACAGAATGTGTTCCATCATAGAAGTAAGATAGTCGAAGAATTTTTGATAGTCAGTAGAATTAGGGGATAAGTAAACAGCACAGATATATTTAGTCTGAGAATGACAGGAAAGCCGAAGCCAGAGAGTGGAGAATTCAGAAGAATCAAGTTCAGGAACACGAGAGCAAGATAAGTCGTTGCGTATGTATACACAACAGCCACCTTTGGCTTTGAAATGAGTATAGAGAAAGTAGGAGGATACAGAAAAGGGTTTGCTGTCAGTTGCCTCAGACAGTTGAGTCTCCGTTAGAAAAAGAAGGTGAGGTTTAGAGGAGGAGAGGTGGTGCTCAACAGAGCGAAAGTTAGATGAAAGGCCGCGAATGTTGCAGAAATGAAGAAGAAGAAGAGTCAGACTGTGGTTCCAGGCACCTCGAGTCGTCACCGGGAGAGGGGCAGATGGCGGGGGCATTTATGGTCCCCCCCCCCCCCCTGGGGACTCCGAGGCTGGGTGAATTGACGCCATTTTGGTGAATTTTGAATAGGAAGTGTAGTGTGTACTGTGCATGTAGTTTGGTGAAGATAGATAGAGAAATTTGTACTGGAGAGCATGCTGGCCTACTCTCTGTGTAACTGAGACACTGAAAAAGTTCAGCAAAGGGAGATGGTCAGGAACTAGTCCTGAGGGCTGATGAAACGGGAGCTCCAGCACTCCCTGTCATCAGCTTTCCATCCACCTCGGGAGTACTGCCCTGCTCGACTGGTGCTACAGTCTACTCCTCTGCTTCAGTGTTTGGCGAGAGACGGCGAGGTTGAGAGTTCATGACCTGCCTGGTTAACAGCCTTACAGGGTGGGGTAACTCTCTCGTGTCACCCTATAAGGGCTATGATATATCTAGGTCTAGCTTGAGGGAATAATCCCTTTCACCCACAACAACTCCTTGACCTTCCTTACTCATGTATCATTCGTATAGTTTATAAAGGCTCCAACATTTTTTCATTCATTGGTCTTGGTCACCTAATGGCAGCTTTCCATGATGCTCAGTCTCTGGCAGCCTCCGCACTGTCATATCCCAGAGATCGCACTTTGACTTCGTCCAAGGTTTTTTGTGGTTTGTCTTTCATAGCCCTACCCCTGATGTTTACACTTCTCACATTCTGCACCCAGTTGTTATCAAATTCTTAACATGCCCAGATGTCAGCTATAGTACAAGGAATATGGTTACAGAATACTGCCCAGTAAACTGTTTGTTGGTAGATTTACAGTATAGGTAGATAGTTTAAATTTAGCAACAGTTTATTAGGGATATAGAACAATTTGATTAACCAGTATGGCCAAGTAGACCATCAGCTGCAGGCAAGTAAAGCAACCCTGCATGGCTGTCACATGCAGTGATGTTCCTTTGTAGCTGACAGTGCTACATGACAGAGGCACAGGGAGGTGTGGTTTGGTTCCTGGAGGGATGGTACGTGGGTCTCCAAGTTATCAGGGGCACCATACCAGGCTACCCTTATCCTTGCAATTTGGTTATATGGTGACCACCCAGCATTGTCAATGGTTTCCTGGGTTACAGGTAACTTAGGCTTCTACACTGTGTAGAGGCACCTGAAGTGGAAAGTAATGTTCCAGGAAGGATGGGGGGAGAAGTAGGAAGACAATGATAAAGGGAAGTAGGAGGCAGCACTACATTCAGGCACTTATAATTTAGAAGTGTAGTTTAGATGTAATGTGCTTAGTGTTTAACGTTTAGAATAAGGTTAGTAATGATGTGGAAACCAAATTTTGCATTTGATAGCATTAAAATAGGTGGCTGACAATGACTTACTATATTCCAGCATCTCAAGACCACAACCACCAGCCAAGACCACAACCACTACCATGGCCGGTGTCTTCGTGCCAGGGAGGCAGTCGTCTTGCTACTAAAAAGGTGAGGACACTTAAGGTTTTCTCTTGGATCTTGGTACAGTTAAGTCCTCCCGCTTACTGCCAAAATTGCATGAAAATGTTAAGCAGACCAAAAGATAAATTTATTTGTAAAAGAAAAAGTCTGCTAGAGGCATAAATTAAAAAATTGACTTAATTTATCAAAGTACCGTAGCAATATTGTAAACTGTATCTTCTCTTGAACTACTGAAGTCAGCTGAAAAGCCATGAATTAAGAGGATGCTTTCAAGTTCCATTGGTGCTAAAAGTACCAGTGGCCTAAGTGCAATCAAAATTACATTGAAATGTTTCCCTGGACTTGTTCCTTGACCTCTGATTCATGGATAAGGGTTGAGTTTTATGCATACAAGGGGTGGACATCATGTTGTTTACACTTGAATTTTACATGTATTATTTTAGTGTTACCTTTAGAGTACCAGAACTTTGCCAGTTTGTGACAGAGAGGGTGCTTCACCAGCCAGTGGTTTGGGGACTGTAGGTATGTTGTGCTGCAGTGGCCATGGTTATTGTACTATATTTTCTCTAAAGTGGTGCAAAATTACAATATCCATCTTTAATGCTGAGCTGTAGCGGTATTTACTAGAATATTCCTGTCATGAATTGCTGTGAAGAGGATGTAGAGCCATAGGATAGTCTGATACTAGCAGCAAAAGGGAAAAAAATATGGGCAAAGTTAGATGAAAACCAATAGCTTCATGATGCATGAGCTAAGATTCCAGCTCCCTAACACCTTTTCCCATGAGATTTATTTTGCCTGTTACACCTTCCAGTCCATCACTTTAATGAGTCCATCTAATTTGGCCATACTCTGCATAAATTGCACTTATCTCGGCTTTCAATCAGGTCTTGAATAAATCTTTAATTTCCATTGCCCTCTTAAGGTTTATCCTGCCTTCCTCTCTAACTTCCTTTCTGGTCGTTCTGTAGTTGCTGTTGTAGACGGCATTGTTCTTCTAGAGCTGTCAATCGAGGTGTACCTAGGGTAGTCCTCTCACCAACTCTTCCCTCTATTTATCAGGGACCTAAGCTGTAAATCTGACCCCATTCACTTGTACGCCAAGAACTCCACTCGTCACTTTTCTATCCCCCTCTCGCAGCGTCCATTTTGGCATTTACTTCAAACAAGAATTGAGGCTGTGGCACACTTTGTCTGACTTGGTTCATGTCTGATTGGGGTAAATGTAATATTTTTATTGCACCCGAAAGTCCTGACATCTTTCAGGATGTCAAAATCTTCCCTCAGGAGTGTTCTCTAATGCAGGGGTCAGCAGTTAAATGTGACTAATACCCCATGTCAAGAGCTTGGAACATTGCAGCTACCCTGACCAATAAGAACTACTTGCATTTTGGTTATATTGTTAAAACTGGACAGATGTTTTATTTATATACATTTATATACAAGACAGACTGATTAAAATCAAAATCAACAAATCTCCCTTCCTGATGTTAAGCTTTGGTAAAGTGGTAGCAGAGGGGAAAGAGAGAAAGAGAACATTCTGTGAATTTTTTTGCTTAGTTAAATTCAAGCTAGCAAATGGGGTTAACAGAATCTGATTCAAAGTGGGTTGGATTGTCGCTTCATTTTGAATTGTCTGGAAGGTAGTGGGTGAGGGATGTGCCATCAGCTGGCCAAAATTGACTGCTTTCATTTTCTGGACGAAAGTTGCATTCATACTAATTACTGAACACTGGATGGGTCTCGTTACCCTCAGGAAACTTGAAATTACCCTGAACGAAGTAATTAACCCCTAATTGCCAATTCCTGTGCTAATTTTTAGTATCAAAATATGCATTAGGGGTTTTATTCTCGAGGGATTTATCTTGGGAAGATCATGTTACCATGTAAAATCTGCTTCAGAGAGATTGGATGTGCTATGCCAAATCCGTGCCATCTTTATCCCTGCACAGTTGCTGACTTTATGCACTGGTTTTATTCGCCCCCGTGTTGAGTACAACTTGTGTGGGGAGGTTTCCCACATACAGCCTTTCTCTGGGTGGAGTCGGCAGCTTTTTGTCTCATTTACTCTCCTCATGGAGGCGTTTTACATTATTAACTCTCCTCTTGCTGGTTTTTCGTCTTGTTAACTCACTCTTGCTGGCTTTTCATCTCAACGTTCCTCTTGCAACCCTTCAGTCTTTGTCGCATTGTTGCATCTTTCTCATTATATCACTACATCAGTAGTCACTGCTCGTCTGAACTGACTGCTTACATCCCTTCACCATGGTGGGTACATAGCACCTATCTGGCAGCAAACTTTCATCCCTTTTCAGGCAAACTCTCCAGTGCAAGAATTAACAGTTAATACCAGTCCTTGTATGCAACAAGTTAACTCAGCAACTGTCCTCTGTATTTCCCTTTGCCTATGGCCTCTTCTTTTAAACTGTGTATCCAGGCATCTTGAAATGAATGGATCGAATTTGTTCATCGCTTTATTTTTTCTGGAGGGAAAAATCTAGCTGTTTTGTAGCCATTGATTCCTCCTTGCATGAAAAAATAAAATAAAATAAAGGACATTAACTGGCCACATCCAAAAATAAATCTCTTGGGAAGAGGTGTTAGGGAGCTTCCTTATTTGATGAGAATGAGCCATAATGTTAGAAGCAAGGTTACTGTAGTCCAGAATACTAGGATAGGACATTTCTAAAAACATTGCATGTGTTGTTAATGCAGAAGGTGTAGGGTTATGGTGTATAGGTGTGGTGTTGGGTATTTCTTGGCATTTTTAGTGTAGTTGGTTTGGGATGGTGTGGTATGTCCTGGCATTTTAGTGCTGATATGGTGCAGTATTTTAGTTTAGGTTTGGTTTTGTGGTGTGTGGTATGCCTTGTATTTCAATTTAGGTATTCTGGGGGGTCTGCTGTAGAGTATTTGATGGCTTTTTATTCTGTATGGGGGATGTTTGGCTTGTCAGTGTTATGTTTGGTCTGTTTGCTGCTTTGTAATGAGTTTGTGAAATAACTTTAATCGGAGATAAATCCTGCTGTGTTCATAAGTTAAAATCTGTGTTGTTCATTGAGGTAAATTCTGGCTTGTTTGCAGTGTTCATAGGTCATTATTAAGGCCAGTGTTGCACTCCTGAGGTTAGTTATTGCATGCTCGTTGAGGTACCCATGGCTAGAGCATATGCATACCTTGTAAGAAGATAAATATTAATGAAGGCCAGTTTTGATATGAAGGTTCATTTTGTCTGTAAAGTTTTTGTATGTTTGTGGATTGGATGATGGGTTGATGGATGAAAGGTAAATTTTTCACAAAAGTTTTATGGTTGTGTAAGGTAGTCAGAAATAACCATCTACTCAGCCTAGTTCTGTCTGAAGAAAATTTAAATCTGGCAAAATATAGTACAATAAAAACTGTTTTTGCTACTGCGTATTTCAGATGGGTCAATTTTTGTGGTACAGTATGTGTTCGTCAAACTTTGGGAAGATACAGTACTTTGATTTACATTTTCCTTTTTGTAAGGATGAACTTTGGTTTGTGGTGAAGGTGCCTGTTTTGCCCTGATTCTTGATTTATCCTGTTTATCGTAAATGTTTTGGTTTTGTAGAGTTTCTCATGTCTTGGCTTTGCCCTGTTTATCGTAAATGCATTGCTGCATCTCGTAAATTTTGCCGTTTCTCATAAATGTTTTGGTTTTGCCGTTTCTTGTAAATGTCTTGGCTTTGCCTCCCCCCCCCTCCCCCTTTTTTTCCCTCCTGTTTTTTGTAAATGTCACTTCTGCCCTTCATATCCTTTATAAAGTCTCCAAAAGTATGCTTGCATGCATCGTCCTTGAGCACCTAATGGCACCTCCAAGTTGTTCAATCTCTGGCAGCGTTCCTTGTGCCTCTCATCCCTGAGATCACTCTTATGACCTCATCCCAGCTTTTAAAGCCTTACCCAAGATGTTCACACTTCTCACCTGCACCCAGTTGTAATTCACCATCCTCTCAGTATTCCCAAACAATGTCTAACCCTCCTTGTCACAACACCAATACATTAGTCCCATCCATCCCATCAACTCATCATTCACAATTCTTGGCTCCCCAGGGCTTGCATTTGAGGATGCATTACATTTCCATCTAACCATTGTTATTTCTGTATGCTTGAGCCTTCAGATATTCTCTTCCTTCACTGGCCAGGTCTTGCCACCTTACAGAATTGCACTCCTAACATACCACATTGAGATCAGTTAGCACGTCAAGGTAGAGTCTTGTGTCAGTAGTAGCAGCATCCCGCTCAGCTTTCTTCAGCCACTTCTTACCCTGCCCTAGCTGCAGAGCTAACTCCAGCACATAACGTGTCCCCCAAATAAAAATCTTCCACACGATTGTACAGCTAAATCAATCCTTTCACACCTAACAATCTCTATTTGGCCTCCCTGTTCTTCCTAAATATCTGTTTTGTCTTTTTCTTCGTGTCAGCTTTGCCCTGCTCTTTGTGAATGTCTGTTTTGTCCTGCTCTTCGTTAATGTCTTTTGCCCTTCTCTTTGGTAGTATCTGTTTTTCCCTGTTCGTCATAACTGTTGGTTTTGCCCTTTGTAAATTTATTGTTAGGCCGTTGTAAAAGTTTTTTTGCTGATTTTTGTAGAAGGTAATGTTAGCAGTGCTGCAATAATTTTTAGATGTTTTTTAGGGTAGTTTGTAATGATCAAGCAAGGAAAGCTTCTCAACTGGGAGAGTGTGTTGGTTAAAATGGATGTTTCATGATCACATCTGCAGTTTTGTGCTCACTCCTTGCAGGATGGTGTTTGGATATAGATGTATAGACTTAAAAATTTTCATAAGTAGGCTACCTAGTTCCATAGCCACATTGGAAATCAGTATATTTATCTCTGTTTTTCCCCCCTTTGGGAACATAGGCCCCAAGGGTAGAAGAGAACATTAAGGACGGAAATGTATGCTCCTCGTAGTGTTGATGAAGCCTCCTGTAACTTCTTGAACTGTAATGCATAGGCCGTGGTGCTCAGCCATCCATAATGTACGTCCAGGTTTAACTGAGACTGCATAACTAGGTTCTGGAGGTTATTGCTTGCTGTCTGTTGCAGTGGTTAACCCCTTCGGATCCCTTGAGATGAGTGACTCAGGTTTCATTCTTGCTACCTTCAGGTATATTCTACTGACCAGTTTGGAATGAGTTTTAGGATACAGTAAATTTGGTTATCACTGCCTCTACTGGCTTAATTACCAGACATAAATTGGCTGAATTTTCTCAGGGAAGACCAAAAGCTTATATCTAGTATGTCTCCACCCAGACAATATCCTGGCGACTGTACAGTAAGACTGTGCTTATTACAGTATTAAAAAACGTTAAACAGTACAGGTACAGGGTTTTGTAGGGGGTTAGATCACCTTTTGTGGGGTACTACATCACCACCCATCAGACACCCTCAACACCCCCTTGGCTTGGCTGTTACATGCCACATACTGATAATGAGTTTACTGTAAACTGTGTATAAAATGCTTCCAAAACATAATTTTCAGAGCTGAATAAAAAAGGTATGGAGGCAGCAAGAATAAAGTAGACTGTCTTGGGTAAGCAAGGGGGTTTATATTGAAACAAATCCCCCTCCCACCCCAAAGCATAAGTTTGTTTTAACTGTAACCTTCCCCACAGCTTCTAAATCTGTAACCCTCCCACCCATAAAATGTAGTTGCTGTAGCCCTACTCCCAAGAGACTAATTTTTTTCTTCTGGTATTGCAGGTATGATCTATGAAGTTTGGTTCAGGACTTCCATGTGTAGGCCAGAACAAATCTCAAGAATATCAGTGATGTTACACATTTTTACTGTGAGTTAATGTAAAATATCCGAATATCAATCTTGAATGCTCAGCTCTAAAAATAGATTATTATTATTTGATGTTAGTCATGAAAGATTATTATAGGATGTCTGTGGCTTTTGTAACTCTTAGGATGTGCTGTATACACAGATAACTTCCACATACGTCAGGCTTAAAAATGGTTTGCAATAAATGCTTTGATTATAGTAACGTATTTGAATAATGCATTGGTTAGGTGAGGTACAGAACGGTAACTATATTTTTCGCCTTTACATGACTGCTTTGTGAGATAGCCACCTTGATATTTGGAACGGCTGATTTGATCTTTCAAAATATATCTTAACATTTAGCATCTTAAAATATATTGAGGAATCATGGCTATGGATTTTAAGATCCTGTATTGTGAAAGAATTTGATATTGAAATGCAGTAATGTTAGAGATCCCTAGAAAAATACTCTGCACAGTAAATGATTGTCGATAAATCTGCTTTATGGAAAGAATGACTCCGGAAGGACTATATCGAGTAATGTTAATGTTTGTATTTAAGCTAGAGATCAGAAAGTGTTAAGAACTAGTCGGTCTTTTAATCTTGTCAGAGTTTAAAACAAATGTCATTGGCAGTTAATGCATATTAAATCTATCTATCTATCTATAGCCCGACGCCCTAATCCCGCAAAGGGTGGCCGCAGACAAAACGCCTCCAGGTCACTCTGTCACCCACCATTTGACTCCCCTCCCCCCAACTCACCCCCCCCTCCCTCATATACCTCTCAACTCCATCCCTCCACCTCACCTACATACACCCTCTTAGTCAGTCTTTCATTCTCCATCCTCTCCACATGTCCAAACCACCTCAGTGTATTTCTCCTAATCTTTTCAACCACATCCACATCTACCCCACAACGTTCCTTCACTTCTTCATTCGTCAACCTGTCCCTCCACGTCACTCCACATGCTCCTCTCAAGTAACTCATTTCCACTGCTCTCACTCTTGACTTGTTCCCTTCTTGCAAGGTCCACGCCTCGCTTCCATACGTCAGGGTAGGGATCACAATACCATCATGCAGTGACTTCTTGACTTCCATACTCACCTACCTATTTCTCATCACTGCTTTCAGTGTACCAACAACCTTCCTTCCCTGCTGTACCCTTTCATTTACTTCATCCCCCAAAGTTCCATCCTTACTCATCACACTACCCAAGTACTTGAATGCACTCACATTCTCCATATCCTCACCATCCAACCTCACTGCACACTCTGTGACTTCATTCCTCTCTAACACCATAACTTTACTTTTGTTTACATTAACTTTCAGCTTCCTCCTCCTACACACTGTCCCAAATTCATTCACCAAACCTTGCATCTCCCATTCATCTTCACTCAACAATACTGTATCATCAGCAAACAGCAACACCGGAAGCTTCCAAATCTCACCCTCATTCATTAGGGCCACCCCCACATCCACTGCCCTACCTTGAACCTCCTTTACAACCCCATCCATATATATATTAAACAGCCATGGAGACATATTAAATGCCTAAACTAAATAAATGGATTTGTTAAAGGAAATTATCTTGTACAAGGGATTTCTTCAGAGCTGGAGGTAACCCCAGCTCTGTTAAATGGTTTTCAACGACTTGCAAAGTGTTTAATGGAAAGTCTTGAAGGCGAGAAATATGTTTGTTCCTGTAACTTGCTTATGGCCGTATTAATGGAACTGACTGAGTGAAGATAGTCATTTAATTGAAGATATTTTGATATTGCTGCATGTTAGTACAATGAAGCAAATGTAATGAATCACACATGGCTTCTCTGACTGTATTGCATTTGGTGCTTGTCCATCTCCGCCTTCTCAGTTTTACAAATATGGTCATTAGCTATTTTTGAGCATCTAATTGCATGAGGCAAGGTATTTTTACAAAGGCATTCACACAGATATTGGTAAACTCTTGACAATTCCATACATTTGTAAATTCCTGATAAAGTACTTTCTGCAGTGCAAACTCTGAAGGATCAAGGGAAAATTTAGGTTCTCTTGATAAATAAATGCATGCATTAGTAAACTCCTGATAAATTAATTCCTACAATGCAAACTCTGAAATCTGAAATGTTTGGATGTAAAGGATTAACAGAAAATTAAGTTCTGAAATGAACTAAAGGAATGTGAGTATATAGCAAGTACAGTTAACCTGGGAACACTTAAACAAGATCAGTCTTCATATCTTTACTTTTGAGTGACAAGTATTTATTGGTAGAAATGTTATTGTTCAGTGTCTGCCTCCTACTTGAAATCTTCCCCCTCCCCACCTGATGTAATCATGGGTGCAGTCCCCTTTAAAAATCATGTGATTCCCATTCATTATTGCAGACACTGTATACCTGAAAATTGGCAAATAAGCTGTAATTTCATGGTAAAAACTTTAATGCTGCAGGTTAAAGGTTAACTGATTTATAACAGGTTTGAGGACAATGGATATAAGATTACCTTTGCAAGAAAAAATACTGGTTAATAGGAGGTACTTGAAAATAATACATCGGATTTTAGAGTTTGAATTGTTTAAGTTCTGGATTTGACGATGGTTATATTTTAATACAAGAGAGCTTTACCTAGCTAAAGTTTTCTGGTGATAGTATGGATGAAATAAGGGATTGAATAAAGTAAGAGAACATAGTTTTATAAGATGAAAACATTTGAATCTTAACCCCTAAGACTGGAGTCGGCATATGCGGTCATGCCACCCCAGCCCAGCTCCACCCCTACCCTGCTACCCATCGCCTCTCACCCTTCCACCCATGGCCCCCTTCCCCCACCCGCCAATATGCCCGTCCTGAGCATGTCAAAATGTTTCGATGCCAATCTTTCAGGGGTTAATCATTGTTATCACTGCTGAAGGAATGCCTTGCCCCATGTTAATATTAAATTCGTTACAGCCATCAGTAATCTTGCTATAATGAATTAACATGGGTAGTCTTGGCTAGATGTTAAAATTTATAAGCAAAAATGACTGTTTGAAGACCAGTTACTTTGGAAATTATATAAATTAACCGAAATGAGTTTCTCCCAATGATGGTTTGATGTATGGCAGTCATTTTTGGTTGAGTTGTGTTAATGTATATTTATGCATTGGTGGTGTTTGTATCAGCAATGCATAATAATTGATATGGAGGCCTGTTCATCCTGTATTTCCTGCCTATGCCTTGGTACTCCTTTACTGCTCGAGTGTCTTGTGGTCTCAGCAGTGTGGGGTATTGCAAGACATAGACAGGTAGTAATGGATGATCGGGCTCCGGGCGCATCGAGAGGTATCTGGGGCCGGAGCAGAGCCAATCTCGATGGTCTGCCATTTTCACCCTTATGGCCTCCCCTGTATACCATGCTGTGGTAATAAAACTAAGTTGATTGAACATTGTCTTTATTATGCCATATGTCTTTACAATGTCTTACAATTGACTTACTTTTTATAAGTCTTGTAATTGCCTTCCAATGTTTCCTCTTAGTGACATAGCACTAAGTCATCTCTTGTGCTATGTCACTAAGAGGAGACACTGGAAGGACATTACAAAAGAACCTATAAAAGCTAAGTGACTGAAATGGGTATGACACGTGACAGCAACTCAAATAAAT
>NC_136981.1:37935161-38102070 GCF_032717465.1 Coenobita brevimanus | reverse complement strand
CAGCTCCGTTCAGAAGTTCGTACTACACCCAGCGTGGAAGGCGCTAGTCTCTCCCCCTCCTTCCCGGACGACAGGTTACAGCTTCGGACCTCCCACGAGCAACCAGACTTTGGCTAGTATCAAAGCGGTGTCATTCGCTCACCGACTGTTAAATGAAATGAGAATTTTATTTTCATACCCACAGATATCAGTCAATCTTACTGCTGATTAAATGATGAAAGTATGTTTATATTCGCCCGCCTTAAAAAAATAATAAAATAACAGCAGAAAAGCGCATAACAGAATATTAGAAGCTCGGCTATGAATCAAGATGATTATGAGAGTTAGTGAGTTATCGCATGTCTTAATCCCTAGACACGGGCAGTTTTTCAGCTAACCATCTTAGCTCAGTATTTATGAACAGTTCTACCGTTTCAGGGAAAATCTAAGCTGCCAAAAGTAATGTGTATGCAGCCAAGATATTCAAACATTTACGAAGTATCTGAACAGCTAAAATTCATGTTCATACTCAAAAGTAGATGAAGACGATTGGTGGACTCTAAGGAATAATGGAAATCATATGTTTTAAGATGAAGTAGCTAACATGATGTTTCCTCTACGTAACCGTCGGTCTCACTGTCTGTCTGTCTGTCTGTCTGTCTCTCTTTATCTCTGTCCGTCTGTCTGTCTGTCTGTCTGTCTCTCTCTCTCTCTCTCTGTGGGGTGTGGGAGGGGGTGTTCCACCGAGGTGTTTTGGCTATCCTCTGCTCAAAGGTGAAATCAGCACCATCACGTGCCCCACCAAGTTGACATAAATCGGCGAGACGAGAAATTAGTGCTCAGAGGTCAAATTTTTCGCGCTACGTGATGATGGCTTTTTCCATCAGGGCAACAGCGCATCAACTTGACCTCACTACAAAAACTGTGATGAAGTGGATAAAGAGATGGGAGGAGAGTGCCAACCTTCAGGACCAACGTAAGTCATAAGTCTTTTGTATTACTGTAATGTTATGCTAATAATGAATAATTGTGAACAATAGCTCCCCGTTATATTCCAGTGCTAACAGAAACTAAAATTAGTTTTCGGCCCCTGTGGAAGATGTCAGTGAAAACAGCTTTATACAGTGGCGTAGTAAGGGGGTGGGAGTGGGGTTGCAACCTTCTCGAGCATCAGTTTTTGGGAGAGTGGCAAATTACGTCCTGAGTATTATAGTCAACGTTCCCATTTTACTTTTTGACGTGGTGTGGGTGACTAATGTAAAGCATATGCAACAGGTGTAAAAACAGTAATTATTATGCATTATTTTCATGGCCAAATATCCCCTACACTACATCCACAATTATTAGTGGCTGCCAGAGCCAGCGGACGGGGCCACGCACGGTGGCCGATTTTCACTTCGCCTCATCTGTTGCTTTTCTCACGTCCACACACCTCACACCCGAATATTCATTATGCCTAGAAAAGTCGTGATTTACATGCAATATATAATGTTTCGAGATACTTTCCCAGCCAATGTTTGCTGAACCTTGATTGATGTTTCACAAAATATCAGACTTCGGTTCAGTGATGCATTGTCCACACAGTGTGTGTGTGTGGGGGGGGGATGTGAGAGTGGGTGTGGGAGTGTGGGAGTATAGGGGTGTGGGGGTGTAGGCCTGTGGGTGTGGGGGTATGGGTGAGGGTGTGGGGGTGTGGGTATGGGTGTGGGTATGGGTGTGGGTATGGGTGTGTATGTGTATGTATGTGTTTGTGCCAGGGTGTGAGTGTGTCTGGCTATGAGTGTGTTTGGGTGTGGGTGTGTTTGGGTGTGGGTGTGGGTGTGTAATCACTTGAAACTCTTTGTATGGCATAAGGACGAAAATTATGGAGTAATGGCACTGGAAATGGGACAGTTTTGGAATGTGTGTGGCTTGCGTAAAGTGGGTTGAATAATGAATAATAGGAACTGAGAAATTGTTGGTGTGAGGAGGCTTATTGATAACATAAACAGTTGGTGTGATCATGAAGAGAGAATGGAGAAAAGGAACTGAGAAATTGTTGGTGTGAGGAGGTTTATTGATAATATAAACAGTTGATGTGGTCATGAAGAGAGAATGGAGAATAATATGAACTAAAAAATTGTTGGTGTGAGGAGGCTTATTGATAATATAAACAGTTGGTGTGGTCATGAAGAGAGAATGGAGAATAATAGGAACTGAAAAATTGTTGGTGTGAGGAAGCTTATTGATAACATAAACAGTTGGTGTGGTCATGAAGAGAGAATGGAGAATAATAGGAACTGAGAAATTGTTGGTGTGAGGAGGCTTATTAATAACATATAATGATATACAGTTGGTGTGGTCATGAAGAGAGAATGGATCTCGATAAGGCGGTGAAAAAGTAAAGTCGAGTTTGAAAGTCGGCGGAGGTTTGGATGTTGTAGTTGTTGTTGTTGCAACCCCAGGTTCATCTCGTTGCGATCCCAATGGAAATAAGACGCTTCTACCCGTCGTTTCCAAAAGTCTTTGGCTGAGGTTATATTGAAAGACTGTGTTGCAATAGTGATGTGCATGTGGTGAATGAATGTGTTGTGGTGTGGGGGGTTGCCTTGCAGTGTGGGCAAAGTAACTTGTTTGTGAGTCGTATTTTGTGTCAGAACCGTAGCAGGGAACAGTGGTGACCACATCGCAGTCTGACTATATATTTTTTTTTTTTTTTTTTTAAAGACTAAGATGCACTTGACAGGTTGATGATGACTGGCTGAATGCGACATATCCGAGTAACATAGCTGTATTTCAAATAATTACCAAGTAATGTGACATTATCTGGTAATTATTTGAAATACAAGGATGTTATTCGGACATGTTGCATTCAGCCAATCATCACCAACCTGTCAAGTGCATCTTCGCCCCAATTTAAAAAAAAATGAGTATAGGTGTGTTCGTGTCTTTCTGGGTAGGGTTGATAAGGAGTGTGTGTCTGGTGGTGGTTCACGAAGGATGCTGTTTGACTGAAGGGTTTGGATGGCTGTGGTGGCTAATGGCTGTGTTTATGCACTGTATGTCTGTGATCTGTAGTGTTGGGTGATCTGTGATTTGTATTATTGGGTGGAGAAGGGGGTATGTTGCTGAGATACTCTGTGTAGTGTTGGGCAGTTGTTCGTTTGTTTATTTTTGGATGGCGGTGATGCAACATGAAATTGCAAGGGTGAGATGGGTAATGAGTTACAGCAATTAACTGTCTCACGTATTCATATGATCTTTGGAAATAATTTTGCATCTTGATGAAAATGATCTATAATAATGATTTTGATGCATACTGTACTTATTCTTTAGGCTTTGTTCGTCTCCTTAACTCTGCTGACTCCCTTCGGCCTCTCTCTCTCTCTCTCTCTCTCTCTCCAGGGATGGCCCGACCGGGAGGGGGTGTCACTCCCCCTCCCAGTGTGTTCTGAGTTGGTCAAAGAATTACTGAGTTGGTCAAAAATCGAGAAGTCATTTAGCAGGCTTAAGCTTTTAAAAACATAGGCCTATTTGCGAAACCGAACCAAAGAAAAAACGTTACATTATCTGATGGTTCTAGCTTGTGAAAGTGACCTAACTGATCAGTTAGATCTTCAAAAAAAACTGTAGATTGGTGGAAGCTCATGAAAACATGAATAAAATTCTAAAAGCCATTATCATTACACACTCTGTATATACAGGTTGTTGCTGCTGAATCCTTATTAATCCATTATCCACATTCACTTCAAGTTGACTCAACATTCGTTTTTCACCTTTTTCCTTATTTGACTTACCAAGTGTGATTTGTGTATGTGTATGTTATTTTTTTTTTTAAGTAGTCAGTTTAAGCATCTTGTATCTCTCACTGTATGACTGAAAATCAGTGAACAGTAGTGCAATTTTGAATTAAGTTGTGTCTATATGCACCAGAAATCCAGAATGAATGTTTATTTAAATTTGTCACCAGTAAATAAATTAACTTTCCAGGAAATACTGTAAGTCTGTTACAAGAAAAATTACCTTCTCATAAATTTGGTTTGTTTCCATCTATTTAGTTGGTCAAACCGTAACGCCAAACGGATCAAATTGGTCAACATTGTCCTTACCCTCCCCCCCAATTACATACCGGTACTCCTTGGGCCATCCCTGTCTTTCTCTCTCCCTCTACACACACACACACACACACACACACACACACACACACACACACACACACACACACACACACACACACACACACACACACACACACACACACACACACACACACACACACACACACACACACACACACACACACACACACACACACACACACACACACACACACACACACACACACACACACACACACACACACACACACACACACACACACACACACACACACACACACACACACACACACACACACACACACACACACACACACACACACACACACACACACACACACACACACACACACACACACACACACACACACACACACACACACACACACACACACACACACACACACACACACACACACACACACACACACACACACACACACACACACACACACACACACACACACACACACACACACACACACACACACACACACACACACACACACACACACACACACACACACACACACACACACACACACACACACACACACACACACACACACACACACACACACACACACACACACACACACACACACACACACACACACACACACACACACACACACACACACACACACACACACACACACACACACACACACACACACACACACACACACACACACACACACACACACACACACACACACACACACACACACACACACACACACACACACACACACACACACACACACACACACACACACACACACACACACACACACACACACACACACACACACACACACACACACACACACACACACACACACACACACACACACACACACACACACACACACACACACACACACACACACACACACACACACACACACACACACACACACACACACACACACACACACACACACACACACACACACACACACACACACACACACACACACACACACACACACACACACACACACACACACACACACACACACACACACACACACACACACACACACACACACACACACACACACACACACACACACACACACACACACACACACACACACACACACACACACACACACACACACACACACACACACACACACACCTCTGAATTCTTTGCTTGTATCTCTCCCCCATTACGACTGAAACGAGGCACTAGCCTTGCCCCATCCTCTCACCCGCTCTGTGATGCATCTGTTAACTAGTAATCTGCCTTTCTTGTATACGACTAGTTAATTGTTGAAATGTCTTAGGATGTCTTTTACCAGTGCATAGTGCCACATTATTTCGAACGCTGTGCGTCCAGGCATCTCAATGAAATGGATATTTGTGTTCACGTTTCTTTGGATGGAACTGACAGGGTTTTGATTTATGATGGTCACATACAAATCAGTCCTAGTCATTCTAAGAACGAGACTTCAATTCCCATTTCTTGATGTAGCTATTGTTGTTGTTGTTGTGTAACCCTGGTCTGTCTGGCCAAGCAGAGCCTTGAACCACGGTCAAGCAATCGCCTCTGCAGGGCTGTCCCGTGCAGTGATGGAGTGAAACTAGTATATCTGGCCTTGAGCTGCATTTAGTCTCGCTACGCCACTATCTTTATAGGCAGCAGTTTGTTTAGTACAACTGTTGCCCTTGTAACAATATTTTCATATCATACAATATATTTCAGCACAAGTGTACATACTTGTAATGTTTTCCCAAACTAGACTTTCGGCGTTGATTTTTATTAGTGCCATATTTACTAATAGCGAATACTTTCATGTTAGAAAGGACGGGAGCCTCTCGAAGAACCACCCAGGCTGGAGATGCTGCTATTGTCGCAGCAGCAGGGGGAACACCTCTTACGATCGCGGTGGCCATAAGGGACAGTCTTCAGTTAGAGGTGTCCACGCTGACTGTCAGGCGAAGGCTGCATGACGCTGGTATACACTATAGAATTCCAGCAATGATGGAAAGCCTGATACAACAACACAGAGAGGGGAGGTTAGCCTTTGCTCAATGCTACTTTCAGAAGAATCTAGACTTTTGGTCGCGAGTCATCTTCACGGATAAGTGTTTCTCCTCCACCTCGCATGGTAGGATTCACTGCTGGAGAAGAAACAACACTAGGTATATGATATTACCATTTTTATTACTGATAAAATTCCGTACTGTTATTCCCTCCCTCAAGGCATTGTCTTCGTTGCAGTCATCTGTTTTCTGTTCACCCTCGCTGTTACAATAATTAACCGATATTCAGACTTTCACCTATGGAATAGGTCAATAATGAAGCTGTCTTCCGCAGTCTGCATACCCCTCCGTCCTTGATTTCCAGTCTTTTAAAGGCAATATGACCAGGCATCTAAAATAATCAGGATCCCTTGTTTTGGTCTTATTCTGTTCATACTGTCCTGGAAAAAGATATGAGTCCTTCTACACTTTGCCTCTGTTTTCTTTGTATAAAGACATTAGTGCTGAGAAAAACTATTTCATTTTTCAGAGAGAAGGAACCAAAGGCTGAACACCAACGCAAGATAGTCAAACAAGCAAGCCAACGTCAAGACCATGCTGTACCTGGACACACAGCGTTAGAAAAATGGAGGTCGAAGGCAGGGGGAGATGCACACCAAGTAAGAATGCTCAAGAGATAGAATTTTGGCAATGCAGGTGAGTGATTACAAGACACGTAGTATTTTTCCACATCATTTCATCAACTCCCCCACCTCTCTCTCTCTCTCTCTCTCTCTCTCTCTCTCCCACACACACACACACACACACACACACACACACACACACACACACACACACACACACACACACACACACACACACACACACACACACACACACACACACACACACACACACACACACACACACACACATTACATTAACCCTTCCACTACAGTGAGGAGATGGAAGGAGCACTTTGAGGATTTGTTGAATGTAGAGGGTGACAACAGTGCGAATACAAGTGGTTGGGGAATGGCTGGGAGAAGGAGAGATGAGAGGAGGGAGGAAGAGATCAGTAGGGCGGAAGTAGTGGAAGCAATGAAGAAGATCAAGATGGGAAAGGCCCCAGGGATTGATGAAGTGTGTGGTGAAATGCTGAGGTATGGGGGTGAGATTGTTGTGGAACGGAAGGAGAAATTACTGGCCATGTGGAGAGGATGGAGGGCGAAAGACTGACGAAGAGAGTGTACGTGAGTGAGGTGGAGGGGGGAAGAGGGAGGGGGAGGCCGAGGATGAGATGGAGGGATGGGGTGGAGAGGTATATGAGAGAGGGGGGTGTGAGTTGGGAGCAGGGCAGTGAAATGGCGGGGGACAGGGCGACTTGGAGGCGATTTGTTTGTGGCCACCCCAAACGGGATTGAGGCGTCTGGCAATAGATAGATAGATAGATAGATAAAAAACATGAGAAAAACCTGCCCAGGAGAAACCGGAGTCAACAAAACTATTCTATCCAGCCTCCCCAGCATAGCCAAAGAAACTCTAAGACACATATTTAATGCAACCATCTCAGCTGGATATTTCCCAGACAAGTTTAAAGAAGCAACAATAAAGTTAATCCCTAAAATGAATAAAAATCCTCATCTAGTAGAAAACCACAGACCAATATCTCTATTAGAAGTCCCTGGAAAAATCCTAGAACGAATAATTAACAATAGACTAAGAATACACCTAGAAAGCAATGACTTATACAACACAAACCAATACGGGTTCCGATTCCACAGAGGCACCACACATGCAATCGCCGTCGCAATAGAGCATATTGCAATAAACAAAGCCAACAAGGGTCAATGCCACGTGGTCCTCAGGGACATCACAAAAGCCTTCGACAAGGTGTGGCACCTCGGTCTAAAACACAAACTCCTCCACCTTAACCTCCCTACAATAACTGAGAAAATCCTATGCGATTTTTTAGATGATAGAAAAGCCAAAATTAAGATAAATAATTACATTGGTGCCAGCTTTGTCCTGGGTTGTGGTGTCCCCCAGGGGAGTGTCTTGTCCCCAACTCTTTTCACCATCTTCACAAGTAACACCCCTCAAGCAACACACGGCATAAATATCAGTTATGCCGACGATATTACCCAGATCGTAAACTACCCAGGCCCATCAAGGAACGTTATGAATTCCAGAACCAAACAAGAAGTTGAGAAAATAAACACTTATGAAAATCAGTGGAAAATACGAACAAACATTAATAAATTTTCAGTAATTCAAGCAGCAAACAAAAGAAAAGAGCCACTAATAATTAATGACGAATTATTTGAATTTAAGGAGGAAGGGAAAATACTAGGTTTCAAGATCAACTCAACAGGCTACCTCGCTAGCACAAATGACAGGAGACAAAAAGCCACTGGAACACTCAGTCGATTATACAGATTCAAAGACATGCCAATAAAAATTAAAACCCACCTAGTCAAAGCACTTGTTCTTCCCATCCTCGAATATCCACCCATCCCTACACACACCTTCAGCCACACTCAACTAAGGAAACTACAAACAATTCAAAATAAGGCTCTCCGATTTGCAACCAACCAACACTACCCCTACACCTTAACTACAGAACAAATACATACAATCACCAAAACCAAACCCTTGAATATTAAAGTACACAACCAAGCCAAAAAAATATGGGGAAAAATCGAAGAATTCGATAACGAAACGTACAACACCTTAAAAAACATCACTGAGGAAAGGAACCTCATCTTACACAAATGGTTCCCAAGCAGCCTTAAAACCATAGCAGAAAACCAAGACCCTGTCCCCATCTACTAAATCTCCCACCAGAACAACAATCCCAGCCCGACGTAACTCCCGCTAGCGAGTCCCGCATCTCACAACGACCCACATCCCATACACTCCCTATGAAACTCTACGGGAAAGAAATGAACTCAAACAAGTTACCCAAACAGTACCCGCATCTACCAACAAACACTGACAAGTGTCCACAAGAGACTGCAATGCTGTTGCTAGTCGCCAACAAACCACCCGACATTTACCACAAAACCAACGAAACATTTAGCTAGCTGGCTAGTTATACAAAACAATAAACAAACAAATAAAACAAAATTAATAAATACAACAAATAAATATATAAATAAAATTATTAAACAAGTAAACAATAAAATAAATAAATAAACAAACAAACCATTATACAAAAAAGAAAAAAAGCACGGTGGCCAGCCCACCATCTTTCCACTCCTCCTTCCTTCCTCCTTTCCCACTTTTCCTTCCCCTCCACACAACCTTCCTTCCCCCCCTTCCTTAAAAAAAAGAAAAAAAAAATAGGGGAAGGTAGTCAAATGGTGGGTGACAGAGCGACTTGGAGGCGTTTTGTCTGCGGCCACTCTTTGCGGGATTAGGGCGTCGGGCTATAGATAGATAAATCTATCGGTGGATAAATCAATAATTATATGGTGTCACGGTAGGGTCAGGCTCCATATTACCTCACCCTTACCAGCTTACTTCGGCATTTGTCAGGTTAATATACATAATACATTCACTGTTATGTCCATCCATCTCTCTCATTCTCCTCATCTCACCCTGTTTACTCCCCTCTCATCATCATCATCATCATCATCATCATCATCATCATCATCATATTTCCCAGTTCTGTATTATATAACCATCTTTTTTTTTTTTTTTTTTTTTTTTTACATACTACATAAATGTAAGATGTGTTGTACTTCATGAATATAGAATATGGCTGTATGATAGGCAAGCCAGTTGCAAGTAATGGGGTGTGTGTGTGTGCGTGTGTGTGTGTGTGCGTGTGTGTGTGTGTGTGTGTGTAATTCACCGGGTCGGTCAGGATCACTTGATGGTCGTGATCGGCAGCTTTTACCCTCCCGGAAGGGAGCTGAGAGCTCATATAGTCCGATCTAAGGGCAAGGCTGTGATCACACACGCACACACCAGTCCCCTTGCTTAAGGGGGACAGTAACCACCCACTTCGTCAGTGAAACTTTTCGCAACGTGTGTGTGTATGTGTGTGTGTGTGTGTAAACTTAACCCATTAGCTGTGGTGGCTTCTCTTCAGTTAACATAAAATCGCTTACTGTATGCTGAAGTATATACTCGTATACATATATATTTATTTACTGGTCACAGCGTTCATCTAGCACGTCATATACTGTTCAGTTCTGCCGAGTTGCTCTTAGCTGAACGTATCGATGTAACGTTAGCCAAAACAAAATACCGGCTTTGTAACTAATTCGCATCTTACAGTTTCGATATCTAATCTCATTGTTCGTACATCACGATACTTTAGACAGACAAGAAAATAATCTACCGATATAGAAAACGCTAGTTACATGGATAACTGATATATTTTTCGTTCCTGGACTAGGCACATTTTACCCCTCTCCTATTCTGTCCTACTTTAGCCTAAACCAACCCATCCTAACCTACTTTTCTCTGCCCTACACTACCCTACCCCAGCCTACCATGCCCTAGCGTTCCCTACCCTATCCTACCGCTGAGGTCTCCTGTAGGGATACTCGTTCTTCGGTTTTTGCCAGGCTTAGGGAGGTGGAGGAGATTAAGGTGTTGGACATCCGTTCTGGGGGCGGAGAGACTTACAACATCCCTTTGTCTTGTTGTAAACTTTGGTCTACCCTTTCCCTGTCATGACACTTCTCCGGAGTCGATAATATTCCCCATGCAGTGCTGAGGTACCTGGATGATGAAGCAGTGTCCTTCCTCCTGAGTCATATAAATAGAATTTGGTGAGATTCGTCCACTCCTGCTTCTTGGCGGGGGGCTTTTGTCCTACCGTTTCACAAGCCAGGTATTGCAGGTCACCATCTTGGTTTGCGTGGTAGGTTGCCTTTACTGATTATGGAATTTTTCCGTATTGGTGCCACCTTGTTTCCCTCATATCCTCAAGAGAAGGGAGTGCCTCAAACTAGTGTCCTTAGTGTCACCGTCTTTGCTAAAGTTCAGGAAGATTTTGTCGGCTCTGTTCCGGAGGGAGTGTCTGCCTCGCCGTATCCTCGCTATCCACATCCGTTTGGGTACAGGGTGAAGGCTGCCATGGGGGATGTGGATGTTCCAACCTTTCTTGTTTGTCCTGTGCGTGTACCAAGGATGGCTCCCTGGCTCCTCTCAGGGGTGCAACCGTGTGTTTACTTTCCTGAGAGAGGGGCCTTTCTTTCCTCACAGGCGGCTCTTTGCTATCTTTTTAGAACATGCTTCCTCTCACAGTGTCTCGATTCTCGTATGTACTGATGGATTGAAATCCCGTGAGGGGACAGGCTTGGGTGTTATATTTCCCGATTTCATTCGTGGTAGGAGTCTTCCCCCCATCGTATCTACTTTTATCGCAGAACTTACTGCTATTTTACTCGCAGTCAAATTGATACTTAGCTTCCCTCCTGTTTGTTATACAGTTTTTAGCGACTCTGGCGATCTCCATTTTGTGTTTTCCTGTCCAATCCTCTTTTGTTGTCTACAGTGTTTTAGAATGGCTGTGCCTGCTAGGGACTGCTTTGTGGTTTTGTACTATTGTGGGCAATGAGCATGCTGAAGCTCTGGCAAAGGCTGCTGCCTCTCGCCCATCCTCACCTCTCCTCTGCCCCGCTCAGTGATGATCATCTAACCACTCACTGTTTGCTCCCACTGGCAGAGTAGATGGGATGCGGTGGGGCCCAACAAAATGTGTAATATTTGTGGGTAAACGGGCCCCTTCATTTGCCGAGGTCTGAATTCAGGTGGGAGACGGCTTTATGCTGGCTCCGAATGGGCCATTCCTGGTTCTCTCATTGATTTTTAATGGAGGACTCTCCCCCTACTTTCTGTGTGGAATGCTTCGTCCCCCTGACTCTTCGGCTATTGCTGATGGTGTCCACTGTTGGGGAATTGCGCCATCGTTACCTCTCTGAGCACCGGGCAGGAGAGGGATTGTAGTCTTCTGTTGGTACTTGGAGAGGATGCTTGTTGTGGTGGAGGGGGAAACCTTTGCTTGGTGTAGGCAGCTGCACTACCGTGTAAAATTTAGTATACAGTGGTTTTAGTGTTCTTAGTGTTTTAGTGTTTTTCTTGTTTTAATTATGAATTGTATTTTGTGTGTGTGCGTGTGCGTGTGCGTGTGTGTGTGTGTGTGTGTGTGTGTGTGTGTGTGTGTGTGTGTGTGTGTGTGTGTGTATTTCATCTTTTCGAGTGCTTTTATTCTCGTTGTCGTCCGGCGGCATATGACCCTGGTTGTTGTATCGCCAGATTTTATTGTATATACTTATTCAGTTCAATTTACCCTACCCTACTCTTCTCAACCCTACACTAGCCTACCTCAGCCTACCCTACCCTACCCTACTCTTCTCAACCCTACACTAGCCTACCTCAGCCTACCCTACCCTACCCTACCCTGCCATTGCCGACCCAACTCTACCCTACTTTAACCTACCCTCCCCTGTACAGCCCTTTCACCACTACATTACTTTTCCTGTTTTCTTCTCTCTACCTTCGGATGATTTTCTTCACCTCTACAGTAGAGAGAAATTTCGAACTGGAAGGGTTAAATACTGCCATCATCAACCTCATCTCTATCAGGGGATCTCCTAAGCTGAATAAGATCATGCGGTCAGCTAGGACAATGTAGATAAGTTGTTCTTGGCTTGAAAGATTAAATGATTCTGTCCCGTCATCCCAAGAGGGTTTTCTGAAGCTGTAGGATATCGTCAGAAGCTAGCAAAGAGTAAAAGTGACATCCACAAACCGAGAGCTGCGTCCAGCGCTCCGCGGTTCAAGTCCCAGAGGTGGACAGATGTTTTGACGTGTAGACGTTACCAGGGCGTAGCTTGGTGGCCTACCCTTTAATATTCTGGACTAATGGTGGTCTAGCCTCGTGCCCCTGCGCTCCACCACATAAAAAATAAATAAAAAGGAAAGCCAAGGGTCATGAATGAACTAAAGGACTGAACTAAGCGGGGAAGAACAAAAATCGTAGAGAAGATCGCCCCAAATTTGATGAGACGGTGTAGTATAACTGAGTGAAATAGGCGTTGGATATGACGGAACTAAACGGCAGTTATACCCACCTCTCTTCTGTACCCTACACTACCCTGATTCAGCCTACCCTACCCTACCCAGCCCTACACTACCCTACCCAGCCCTACCCTACCCAGTCCACCACCACCCAGCCCTATCTTACCCTGCCATAACCTATCCCACCCTCCCAAACGCAACTCGACCCATCCCTACCCCATACTGCCAAAACCAACCCAACCTTACCCCACCCTGTCAAGACCGACACAATCCTACCCCACCCTGCCAAAACCAACCCAGTCCTACTCCACCCTGCTAAACCCGACCAATCCTTTCCCACCCTGCCAAAAACCGACCCAATCTTACCCCACCCTGCCAAAACCGACCCCATCCTACTTCACCCGGCCAAAACCGACCCAATCCTACCTTACCCTGCCATAACCGACCCATCCCTACCCTACCCTGCCAAACCAACCCAATTCTACCCCACCTTGCCAAATGCGACCCAATCCTTGCCCACCCTGCCAAAACCGACCCACACCTACCCTACCCTATCCAAACCGACCCAATCCTACCTCTCCCTTCCAAAACCGACCCAATCCTACCCCACCCTGCCAAAACCGATCCAATCCTACCCCACTCTACCAAAACCGAGCAAACCCTACCCCACCCTACCAAAACCAACTCAATTCTACTCCACTCTGCCAAAACTGACCTAATCATACCCCACCCTGCCAAAACCGAACCAATCCTGCCCCACCCCGCCAAAACCAACCGAAACCTAACCAATACTCTGCCAAAACCGACCCAACCCTTCCCCACCCTGACAAAACCGACCCATACCTATCCCACCCAGCCAAAACTGAGCCATTCCTATCCCACCCTGCCAACCCTGACCCAATCCTACCCCACCCTGCCAAAACCGACCCATCTCTACCCCACCCTGCCAAGACCGACCCATCCCTACCCCATCCTGCCAAAACCGACCCAATCCTACCCCACCCTGCCAAAACCGACCCAATCCTACCCTACCCTGTCATATCCGACCCAATCCTACCCCACCCTGCCATATCCGACCCAATCCTACCCCATCCTTCCAAAACCGACCCGATCTTACCCCACCCTACCAAGACCGACCCATTCCTACCCCACCCTGCCAAGACCGACCCGTCCCTACCCCACCCTGCCAAGACCGACCCATCCCTACCCCACCCTGCCATAACCGACCCAATCCTACCCCACCCTGCAAAAACCATCTAAGTCCTACCCCACCCTGCCAAAACTATCCCAGTCCTACCTCACCCTGCCAAAACCGACCCAACCCTACCCCACTCTGGCATAACCGACCCAACCCTACCCCACCCTGGCATAACCGACCCAACCCTACCCCACCCTGACAAAACTGACCCAGTCCTACCCCACCCTGCCAAAACCGACCCAACCCTACCCCACCCTGGCATAACCGACCCAACCCTACCCCACCCTGACAAAACTGACCCAGTCCTACCCCACCCTGCCAAAACCGACCCAACCCTACCCCACCCTGCCAAAGCCGACCCAACCCTACCCCACCCCGCCAAAACCGACCCAACCCTACCCCACCCTGCCCAAAAAAATTCAATCCTACCCCACCCGGCCAAAACCGACCCAACGCTACCCCACCCTGCCAAAACCGAACCATTCCTACCACACCCTGCCATAACCGACCAAGTCCTGCCCCACCCTGCCAAATCCTTCGCCGCCCTGCCAAAACTAACCCAACCTTACCCCACCCGGCCATAACCGACCCAACGCTACCCCACCCTGCCACAACCGTCCCATCCCTACCCTACCTTAACCAAACCAGTCTTATCTAACTCATTGTCCACATTAACACTTTTTTCCATATTCATCTTTCTTCCTCCAGAAGATTTTCTTCAACTCTGGAGAGAAATTTCGTACTGGAGGGGTTAGATAGAGTCACCATCAACCCCTTCACTACGAGGGGATCTCCAAAGCTGAATAAAATCGTCCGGTTACCTAGAACAAAGTAACTAAGTCATTCTCTGTCTTAAGGGGTTATTGTGTCTGTCCCATCATCCCGAGAGGGTTTCTTTAAGCTCCAGGAAATCGTCTAAAGGTAGCAAAGTGTAAACATGACGTCAGCACTTAGGTCTAGGCGCCACATATCGAGTCCCGGAGGTGAACAAAGGTTTTTATATCATATAGACGTTTTATATTTTATATTTTGCAACTTTCGGAGGCATTTACTCAGCTTTAGGAGTCTTATGGATAGGCTTAATCAAACGTATCGAACTTCCCATGTTAGAAAAAATAGCTTACAGAAATGCGTCCTCGTACTGAAGGGGCGGAATGGACAGATCGAGTGACTAAAGTATTGAATTATGTATATGACCGGTTTTGTTGTTATTTCTATTATTATTATTATTATTATTATTATTATTTCAGGCAAATGTCCCAGGCTTCTAGACTGGCTGACTAGCGAATATTATTAAGTCTCCCGTGGCTCCGTGCTCCTTCCACTCAAGAGCCTGCACTTCACGCATTCCACGCACAAGATGGCGCCACCGCTGCATTCCTGCGAAGACGAGAGGTCAAGAGGACGACACTTGCTTTTTGTTTGTTTGTTTACTGTAATTGCTTAAAGCTGTGATCCCTCCAACTTGAATGCTCAGTTGTAACTATAGATAACTAGAATACGATGCTAGTCACGAAGAAGGGCTATGAAAAGATACAGAGCTCGTAGTATTGGCTGGATGAATCACTCTTGCGTGATAATCAAAGACGGTGAATAAAACCCATACTTGTAGACGAAGAATATAATTACCAAACAGTTTCGGTGGACACTGCCATCATCTTCAGTGGTCAAGATAGTGAGAGGGATTGACATATTGACCATACCAGGGTTCCTTTTTATGCGTGTGTGTGTGTGGAAGGGTGGGGTAAAGGTGAGGTGGGGTGGGGTAGATTGTAAGCGGGGATTAACCCAAGGGGGATTTTGGGGGGGACATTACCGGACAGGTCAGGTGTAATTCCTATCTGACCTTACCTGTGTCGTATGGTAAGGTCAGATAGGAATTACACCTGACCTGTCCGGTAATGTCCCCCCCAAAATCCCCCTTGGGTTAATCCCCGCTTACAATCTACCCCACCCCACCTCACCTTTACCCCACCCTTCCACACACACACGCATAAAAAGGAACCCTGGTATGGTCAATATGTCAATCCCTCTCACTATCTTGACCACTGAAGATGATGGCAGTGTCCACCGAAACTGTTTGGTAATTATATTCTTCGTCTACAAGTGTGGGTTTTATTCACCGGCTCGTAGTATTTTTTTCTTTTAACTAAGATACATGAAATAAGCTGCAAAAATACGAAAATACGAGCTTACTTAATGTAAATGAATTATAGTAGGTTCAAGATGGAGGGAAGGCATTTTGTATTTTGTTTGTGATGTTATAGTGTCTCTCAGGATCCTAGGATCCTCTCTCGGCTGAACCAAATTGTCTGGCGTCAGCTGGAACATAATGCTAGAGTTATGTCGGTCGTGAGGGGGTTAATGGTGACGGTATTGACACTGTCAGGCTCCTATGACTCACTCAGTCGAATAAAATCGTCTGAGTCAGCTGAAATGGGGTACTAGAGTTGTCCCAAGCACCAGAGGGTTAAGATTCTTAACCCTCTGGTGCTTGGGACAACTCTAGTAATCCATTCCAGCTGACAGACGATTTTGTTCGGCTGAGTGAGTCATAGGAGCCTGACAGTTACTACACTCACCATTAACCCCCGCATGACCGGCATAACTCTGGTATATCATGTTCCAGCTGACGCCAGACAATTTGGTTCAGCCGAGTGGGTCTGGGGCCTGGGGGACACTAAATGAAAATATCTAAAAAATATTAAAGGGGGGCTATATCAATTTTGCCACAGGAGGTATACCAAAATTGGACTTTTTAATAAAACCCCCTCCTCTCTCACTCCCTGTGTTTTGTATATGTCCCTCTCTGTCGTGTGTCTGCTGTCTGCCTGTGGTGTGTCTGTCCCACCCTCTGTGTGTGTGTGTGGTGTGTCTACTGTGTGAAGGTGGCTGTAGCTATGTACGTGTCTTGGTATGTATGTGTGTAGTACTGTGTGTGTCGATGTGTGTATGTATGTAGTAGTGTGTGTGTGTCTCTACTGTGTGAAGGTGGCTGTGTACGTGTCTTGTGTGTGTAGTAGTGTGTGTGTGTCTTGATGTGTGTATGTATGTAGTAGTGTGTGTGTGTGTCTTGATGTGTGTATGTATGTAGTAGTGTGTATAAGTGTCTTGGTGTGAGTGAGCTGAAGTCTAAGTAAGGGGCCTTGTGGTTTTAAGGAAAGCCTGCTACGCAAACTTCCCTCAGCCACATTTTAAAGAAACCTCTATCACACCGGGACTTGAACCCGGGTCATCCTGATCAGCAGGCCAGCACCTTACTGACCATGCTACCGCGGCCCCGAAAGTATACCGGCTAAAACTTCTACTGTATTTTATTTCTTTACATGTTACAAAAAATGGGAAATTGAACAACATGCACAGACTAAACTAAATTGTCATGTACCTATTAATGTCGCTTTAGGAGGAGATATCTGTAAATTTCCTGAGCTACTTGGAATACCTAAGCCTGCAGTTTAATGCTAATCATGAACAAGTGCTATGGAAAGAATATAGAGCAGTTGCTACTTATATAATGGGAGAAAGTAAAAACTGCAACTTAGACTGCTATCCAACGGCAGGACTTAAACGATTAACCATATATTACATAAACTTAACACACTGAGTGACACAGAAACTAAACATATGATACAAATTCTTTAATGAAACTTATAATGAGAGTACAAATGACAAAATATACACTGCACAGGAAGGCAGTACAGTACTCAGTGGATACCTTCTGTGAGAACTCTGAGAAGGAAAGCCTATCTGTTGTACCGATTTATAAACGGAAGAGATGAATCGCTAATTTTGATCCACAGTAAAAAATAATAAAAATAATAATAATAATAATAATAATGAATACATAAAACAATAAAGACAAACCATATACACTACATGTCCACCCTAAACTAACAAAAACCTGGCATTTCTTCACCTTGAATGCTGAGCTGTTTCTAGAGATAAAGACTAGATTATCATGCAAATCACAAGGAAGATCTATGGGGAGGATGCAAAACCATAATACTGTCTTATTCTGCCACTTAGATACAGGTACTAAGCAGCAGAAGGACTAAAATTTGTCAAGGTGAGCCAACTACAATGACACAGATGAAGTCTGAGATTATATAATGTGTAATCATGAAGTGATTGCATCATTCAGTAAAGATTACAAAAGGAAAAGCTATCAAATCTGAAAGTGTAAGTACTATACAAGATATGATTAACCTTGTACATCCATATTCTGAGATATGCTTCCTATATCATAGCCTACACACAAATTCATCCCCCTCAACAGTAATGGTATATTCCTGCTGTCTCCTGACTTCCAATCAACTTATGAAACCTCTCTCCTAATTACAGTACAGTAATATGTTAATGAAGGTTGCTAGTAATTACCTTCAGTATGATAATTCTTATTTAAAGGTAGCAGCAATGGCTAATGAGGGATGTAAGGTATGCAGTCCTTCCAGTTCAATATACTATATCTCCAATCAGGCTTTATGCAGTGTCTCTCCTACACATGTTAATACCTTCAGTCTTCACTAGTTTAACTCACAGGGCAGGTATGTATGTGTGTAGTACTGTGTGTGTCGATGTGTGTATGTATGTAGTAGTGTGTGTGTGTCTCTACTGTGTGAAGGTGGCTGTGTACGTGTCTTGTGTGTGTAGTAGTGTGTGTGTGTCTTGATGTGTGTATGTATGTAGTAGTGTGTGTGTGTGTCTTGATGTGTGTATGTATGTAGTAGTGTGTGTAAGTGTCTTGGTGTGTGTGAGCTGAAGTCTAAGTAAGGGGCCTTGTGGTTTTAAGGAAAGCCTGCTACGCAAACTTCCCTCAGCCACATTTTAAAGAAACCTCTATCACACCGGGACTTGAACCCGGGTCCTCCTGATCAGCAGGCCAGCACCATGCTGACCATGCTACCGCGGCCCCGAAAGTATACCGGCTAAAACTTCTACTGTATTTTATTTCTTTACATGTTACAAAAAATGGGAAATTGAACAACATGCACAGACTAAACTAAATTGTCATGTACCTATTAATGTCGCTTTAGGAGGAGATATCTGTAAATTTCCTGAGCTACTTGGAATACCTAAGCCTGCAGTTTAATGCTAATCATGAACAAGTGCTATGGAAAGAATATAGAGCAGTTGCTACTTATATAAAGGGAGAAAGTAAAAACTGCAACTTAGACTGCTATCCAACGGCAGGACTTAAACGATTAACCATATATTACATAAACTTAACACACTGAGTGACACAGAAACTAAACATATGATACAAATTCTTTAATGAAACTTATAATGAGAGTACAAATGACAAAATATACACTGCACAGGAAGGCAGTACAGTACTCAGTGGATACCTTCTGTGAGAACTCTGAGAATGAAAGCCTATCTGTTGTACCGATTTATAAACGGAAGAGATGAATCGCTAAATTTGATCCACAGTAAAAAAAAAAAATAATAATAATAATAATAATAATGAATACATAAAACAATAAAAACAAACCATGTAGACTACATGTCCACCCTAAACTGACAAAAACCTGGCATTTCTTCACCTTGAATGCTGAGCTGTTTCTAGAGATAAAGACTAGATTATCATGCAAATCACAAGGAAGATCTATGGGGAGGATGCAAAACCATAATACTGTCTTATTCTGCCACTTAGATACAGGTACTAAGCAGCAGAAGGACTAAAATTTGTCAAGGTGAGCCAACTACAATGACACAGATGAAGTCTGAGATTATATAATGTGTAATCATGAACTGATTGCATCATTCAGTAAAGATTACAAAAGGAAAAGCTATCAAATCTGAAAGTGTAAGTACTATACAAGATATGATTAACCTTGTACATCCATATTCTGAGATATGCTTCCTATATCATAGCCTACACACAAATTCATCCCCCTCAACAGTAATGGTATATTCCTGCTGTCTCCTGACTTCCAATCAACTTATGAAACCTCTCTCCTAATTACAGTACAGTAATATGTTAATGAAGGTTGCTAGTAATTACCTTCAGTATGATAATTCTTATTTAAAGGTAGCAGCAATGGCTAATGAGGGATGTAAGGTATGCAGTCCTTCCAGTTCAATATACTATATCTCCAATCAGGCTTTATGCAGTGTCTCTCCTACACATGTTAATACCTTCAGTCTTCACTAGTTTAACTCACAGGGCAGGGATCTTTTTTTTTTTTTTTTCCATGCCATCTCATGATTATATTTAGCTTTGTATAGACTTCTGGAAGTGTAGGGGTTAGGCACAGCCTCACTGAACTCCTGCAATAGCAGAGACTTTGTATAAGTTGAATAAAATTGCCTTCTGGCACTATGAATAAACTGAAAAGGGCATCACCAGGATTGCAAGAGTTAAAGGGACTCGCGGAGTTTATATCCCCGATGTAAACAAACTACCCATTACAGTTTTTACACACATCCCCTCATTTTTTCCAGCCAATTAATCTACTATGCCTGCCCATGTACAGGATCACATTCGACCTTAAAACCTAAACAGATGGTGTGAATATCGGGGGATTTAAGTAGCACTGCTTACTCGAGTTTAAAGGGACATCTTGGTCACCTGGAGATACACACCGCCGTATATCATCCTTATAGCTAATAATTACAACTTACATCAGCCGACTACACCTCTCGATAATGACAGCAAACACTGATAAACACATGGGCATAAGAATTACCATAATAAGAAGTAGACTAACACCGTAAAGAATAAAAATCTTCACTCATCTCCAGCATCTCTCAACGTTGCTCCCATAATGCACCAGTGACATCACACTTCAAATTAAATATTTACTTATTAAATTTTAAGAACACACCCCAAACCTTAACCCACTGAACGACTTAGACGATGGCCAGATTTAGAAAAATGGCAGAAACTGTAACCACTGCTAATACACCTAAAGATAATTCACCATACTCCCTGAGTGCTTTATCCATCTACATATATCTATTTATCTATATCTACTTAAGTAATTCTGGAGACTATTTCAAAGTCTGCATTACATGAGGAAGCTACTACAGTTCAAAAAAATCTTCCCAAACAAGAAATGAACAAAATAAGGGAACCATTCAGTGCAAGATGCCTGGCCACTGCATTTAAGAGCATGTCACAGTAGGAAGCACCAATGAACCAGCACCAAGTCACAATGGCTACATGGCACCAAGACTGGCATGGAAGCAGCTTTGGCCATGAAACAGTTTGGTGTTAATGCACAAGGAGGAAGGCAGGATAGGGAGGAAGGAAGGATAGGGAGGAAGGGGAGGATAGGGAGGATAGGGAGGAAGGAAGGATGGGGCAGTGTTAATGGCAGGGCCTTAAACAATCCATGGCATAATACCAAATGTCTAGCCTGTTAGTAGGGGGGAAATGTAGGACCAAAAGAATTATGGAACTATCAAGAAAAGGTGGAACAGTAGAGAGAGGACAGGAAGGGGAGAGAAAGGAGATACAGTCACTGGTAAAAGGAAAAGAAGTCACAGGCAGAAGGAGAAAGTCACAGGCAGAAGGAGAAAGTCACAGGCAGAAGGAGAAAGACACAGGCAGAAGGAGAAAGACACAGGCAGAAGAAGAAAGACACAGGCAGAAAAGAGAAAGACACAGGCAGAAGGAGAAAGACACAGGCAGAAGGAGAAAGACACAGGCAGAAGGAGAAAGACACAGGCAGGAGGAGAAAGACACAGGCAGAAGGAGAAAGACACAGGCAGAAGGAGAAAGTCACAGGCAGAAGGAGAAAGTCAAAGGCAGAAGGAGAAAGACACAGGCAGAAGGAGAAAGACACAGGCAGAAGGAGAAAGACACAGGCAGAAGGAGAAAGACACAGGCAGAAGGAGAAAGACACAGGCAGAAGGAGAAAGACACAGGCAGAAGGAGAAAGACACAGGCAGAAGGAGAAAGACACAGGCAGGAGGAGAAAGACACAGGCAGGAGGAGAAAGACACAGGCAGAAGGAGAAAGACACAGGCAGAAGGAGAAAGACGCAGGCAGAAGGAGAAAGACGCAGGCAGAAGGAGAAAGACGCAGGCAGAAGGAGAAAGACGCAGGCATTTTGTAAAAAAAAATGTCAGATTAATTCAAACTTACACAGTACTTCCAATTCCCTGATTCCCCCAACATCTCTTCCTTAGTGATATATTTTTGGTTTTATTCTTGCTACTACTTGGCAATTTTTACAACTCAGGGGCTGGTACTCTTGAAGCACCTCCCCTAACACCTCTTCCTTGTTGATTTATTGTTTTATTCTTGCCACCACCAGGCATTTTAAAACTCAGGGAGGACTTACAGCTCTGATGGGGTTAATAAGGCTACATCTTCAGTTCAAAAAATACAGGATTAATAGACTCTGGAAATATTGCTATCGTATCATTTATATAGACTCTGGAAATATTGATATCGAATTGTTTATACAGACTCTGGAAATACAGCTATCGTATCGTTTATATAGACTCTGGAAATACAGCTATCGTATCGTTTATATACACTCTGGAAATACAGCTATCGTATCGTTTATAATTGGAACCTGGAATGTAAGGGGAGCGAATGATGAGGTGAAAGAGAGAGAGATTGTCCAGGTGCTTGAGGATGCGAAAGTGGATGTATGTGGAATAACTGAAACAAAATGGAGAGGAGAAAGTGTGAGGGAATGGGAGTATGGATGGGGTATATGTGCAGGAGTAGGTGAGAATAAGAGGGCAAAGGAAGGAGTATATATAGTTGTGAGTAAAAGATGGAAGAGGAGCATAAGACAGTATGGATCAGTTGGGTCAAGGATTGTGTGGGTAAAGTTGAAAGTTGGAATACAAATGTGGGCGATTGTGTGTGTGTATGCGCCAAAGCAAGATCGTGCTAGAAGAGTGAGAGAAGAGTTCTGGACAAATGTAGAAGTGTGCATGGAAAAGTTTGAAAGGAATGACAGAGTGTTTTTGATTGGTGATATGAATGGTAAAGTTGGGAATGTGAAGGTGGATGGAATAGTTGGTGAGTGGGGTGTGCCTGCTGAGACAGATGAGAATGGGAGTGCGTTAGTGGACATTTGTGCTGGGAGGGGGTTGGTGATAGCCAATACCTTCAGGCATAAAATGATCCACAGGTATACTGTACATGGCGAGTGATGAGAAGGGTGGGTGGTGAACTGAATGAAAGGAAGGCAATGATTGATTATGTGTGTGTAGATGAAAAGATGCGAAGATGTGTAAAGGATGCAAGAGTGTATAGAGGTTGGGGGAGTGGACTTTCTGACCACTACTTGGTGGTGGCCAGAATTAGAATGCAAGTAAGATGGAGGAACAGAAGAAGGGAAAGACGAGAGGAAGGAGTAGTTGCAAGGAGAGTGGAAAGGTTACAAGAGGATGAGAAAAAGGCAGAGTATAAGAGAGAAGTGGAGGAACGATTGGGCAAATATGAATTGGAGCAGATGGGAGACGTGGAAGGTGTGTGTAAGATATTTACAGAAGAAATATGTGCAGCATGTGATGTGGTGTGTGGAAGGAAGAGAAGACGGAGGGGGGTGCAAGGAACAGCGTGGTGGACTGAAGAGGTGAAACAGGCTGTGGCACAAAAGAAGAAAGCATACAATGAATGAATGAGAAATAGGGGCGTGGAAGAAGTTGAGAGGCGGAAGAGAGAGTTATATGTGGAAAGAAAGAGAGAGGTGAAAAGATTAGTAAGAGAGAGTAAGAAGAGAGTGGATGAGGAATTTGAGTGTAAAGTGGAGGGACTGTAAGAAAATGTTCTGGAGAGAAGTGAAAAGAGTAAGACAGGGTGGAAGTGAAGTTAGCAGGGGAGTGAAAGATAAAAATGGTAGATTACTAGTGGAGAAGGGAGAAAAAGTGAGCAGATGGAGAGAACACTTTAAGGAATTGTTGAACGTAGAGGATGGAAGTAATGCGAGTATAAGTGGCTGGGGAATGGCTGGGAGAAGGAGGGAGTTGAGAAGACAGGAAGAAATCAGTAGGATAGAAGTTGTGGAAGCAATGAAGAAAGTTAAATCGGTGAAAGCCCCAGGAATTGATGGAGTGTGTGGTGAAATGCAGAAGCATGGGGGAGAGATAGTAGTAGAATGGATGTGGAAGATGTGCAGATTGGCCTGGGAGGAAGGTAGAGTCCCGGAGGATTGGAAGTCAGGTATAATTATTCCCTTGTACAAAGGAAAAGGGGAAAAAGAAGTGTGTGGTAATCATAGGGGCATTTGTCTTCTTAGTATAATAGGAAAAGTGTACGGTAGGATACTTATAGACAGAGTTAGAGAAAGAACAGAGAAATTAGTTGGAAAAGAACAGGGAGGCTTTAGGATGGAAAGAGGTTGTGTAGATCAGATATTCATTCTTAGATCTTTAGTGGAAAAGTTTCTAGAGAAGGGAAAGAAGTTGTATGCGGCTTTCATGGATTTGAAGAAAGCATATGACAGGGTGGATAGACAAGGATTGTGGAAAGTGTTAAGAATATATGGAGTAGATGGGAAGTTGTTGAATGCTGTGAAGAGTATGTACGATGGTGTGAAGGCTGCAGTGCGTGTGGATGGTGAACTAAGTGAATTTTTCTCTTTGAAAGTTGGGTTGAAACAGGGATGTGTCATGTCTCCATGGTTGTTCAATCTGTACATGGATGGGGTAATAAAAGAGATACAAGTAGGATAGTGGATGTTGGAGTGGCCCTGGTGAGAGAGGATAGTGTTTGGAAACTCCCTGTACTGTTGTTTGCAGATGATACTGTGTTGTTGAGTGAAGACGAAGGGGAGCTGCAAGGCTTGGTGGATGAGTTTGAGAGAGTGTGTAAGAAACGGAATCTAAAGGTGAATGTAGGGAAGAGTAAAGTGATGGTCTTTGAGAGAGGTGAAGTTAGTGAATGTACAGCGAGGTTGGATGGTGAGGAATTGGAAAATGTGAGTACGTTTAAGTACTTGGGTAGTGTAATGAGTAAGGATGGAGGTTTGGAGGGTGAAGTGCTTGAAAGGGTACAGCAGGGAAGAAAGGTTGCTGGTTCTTTGAAAGCAGTGATAAGAAACAGGGAAGTGAGCATGGAAGTGAAAAAGTTACTACATGACAGTATTGTGATACCAACTCTAACGTATGCAAGTGAAGCTTGGACGTTGTTGGAAGGACACAAGTCAAGAGTGAGAGCAATGGAAATGAGTTATTTAAGAGGAGCTTGTGGAGTCACATGGAGAGACAGGCTGACGAATGAGGATATAAAGGAGCGTTGTGGTGTGGATGTGGGTGTGATAGGAAGCGTTAGCAGAACACACTGAGATGTTTGGCCATGTGGAGAGGATGGAGGGTGAAAGACTGACGAAGAGAATGTATGTGAGTGAGGTGGAGGGGGGAAGAGGGAGGGGGAGGCCGAGGATGAGATGGAAGGATGGGGTGGACCCGGTGGAGAGGTATATGAGAAAGGGGGGTGGGAGTTGGGAGCAGGGCAGTGAAATGGCGGGGGACAGGGCGACTTGGAGGCGATTTGTTTGTGGCCACCCCAAACAGGATTGAGGCGTCTGGCAATAGATAGAGATAGATAGAAGATTAAATAACTAAAGCTAACACTGATTTGAACTAATACACATCTGGTCCACAGGTCGTGCTGGAGTCTGCTGCCTTGTTGCTGCTTCCTTGCCACACTGGTCATACGCTACTGAAGTTTGGTCAGCCCTGCCGTGAGAAGCCTGACGGTGGTGTGGTGTCTTCCCCTACTCTGAGATGCCTGGTGGTGTGGTGGTGGTGGTGGTGGTGGTGGTGGTGGTGGTGATGGTGGTGGCGGCGGCGGCGGCGGCGGCAGGGTGTCGTGTCTTCCCCAGCCGTGAGATGACTTGCTGCTGCTGCTGGTGATCTGCCCTGACCTGCCGAGAGAAGCCTGGTGGTGATGGTGTGATCTGCCTTGCAAGTCGGGTCGCTCCCCTCCAGGATGTTCTGTGGACAAAAGCTCCTTTTGAATGCATATTTTATATTGCTGTCTCTGTTAATGTATTCTATACTGAAGTGTTAATAATGAAAACTTAAATTTTCTGTCTTGTTTCATTACCTTTTTAAACTGTGGCTTTGACTTAATATAGGTGATAAGTATATTGCGCTCTGCAGTCTTGTGTGCTCTGGGGACGGCTTTTGTGATGAGCTAAGACATTCTGATCGCTTCACCAAATTACTACTCAGCCTTGTGATCGTGGACATAAAAGATTATACAATACAATGATATACAGCTAAGCATAAAAAAGGTTATGGGAATTCTCCACCATGCAATCAGTGGACCTAAATTAAAGCCTATATTATAAAGCTAAGCCTGAAGAGGGTTGTGGGAAATAGATATTGATGCAGGGTAGACACTGGTAATGTTCACTGAGCCGTGCCCGCAACACACAAGAACTGGGTGGCGTAATATATGGACCACCTTGTATAATGAGAGACCATAAGTGTGTGCTGACCCACAAACTTGCCATTAATGCCCCGTCATAACTATTACTGTGTCTTGTAGGAAGCACAAAGAAAAGAGGCCACAGAATACCTCCTTGTCTCTCGTTCCTCCTTCACAAACATACACGCCTTTCACTTTAACTTGACACAGAGTTTCATTTAAAGCATATGAGAATGTCACGCAGATCAGTAGCAGAAACAGCCAATACTACAGCCCAACATCCTTTCCACGGCACTCATTCGTGACTACCATCATATTCTAGTGATAACTATCGCTACTACTCGGCAAACCGTATGGAAACTATAAGCTATCTGTCTATCCATCTATCTATAGCCAGACGACTTAATCCCGTAAGAGGTGGCCACAAACAAGTCGCCTCTATGCCACCCTGTCCCCCGTCATTATGCATCACTTCCCCTAATTCACACACACCCTCTCTCATATACATCCCAACTCCATCCTCCACTTATAAGTAATACATTAAAACAACCGTGAATTACTGCCGCACAAGCTGAGCCGTAATCATATCCAACACAAACACGAAGGAGCTTTAAAGAACAGAAAATAATACCTTGATAGCAGAAGACACTAAGCCCACAAGTACTGACAGCCTACACCAAGAAACATAACTAATTTCAGTCAGAGACCAAGTGAATATGAGAGGCACACAGTTCATCACTTCAGCTCAAGATCCCTCCCACCTTTGTAACCTTATGTTGCATCATCCTTTCCACAAATAAACAAAATCGAACAACCGCCCAACACTACACAGATTATCTTTGCAACATATCCCCTCCTCCACCCGACTCCACACTTCCCAGACACATACTTAAACTCACAAACACCCCAGCCAGCCAAAACTTTCTCTACCAAACACATACATAAACACACAGACACCCCAGCCAGCCAAAACTTTCTATACCAAACACATACATAAACACACAGACACCCCAGCCAGCCAAAACTTTCTATACCAAACACATACATAAACACACAGACACCCCAGCCAGCCAAAACTTTCTATACCAAACACATACATAAACACACGGACACCCTAGCCAGCCAAAACTTTCTACCAAACAGCATCCTTCATGTGCCGCCACCAGCCATACACCCTTCAGACACTACCGAACCCAGAGACACGAGTACACCAACCTTCCCTGCTACAATACTAACACAAAATATAACACACATACAATCCCCTGTGTTCATACTGCAAAGTGGCACCCCCACACCACAGCACACCCACTCATTTCCTGCACCACACTACCACAACACAGACAATCCTTCAACATAACACTGGGTTCACATCCAGAGGAGCCTAAGACGTAACAAGAACAACAACAACAACTCAGGCCAAGTAAGAGTGAAACGAGTATAGTTACGAAAGGAAAATTTTTTCGAGTTATTTTGTAAGCGCTTCGGGTACACAAAGTTACAAGGCCGCAGGGAACGGACTGCATACCGAGGGTTATAATACTGTGGCGGCTTAGGGGGCTTTATACCACCTTTTCTTCAGTGATTTATTGTTCAAGCGAGCGAGCGTACAGAGCAAGCGAGCGAGAACACTAAATAACATTGTATAATAGGGTGGCAGAGAACAGCGCCAAGACTGTGTTGTCTAGGAAACTGTTAAAGCCACAACGGATCTATGGACATCATTAGAAACCTAGTAAAAAAATAACAGGAGTTACTTGAGGGACTTTTCTCAAAATTTGCCGCGCCAGTGCTGATAAAATGAAAATAAAAGTACCAAACTGAGCACCAGAACCGAGTTATTCTAGAAGTTTTTAAAGCTACTGCAGATCTGTTCAGACAGCTGGAAAGCTTATGAAGAAGCAATTGATACTAAAGTTAAATAGACTTAGCTTTTAACATCAAGCGAGATGGATGGATGGATGGATAGGTGGATGTGGAATCGTGGATGCTTGGACCGATGGTAGAGTTCCTGCTGTTTTGTCCTGTCCTTCCACCTGCCGACAAAAATCATCATCAATATCATCATCATTATAATCATCATCATCATCATCATCGTAGTTGTCGTCCTCATTACCACCATCATCATCATCATTATTTACACCGTCATTCTCATTATCATTACCATTCTCATCATCATCATCATCATCATCATCATCTTCATCTTCATCATATTATCATCATCACCTACCTATTTATCTATATCGGTTTACCTATAGCCAGACTCCTTAATCCCGTAAGGGGTGACCACAAGCAAATCGCCTCCATGATGTACTGTCCTCTACCATTTAGCTCAAGTATCACACTCATATGTTTCTTCTCTTTCCCTCCATCTCATCATCGGTCTTCCCATCCCCCTCTATCCTTCCAGCTAACTCATGTGCACTCTTCTAGTCATTCTCTTATTCGCCATCCTCTCCACATGGCCAAACCACCTCGAAGTATTTCTCTTAGCGCTTTCAATCTCATCCACATCAGCATCACAATGCTCCTTCATCTGCCCATTTGTCTGTTTGTCTCTCTATGAAATTCCACATGCTCCTCTCAAGTAGCTCATTTCCGCCGCTCTCACTCTTGACTTGTGTCCTTCCAGCAAGATCCAAGCTTCACTTCCATACTTTAAAGTGGGAATCACAGCATGCAGTGCCCTTTTTTTTTTTTCATACTTTCATCTTCAGTTCCCTCTTCCTAACCACAGCTTTTTAGAGAATAAGCAACCCTCCTTCCCTGACGCATCATTCCAGTCACTTCATCCTCTAATCTTCCATCCTTATTCATCATATTACATAAATACTTAAATGTACTCATATTCTTCCATTTCCTGACTATGCAGCCTCACTGTGCATTCTGTAACCTCATACGTTGAGATGTTAAAGCATCACCACCATCAGCATCAACATCATTATCACCATCAATATCATCACCATCAGCCTGTGACACACCACTGCATGATAAGGACCCTCTCACCTTTCTCCACTCTGATCCACTGATTGTTAGTCTGTTTTCCGTCCTTGCTCGGTAGATCTGCATCATATGATATCTCCATCTTGTTCTCTGTGCACCTCTTCTTCTCACTCCATCTCTGGCTTGCCATTCAGTTACGCTCGCTCTCCTGTTATTTCTTCTGTGAAAGACGTGACCTGAGGTGTGTGTGTGGAGTTACCTGGAAACAAGCTCAGAATTACTAGATGCGGGAGCTTAAGGACCCTTTGGTTAATCCCCTTGGTGTGGTGTGGTGTGGAAGGGTGGTTGGTGTGGTAAAGTTTGAGGTGGTGTGGTGTGGGGTGGTGTGGTGTGGTGTGGGGTGGTGTGGTGTGGGGTGGTGTGGTGTTGGGTGGTGTGGTTTGGGGATGTGTGGTGTGGGGTTGTGTGGTGTGGGGTTTTGTGGTGTGGTGTGGTATGGTATGGTATGGTATGGTATGGCGTGTTGTGGTGCTGTGCGGCTTCACTGTCCCTAAAATCTAGAGGAATGTAGAACCTCGTTCGAAAATCATTAGTGAGAAGCAGATGGACATGGCCGCTCTTTGATGTGCCCTGATAAAACGTAAACAAAACGTGTGTTGCATCCTCACAACTAAACCAATATAAATAAGGATAATTATTCCATTTAAATCATTCACGGTCCAGAGAAAGACCAAAACTGAGCTACTATTTCGGACACACATCCATCCCTTTCCTTGCGATAAATAAAGAGACAGTGAACAATGATTTTTGAATCCCATTGAGTGACCTTAGGAATCCAGTATGTTTTTTTCAGAATATAGTGTAAATGTTTAGTATTTGTATGGCCAAGAAAAGCAATATCCCTGACCTCATTTGCACTCTTATGATATAAATAGTTCGAGTGTGAGGGAAATGCAGTCCACACGCACGCACACACGCAAATACACACAAGCATGCGCGGACACACACACACACACACACACACACACACACGCACGCACACACACACACACACACACACACACACACACACACACACACACACACACATTCTCTCTCTCTCTCTCTCTCTCTCTCTCTCTCTCTCTCTCTCTCTCTCTCTCTCTCTCTCCTACACACAGTCACCAACTACATTTGAAGAGAAACGAAAAACAAGAGGTGACTCAGCCATAGACATGAAGATCGTCGCCGTCACCATCATCATCGTCATCACCATCATCATCGTTGTCGTAGTCATCATCGTCATCATCATCATCATCATCGCCAGGAGCAACAGCGTCAAGCACAGCAATCATCACAACCCTGTTAAAGAGTTACTACATAAGTTCCATCACCGTCATCATCATCATCATTATTATCCCAACTGCTTCATCATCATTACAATCACCATAATCTCGGTCCAGTTAGTTGGTTCAGGAGTTTCAACATCACTATCATCATCAGCATCACTATCATCATTATCAATATCATCTCCGACAACCCTATTATCATCATCATCAGCCTGTGACACACCGCTGCAGGATAAGGACCCCTGTTCAATATAACTTGGCGTAAAATTACAATCTCTTTCTTAAATTTTGTGTTGTGACAAGGGATTAACACTAGATTGATGCTAGTCACGAAGAAGGGACGTGGAAATGATGCAGAGCTGTATATTTGTCCAAATTTACCACCGCACTACGGGAAATCAGCTGCAAAAAAACGACGATCTCGGCCTAGGCAAATGAAGGAACAACACCATAATATACTTTGTGTGTGTGTCTGTGTGTGTCTGTGTGTCTGTGTCTGTGTGTGTGTGGGTGCGTGAGTTCGTGCATGCGTGCGTGTGTGCGTGTGTATGCGCGCGCGCGCGTGCGTGCGTGTGCGTGTGTGCGTGTGCGTGTGCGTGTGCGTGTGTGTGTGTGTGTGTGTGTGTGTGTGTGTGTGTGTGTGTGTGTGTGTGTGTGTGCTTCAGGACAAAATAATTTACATACAATAATTTTTTCCATCACATTGTCCCTCTCATATCTGAATCGCACTTATCAGTATACATTCAGGTCCCAAACTGTACTGTTGGGTGGACATGGACAAGGAGGCAGGCAAGCCTAGTCCACCGGTCTGATCGGAACGATGATCTACAGGATGACACTCACCTGCTATTTCACTGGTCTGAGACACCAAGATTGAAGCGGTACAAGGCCTCCATCTCCCTCACACCAACAGCCCCCTTGTCTCATCAGAATTACGTCTAGTAGCCTCATAGGTAATATTTCTTTGGGCCATGATACTTCCTGGCTGTCAGTGCGATATCCTTGTGTACTAATGTAGTCACCTTAATGGCTAAAAACAGCAAATATCCAACACCTGCCTCAGGAGAATGATGCACAGCAACACACACACACCCTCGTCCTTCCACTGTCATACGGCCACTAGCAGAAGTAGCCAAGTAGCGACGCCCACCAACACGAGAAACTTGTCCAGCTACTTTTACATCCACTAGATGGTACCCGGGCCCTCTCATGGTAGGGGCAACTCTAGTATTTTATTCCAGGTACTGCTTGGCGACAGCATTCAGCTGAAAGTGAGTCATACTGCTATAAGAGTGTTAATGCTGTCTCTATTAACTCTCATGATCACACAGGTCTCTTTACCAGCCCTACCCAAAAATAAATTGTGTGTGTGTGTGTGTGTGTGTGTGTGTGTGTGTGTGTGTGTGTGTGTGTGTGTGTGTGTGTGTGTGTGTGTGTGTGTGTGTGTGTGTGTGTGTCTGGTTGTGGGATGCTGGTGGTGGGATGCTGGAGGGTTTGATAATGCTTATGTGGTGACTGCTTTATGTGCCTAGTTACCTCAGCCAGTGAAGATGAAAGAGGTTATGTATTCACCCTTGTCTGTGTCCATCTATCTATCTCTCAGTCTGTCTGTCTTTCTATCTGTCTATCTATATGCCTCTCTGTCTGTCTTTCTATCTGTCTGTCTGTCTTTCTATCTGTCTATCTGACTGTCTATGGCCAAGATATATCAAAAACTTGCTATCGGCTTTCAATGAAATCTTGTAGGTAGGTGGGCACTGGGTCAAGAGAGAGACTAGTCGATTTTTCATTAGATTTTTTCACTATTACGCTTTTGGCTCAATAAAAAGGAAAGTGGAAATCTAGAAATATACTGCACCTTAATGTGAAAATCTGGACAAATTTCTCCATAACAAAATATAAATAAAATTAATATCTTTTTCTTGACTTGAAAATATGAGTTAACTTCGCTTCATTTTATTTTTCTGCCTCCAGGATCGTACTGTAAGCTGCTTTGGAAATTCTTTACATCTCTTCCTTAGCGATTTAATCAGCACATTACACCACAACACCCTCTTTTATGAGAGAGATGTAAACTCTGCCGATATGAAGCCGATTTTAATAGCTTACAAGAAAATATTAAGACGTACTATGCAAAACAAAATAGCTAAGGAAGGGGCACTGAGAAGACTCCCGTGCTTCCTAAAATACTGCCCTGTTTCCAAAAGGCGTATGACACAGAAATTTGACTTAGCTTTTAACATCAGGGGGAGCTGGATGGCTGCATGGATGGATGGATGGATGGATGGATGGATGGATGGGGAATCGTGGATCTTTGACTGCTGACCAAGTTCTTGCAGTTCCGTCCGTCCGTCCACCTACCGACAAAAATCATCATCAGTATCTTCATTATCATTATTATAATTTCATTATTATTATTATTACTATTATTATTATTATTATTACCTTTATTATCATTATCATAACTATAATCATCATCATCATCATCGTTAAAATTGTTATTATGACTGTAATCATCATCATCATCACCACCGTTATCCCAACTCTGTTACCTCGTACTGAAGTTAAATCATCATTATCATCAGCATCAACATCATTATCATCATCATCAATATCATCTTTATCATCATTAATATCATCATCATCATCATCATCATCATCATCAGGCCCTGACATTACCACTGGAGGATTAGGACCCCTCTCATCTTTCTCCACTCTGATACATTGGTTGTTAGCCTCTTCCCATATCGGTGGATCTGCGAGTTTCATCTATCTTGTTCCCTGTGTACCTCTTCCTCTCACTCCATCTCTGGCCTGCCATTCAGTTACGTTGCCTGTCCGTCTGTTGCCTGCTCTGTGGAAGATGTGACCAGAAGATTGTGTGTGAAGGTACCTGGAAACAAGCTCAGAATTAACAGATGCCGGAGCTTCAAACCCCTTTGTTTAATCCCCTTGGTTTGGTGTGGTGTGGTGTGGTGTGGTGTGGTGAGAGGGTTTTGTGGTGTAGAGTGGTATAGGGGGAGGTTGTGTGATGTAGTGTGGTATGGAGGGGTTTGTGTGGTGTTGTGTGTGGAGGGTTGTGTGGTGTGGTGTGTGGAGGGTTGTGTGGTGTGGTGTGTGGAGGGTTCTGTGATGTGGGGAGGTTTGTGTGGTGAGGTGTGGTGTGGTGTGCTAGGGTGGTTTTATGTGGTGTGGTGTGGTGTGGGAGGACGATTTTTTGTGGTGTGGTGTGATGTGGGAGAGTGGTTATGTGTGGTGTGGTATGGTGTGGGAGGATGATTTTTTGTGGTGTGGTGTGGTGTGTGAGGGTGGTTCTGTGTTGTGTGGGAGTGTGATTTCGTGTCATGTAGTGTGAGAGACTGGTATGGTGTGGTGTGATACGGTGTGGGGGGGTGGTATGGTGTGGTGTGGTGTGGGTGAGTGATTCAATGTGATTTAGTGTGTGAGGCTGGTAGAACGTGACTTGGTTTCACTATAATCTCCAAAGCCTATATGAGTACAACACCTCTCATCCGAAAATTGTTAGAGAGAAGCAGACGCGCAGGGCCGGTCCTAGAGCTACTGTGATAAAATGTAGAAAATCATGTGTTGTATCCTTAAAATTAAAAGTGCATAATTCTGTGACGTTAATTTTTCCATCTAAATAAAAGCCAAAATATACGTATTATTTCAGACACTCATATTCATCCACTTCCTACCGATACATAAAGCGACGATGATCAGTGACTTATGAAACCCTGTTATGTGATCTATGGGATGTAATAAGCCTTTCAGAATATTGCATAAGTGTCTCGTAACTCTATGGGTAAAAGGTCCTAAATTCTTACCCTAATATTTACCCTTGAAATAAAACTATGAATGTGTGGAAATAATTCTGCCATTTGAATAACTATTGTATCATCAACCAAGATACACATACACGAACATAAGCAAACACACACACACACACACACACACACACACACACACACACACAGCCCAGTCACCAAAACACGTAGTTAAACAGAAAGGAACACGAGAGGTGACTCAGCCAATGACTTGAAAATCGTCGTCGTTGTCATCATCGTCGTCGTCGAAATCATCGTCGTCGTCTTCGTTGTACTAATCATCATCATCATCTTCCTCGTCATCATCATCATCATCATTCATCATCATCATCAATCATCATCATCATCATCAATCATCAATCATCATCATCATCATCATCATCATCATCATCATCATCATTACCAGCTTGTGACACACCACTGCAGGATAAGGACCCCTCTCACCTTTCTCCACTCTGATCCATTGGCTCTTACCTTGTTCCTTCCGATATCGGTGGATCTGCGCGTATCATCTCTATCTTGTTCTCTGTGTACCTTTTCTTCTCACTCCATCTCTAGCCTGCCATTCAGTTACGCTGTCTGTCCCTCTGTTGTCTGTTCTATGGAAGACGTGACCTGAGGAGTGCGCGTGCAGTGATCTGGAAACCAAGAGACAAATATGTGTTTCGTCATCATAGCTATACCCTGTTCACTCTAACTTGGCGTAAAATTGCAATCTCTTTCTTAAATAAAGTGCTGTGACAAGGGGTTAACACTAGAATATGGTGCTAGTCACGAAGAAGTGGTATGACAAATATGCTTGGTCATAGTACTGCCTTATTCTGTTACTGAGCTATGGAAAATGAACTGCAAACGGACGACTATCTTCGTCTATAACAAATGAATGTGTATCATATAGTATAATCGTCTGTGTGTGTGTGTGTGTGTGTGTGTGTGTGTGTGTGTGTGTGTGTGTGTGTGTGTGTGTGCGTGTTTGTGTGTGTGTGTGTGTGTGTGTGTGTGTGTGTGTGTGTGTGTGTGTGTGTGTGTGTGTGTGTGTATTAATGGATGCCTTCATAAATGCGTCCATATGAGTATTCATAATTGTGTGTGCATCAGTGTGTGTACTCATCAGTGTGTGTATGCATCAGCGCCTGTGTGCATCAGTATGTGCATACATTGCCGTGTGCGTGTATCAGTGTCTGAATGCATCAATGCGTGCGCGCATCCATGTGTGTGCATCGGTGTATTTGTGCCAGCGTGTGTGCGTGCATCACTGTGTACGTGCAACAATGCCTGCATGAATCAGTATGTGTGTATTGAATCAAATGTGGGTGCATCAATATATATGGACTACCATGTGCTTGCTTCCTTCCAGGAGCATAAACTTTGTAAATATATGTAAATTAAGTGCGCCTTCGTGCATTCCCTGTATGTATGTATGCATGTATGTATGTATGCATGTATATATGTGTGTGTGCAGGTGTGTACATGTGTGCACGTGGGTGTGCGTCTGTGTATGTGTGTATTGTATTGGTGCGTTTTTTTTAGCACATGCCTGTGTACGTGAATGCACTTACAGCAGATTTATGAGTACAGAACTTAGCTTATTTTTGCCAGCATGTTCTCACCCCAAAATACAAGCCTCAGTAATCACTTCATATTCAGGTTCTGATCTGTACTGCTGCGTGGACAGAGGCAAGGGGGAAACAAACCATGTCCACCAGTTTGATCGGCACGAGAATCCACAGGATGATACTCACTTATTTCACTGGTGCTGAGACGCCAGGACTGAGATGCTGCACGGCTCCCTTCCCTCACACACTGCCCCCTTGTCTCATCAAACTGACGTGTATTACCTTTATTTTTTACTTGTCTTTGGCCTATGATACATCCTGGCTGTCAGCAAGATATCCTTGTGTCCTAATGTAATTACCTTAATGACTAAAAACAGCAAAATCTAACGCTTACCTCAGGAGACTGAGTCAACGCCCCCTTACCTTCCCATCCCCTTTACTCACTGATACCTTCTTCGTCTCACCGACAAATACACTTGTTACCCATATTTTTTACATGTCTTTAGCTTATAACACTCCCTGGCTGCCACTAATATATCTTTGTGTCCCAGTTTAACCCTCTGAATGGTTAATAACAGCAAATTCCAACACGTACCCACAAGAAAGCGCCGACGTTCCCTCTCCCTCTCGTCGTCCGGCGGCCACTGACTGACAGAGGCAAGCAGCGAGTCCTACCAAGCTTAGAATCTTTGCTTAGCTACTCTTATAGCCAAAAGATGGTATGGTGACCCTCTCATGACAGGGATTACTCTAGTGTTCCATCCCAGCTAATCCTAGACGCTTTGATTCACCTGAGAGTAAAGCATAGGAAACAGAGAGTGATCGTACTGGCATAATTTACAATGTTATTATTGGAATATTCTCCCTTCCTTATATTGCTGAGGTCAGAAGGTTTTATTCAGCTGAGAGTGGGTTGTAGGAGCCTTGTGTGTAAAAGAGAGCAGGTGTAAGGACGACAGCAATCAGAATCAGCAATAAAGTACTGTATCATTACTAAAAATTTATATGTATTAGATATCTGTTACGTATAGCACAAATTGAAGGTTCAGATAAAAACAGGGATATGCTTTTGTGCTTTCTCTCTCTCGTTTTATCTTTCTCTTGCCACACCCTCTCTTCGTGTCTTCCCTTTCGCTGCCTCAGGTGGGTAAGGGCTGTCTCCAGCTTATAATGCTCGCTCTCTTCCTGCTCCACTTACTGCATTCACTTTAATAACAATAATAATATCAATAATAATAATAATGATAATAATAAACTCATCTTTCAACTTGTGTTTTTTAGATTACCTCTTGGAGGATAATTATAAATAAATGAAAACTCATGTTTCACGGGAAACATGAAGAATTTTATTTAGTTACCTTTCCTCCCCTCTCTCTTCCCCGTCAGTATAATATTCCTCGATAATCTTCTGTCTTTCTCTCTTTCAGTCTTTCCTCGTCTTTCTGCCTACCAGTGACTTTACACTCCGTCTTCTGTCTTTCATTCCTTCATTCTTTCCTCGTCCTTCTGCCTGTGGGTGACTCTATACTGAGTGACAACCGAAATGGTTTCCTGTACACAAGGAAACCATTTACTATGCTGGGTGGTAACCATATAACCAAAATTTGGCGCCTGGTGGTTTAATGGGTAATTATTGTGCTCCAATCGGATTGAGCTGGTGAAGGTTTATATCCAAGGGTTGGTTCGGGTCTATTGCTCACATAATGCCACTCAGGGATGAGTGAGGTTGGTCACTCTCATCTTAAATGTCAGGACCAACTGCCTAGCCCAGAGCTCCTACGCTCCTCATGGGGCAAAGTAGGATTGGATGATGGATGGATGAAAAGAAAAAGAGCAGCGAATAAAAGGAAAGAGAACAGAGAATGAGATAAAGAGAGCAGAGACTGAAACAAAAAGCAGAAAGGCAGAATGGGGCCAGAAAAAGTGAAAAAAAGAAGAACGATAAAAAGAACACGGTAAGAGTAATATACGGCTTGGATAGGTGGTTCGGAGGCTGATGAGGACTGTGAGGAGTGATAAAGTAAAAGCAGACGAGACTACGTGGTTCAGAGGCTGATGAAGGCTATGAGACGACCATGACTGATTTGAGAGGGTTGTCATTGTATAATCAGACAGGACGTGTATGACTCCCTTTATGCTGTATGTAATCAGCAGCAAAAAGCCTTGCAAACAGGAGTTTAGTAGAGGATAATCCACAAATATGGGAGTCAATGTTGTGCTTTGCCACATGGGCATATAACACAGCGTATCACAGAGTGTTAAAGGAATCACCATTCTACCTCATGTTCCTAAGGGACCCTGGTGTCCCGTATGATGTCGTAAAACAGGAACTGATCTGCTATGATCTGGATAACTATAAAAATGAGATGGCCATTAAAGCTAATCGTACCTTTAAAAGATGTTTAAGGTACATTGAGGAAAGTCAAGAGGCCATGGAGAATCAACAGACATCGAGAGCAAAAGTAAAAGAGATTCGTACAGGAGATAGGGTTTATGTACGAAAGATTCCCAAGCCAGGAGAGCCTAAGAAACTTCAACCTCTATACGATGGACCTTTTAGAGTGAAAGGGAAAATTAGTGATGTGATAGTAAAACTGGTAGACATAAACACGGGGAGAGTCATGAAAGTCCACACAGACAGAGTCAGGCTTGCCCACGAAGATAATTTAGACGAGACAATGAATGGTAATGTGCGGAGAGCATATCCCCTCCATGAGGATCCTCTCCCACCAGAAGAAGTGCAAAAATATGAACTGAGAAATATTTTAGACGTAGAAAGAGCGGACGAAGGAAACGCCTCACAATTGCAGGAAACAGAGGAAAATACTCAAAGCGTACAGAGCTTGCACGAAGAGCAAGAAGAAGGTACGGTGGCTGATTCGATTGATGATGCCGAAGGAGGAAGAAAAACCTATAGTTTAAGATCTACGGGACAGGTAACAGACTTACCTAATATTATGGATAGGCCTATAGAATACCTAAAATAAAAGTTGACCCTTTTCACAGGTCCTACTGACCGTGATCATCAGTGGACTTTGAAGTCAAGCATGGGAAGACCTACCAGTGAGAGCGGGACTTGCATTCACCGCACAACGTCAGGCCCACATAATAATAATAATAATAATGACGTATAGAAAAGGGGGGGAAAGGAAGGAAGGAAAAGAATGATTGTGTATATGTGATGAGTGTTATGCAACCAGGGCGACGACACGTGGTGGCAGGAACTAGGCCTTAGTTTAAACTCCCGGCCTTACTGAGAGCTCTGGTCCTGGTTGCATTGTGTAAGGTGTATGTGTGTGTGTGTGTGTGTGTGTGTGTGTGTGTGTGTGTCTGTGTTTTAAGTAGGAGAGGAAGAATTTAGACTAAGAGAAAGAGTGTCGGGGCTTAACCCAACGTGCGTGTGTTTGGTGTTGGGAAGGGGGGGGGGGGGTCTCGCACGTGCACAGTGTTGTTACTTGAGGGCGGGAGGAGTGAATAGCTACGGCTTTCTCTGCCAAGCATTGGCTTACTGGCTGCCTCTCAGGTTCATCTGATTTTTCCGGCTCCAGGAGCCTGGGTAGGATGATAGGATACGGGTGTTAGGGTAAGGTGTTGTAGCCCTGGGGGGCTTGGGTAGGGGGATAAGGAAAGGGGAGGGGTGGAGGAAGGGGAGTATGGGGGGGTCAGGGTCTGAGGCGGGGGTGCTGGATATGAGGATGGCGGGTTATTACGTGGCTGCCGTGATCTTGATAATGGGTGTAGGGGTGGTTTAGAGTCTTAAGTGAATTGCAGGGTGTGAACTAAGTAGTTGATTAATAAAAGGGTCAGTAATAAATAAACTATTGGTGCTTAAGTGAACCCTCAGCGAAACACGAACATGTTCCGCCCTTGCCATGACGCGAGACTGGTGTGCATTGGTACCCTGGGTAACCAGACAGCCAGGCGCCGCGGAGTGGGCGGCGCATGCATACACTCCCCGTATAACATTTGGTAACTGAGGCGGTGAATCTCGGATGAAGAGTTAGACGGCCTGGCGCCATGGCCTAACCGAAGCTGATGTACACTCCACCACACCAAGAGCGACACTGAGGGTCGCTGATGTTGTTGTTGTCCGATTTCCTCCCCTGTTAGAGAGGGCCGGGCCTTCATTTGGCCCAGTCAGTGAATGGGGCTGAGTTGTAACAGTTAGCCATCTTGATGGCTATGGGCTATTTTTTTTTTTTTTTTTTTTTTTTTTTAATATATAGAGTGTCGTCACAAGTGTATCCTGTGTCTGCACACGTAGATGTAAAAATTATATCCACGCATGCAGGCACAAACACACTAGTGAACGGGAAAGGGGGAGGGGATTAGCGGTAGTGGGGATTAGCGGTAAATCTGCCGTTAGAACGGGGGTGGGGAGAGCTTAACTGTTTCACTCAGGGTTGAAAGGGGCGTAGTGGCAGTTACTGTGGCGGCTGCCTGCCTGAGTGATGTTTCTATTTGTTGTGTAATATTTACGAGTGGGATGTCTGGGTTAGGTGGGTTGGCAGGTCTTTTAAGTTTACGAGTGGCTTGGCAGCGTAGGATGTAGTGGAGGAGCGGGAAGGGGGTGTCAGCGTTACAAAGGTCACAGGAATGCGTTTGTGCTCCGCCTGTTTGCATTTGTGCCTTGCACTTATAACCAAGGCGTAGTCGTCTTATTTTTTTAATTGTTTTATTGTTTGAATGGCGGTTGATGTTTAATGGTACGTACTTGGTTGCCTTAGCGTACCAAATAGCAGAGGGGGAGCCGGCTTGGGCTTGGCTTTCATGCTCTTTATGATTGATTTCTATTGCCTTTTTTTTTATTGTGTTTTTGATTTGATTTATGCTGGGGGCAATATCTCTCTGTATATGTGGGAATTCAGTGGCTTCTCTTGCCAGACGATCAGCTGACTCGTTGCCAGAAATACCTACGTGGCTGGGGATCCAGTGGATCGTGATTGATCCGCCAGCATTTCGTATTTCTTGGGCGGTGGCTTTAATGTTCGTTACGAGTTTTACGTTGTCTGTCTGTTCTCGTTTAGACAACGTTTGGATGGCGCACTTGGAATCTGTGTGAATTATGATATCTGATGTTGGCTCGATTTCAAGTGCGTCATCCATTGCTGCTAATATTGCTGTCAATTCTGTTTGTAAGGTGGAGGCGCCATCTGAGACACGTAGTCCATATGAGTTGTTACGGCTCACCACAGCGGCTCCTGTTTTGTTGTTAATGACGGAGCCGTCAGTGTAGTATGTTGCTGAATCAGGGGTGGTGAGGGCCTCGATTCGCATGAGGCTCTCCTGTCTTAGTTGCCTACCATCCGCTATGCCGCAGCCTATGTTGTAGCCACGACTCCCCTCCCTATTCTAACTCAAGTTGTGTGCTCAGCTCCCCCTCCCACCTAGCATGCATGCCTAGGGTGTGCCTGTGTTGTTGTCCATATATACATGTGTACATCTGTGTGTATTGTGTCTGTGTGTCGGTACATATGGATGTCAGTACGTGTATATATGTATAACTGTGTGGTTGTCTGTGTGTATGTGTGTGTATCTTCCTACTTAATTAGAATTAAGACAGCCGAGGGGCTGCCAACGCTGCCTCTACCACTTATATATTAACGCCGTGCTCACTGACTGGGCTAATGTATGGCCCAGCCAGGAAATCTTGAACGAACGAACGAACGTAGTTGCCTAACGGGAGTGAGGGCATTAGGGGGGGAGTCCGCTATAATGAGGTTGAACAGGGTGGGGTCCCAAGGCGGGAGAGGGTGGTAATCGTGACTTGGTGTGTCTGGTGGGAGATTGATAAGGGGAATAAGATTGAATGTATGAATAGCTCTGGCTACACAGTGGCTCCAAGAGTTTTTGAGGATGTCTGGATGTAAGTTAATTGCTGCTTTTAGTCTTGTTGTGAGTGGGAGGGGGGAGTTATTACGTATCAGTTTGGTTGTAAGGTTGGCTACTCGCGCTTTAATCCTAAGGTTAAGGGACTCGATGTTACATTCCATACGCAGATTACACAGTCGGGTCCACATGGGGGCTCCGGTCATTATTCTCAGGGCTTAATTTTGTATAACTTCTAGCTTGTCTGCCAGTCTAGGAGGGATTGTGGGGAGTGCTGGTGCCGCATAATCGCATGGGGGTTTTAAATGGGTTGAGGCAGACTGGTAGAGGCCGCATTGGGGGCGGGGCTTGCAATAAAGAAAATTCCCAAAAAATGTAGGGGACCCTTATGTAACTTCGACGAATCTTTATACTGTCCATTATCTTTTGTTTTTGTTTTTTTCTCTCTCTCTCTTGTTCTTACGTTGCCTCCATGTTAAAAGGTCCTTTTATTTCTTAATGGCGGTGGTCTAATATAAATTTCCATGTGGCTCTATATGTGGACACTCAGTGGATTGTGTTTTCCATTCTTTCCAGCTAATCTACAGTTTATCACATCTTTCCTGGCTTATTTCCCAGCGATATCTATACTGCATTCGGTTTCTACACCAAGTTATTTCCTGCTTAATCAGTTGCTTTGTACTGTGATCGTATCGTATCATTTATAAAAGCTCCAATAAGCTTGCATGCGTCGGCCTTAGTCACATGATGGCTCTCCACGCTGCTTGATCTCTGGCAGCCTCCCTATTCAGTCCCTTATCCCTGAGGTCACACTCTATGACCTCGTCTCAGGTCTTTTTCGGTCTGCCTCTCGCAACCCTACCCCCGACGTTCACACTTCTTACTGTAGATCCATAATATCTGAATGTTTCTTGTCTGCTTCTTACCATTTGTAGAGGTTCCCTGTACTGTGTGTGTGTGTGTGTGTGTAATTCACCGGGTCGGTCGGTCAAGATCACTTGATGGTCGTGATCGTCAGCTTTTACCCTCCCGGAAGGGAGCTGAGAGCTCATATAGTCCGATCTAAGGGCAAGGCTGTGACCTTCACACACGCACACACCCGTCCCCTTGCTCAAGGGGGACAGTAACCACCCACTTCGTCAGTGAAACTTTTTCGCAACCTGAGCGAGGCTCGAACTCCCGTCAACCAGTTGGCAAGCTCGTTGTCCCGTGTATTAAACCATTTGTATCATACATATCCTTAAATTTATGAAACGTTTTGGCACACACTATTTCATTCGGTAGTGCATTCCACTGGTCAATTATTGCTCTATTTGGGAAACTAAATTTCCTTACGTCTTTATTGCCTCTCCTTTTATGCAGTTCTTTGCAGTGTCCTCTTACTGCTGCATCCCCATAGGTTATATACTCATTTATGTCTATTTTCTCCTTCGCTGATATTCATTTATATAGTATAATCATGTCTCCTCTTTTCCTTCTCTCCTGTAGTGTAGGTAGATTCAGTTTTTCTTCGTAGCTTAGATCCCTTAAGCTTGGTACCCATCTTGTAGCTGCCCTTCGAACTTTTTCATTCTTATCTATGTGTTTTTTTAGATGAGGACTCCAGACTACTGACGCATACTCCAGGGTTGATCTGATGAATGATGTTATTATCTTTCTTAGTATGTCTTCATTTGTGTGTGTGTGTGTGTGTGTGTTTTGGATCACCACAGCAAGTAAGGAAAATAAGCGTACTGTCGTGGAATATAGGTGGAGTGAGCACAAAGTTAGAAAAAACAAATGTGCAGCAGATGCTACATAATTATGATGTGATTAGTATTAATGAGGTTAAGACGTCTATGTCAGTGTCATTCCCCGGATATGTGACTTATAGGAGTAAGGTAGTTGGTTCAGCGGAACTGGGTGGAACGGTTGTCTGTATTAAGAACTAGTTATCTACGTTGGTATTTGATGTCGACACAAGCATTGGAGATCAAGTCTGGATGCAGTTTCGTAACATTGAGGGTGTGTTGTTTGGTTTCTGTTATATTCCTCCATGTGACTCCCCGTATTACTCCCACGACTTATTTGCCTCAATCCAAGTAAAAGTAAATTCTAGGTACACATATAAAGGATACATCATAATTGGTGACATGAATGCTAGATTTGGGAAAAGTGTGAGGCAATTATTGTCGATAGCGGAGATACCTAATGTAAATGATATGTCATACCCAGTGATTCACGATGATGTAAACAGGGCTAACGATAACGCTGAATTGTTGTTTACTATATGTATTGATAACAGATTGGTTGTCACTAATAACCTCATGTATGCTGACAAACATTTTCCTGGTGATAAAACATATCGGAGACGCGGCACATGGGTTTCGGAGGTGGATACATGTGAGGCGTCACCGTCTCTGATAGACTATATGAGTGATTTTTCTGTGTTAAGGCGGGGTGACCTCCCTTCCGATCATGTCCCCGTTACAGTAACAGTTACGTGTTCAGGCGTAGATTTTGACAGTCTCATGACGAGGGCGGGGTCGCTAGGGGATCACGCAGCCCTTCATGGAAATGCTGGCAAGACTTGTTTAATGAGAAAGTCACTCAGATTTAACAGAATCAACAAAGAAGCATTTGTGAATAATATTATGCAAAGAGTACCTAATGAAGATTATGTAAATGTTGATGCTTTTGAGAAGCGCATCACTGACGCTTTATACTCGTGTGCGGAGGACAATATAGGCAGGGTAGACAGAGCAGTAGAGATAGGTGGTAGCAATCTTGGTAGGTGGGAGAGGCTGCTGGATGACGCTGATGACGCAAGAGTGTGGAGAGCAATTGATTGGAAAGGAGACTTTAACATGGACAGACCTGATGAAATCTTGTGCCCCAGTGATGAGGATTTTAAATTCCATTTTGAGTCTGTGCTGAACAGAGAGGATGTGAACAATGAGGTTGTAGATGAGGTGACAACTGATGTCACTATCCCCGTACTGGATGAGCCCATCTCGCCCGCACAGGTGCACCAACAAGTAAAGAAAATAAAGCCTGATAAAGCGTGTGGGCCAGACGGGCTCCCCCGGGTGTGTTGACTCTACTCCCAGCGCAGTGGATACTTGCTATTACAACGTTATTTAACAATGTGTTTTTCTCTGGTTTGTATCCTAGCTCATGGAAGAGGGCAAAAATGTTCACTATTTTTAAGAAGGGAAACAGAGGAGACCCTAATAATTATAGGGGAATCAGTGTCATAAATTGCATAGCTAAACTATATGACATGGTGTTATGTGAGCGGTTAGGAAGATGGTTTAGTCCTTTCAGGGAACAGGCAGGAGCGCAAAAGAACCGCGGTTGTACGGAACATATAGTTACTTTGCGCCTCCTTATTGATACTGCAAAGAGAAAGAAACTAAAATTTTTTGTAACATTTATAGATTTTTCTAAGGCGTATGATTTAGTTCCGAGACGAAAGTTGTTTTCAGTTCTAAAGAGGTTAGGTTGTGGCGTGATGATGTTAGCAGCAATAGCAGCGATGTACCGGGTAACGGAGAGTATTGTGGGCGCTGCCGTCATGACTGCTACAGTAGGTGTTAGGCAAGGATCTCCGACCTCATGCCTCTTATTTGTACTCTTTGTCAATGAATTGATAAAGGTAATGAAGGAGAAATGTCACCCAGAAGGATTTCTACAATGGTTACACATCCTGGTCATGATGGACGATACTGTGTTGCTTTCAACAAGCAGAGATAGCATGATACGGAAACTAGAGATAACATACCATTACAGTCAAGATTATGGGATGATGATAAACAGTAGTAAGACTAAATTTTTTGTGATAAATGGCGAGGATGGGGACGCGGAGCCGATCTACGTGGGGGACATGGTTATTGAGCAATGTTCTAGTTACGTGTACTCAGGCTCACCCTTCACGAGTGATGGCTCCGTGTCCTCAGCCGTTCAGCTGCATGCCAAAAAACAAGCTATGTCATGTTTTGAAATATGTCTTTTGTAAATAAGAATAATGATGTCCCGTTTATTGTAAAAAGGAGAGTGTTTGATGCAGCCTTGATCTCATCCCTAATGTACGGTTGTGAGTCATGGGTTGGTGGTGACGTTAAACCCTTCATTAAACTTTACAACTGGGCATTGAAACAATTGTTGGGAGTGAGAAGGTCGACATCCAACCTTGTATGCTATGCTGAGGCGGGCTATCCGACACCTCAGGACTTTATTAAGTGGTCCCAACACAAGTTTTTTCATAGAATGTGGTTAGAGAGATCTGTTATGCGTGACGATCCGCTGTCACTTGCCATCAGAATTACCACTGACGCAAGGACGCACACAGGGAAAATTGTTAAGGAGTTCATTCAGAACGAAATGTCCGGCAAATCTTCCTTAATTGTTAATGTTCACAATATGATTACAGACTCAGTTGCATCTAGGTGTCGTGGTTATAGAGAAATTAATCTTGACTTTGTATTACATGACATATATAAAACAAAACACTTGGTCAGCGAGTCACATCGTATGTCATTCACAAGATTCCGTGTGTGTGGCCATAGCTTGGCGGTGGAGACTGGAAGGTGGAACAGGAGGGGGCGTGGTAGTCTTCCCATTGAGGAGAGATTATGTATCTGTGGTCTTATTCAAACAGAGAGACATGTGGTAGAGGTGTGCCCTTTAACAGAGGATATCAGAGAACAATATAATTTTAGGAGAATGGCGGATCTTTTCGGAGAAGGTTTTACTCTTGAAAAAACATGCAAAGTAATTCATGATATCTTAATGGTGTATCATTAACGTTTGTCAGCTGATTCATCATTTGTTTTGTTATTGTAATTGCTTAGATACCGGTAAGTCTTTTGGCTGTATTTTGATGAATTATTCTCTGGACTATGGCTGTTTAGTATTGTGAATTTGTTATAATCTTTTGTACAAATTATATGCATATATGTTTTTGTGATTATGTATATGAGAATATATTGTAAGCTGTGGTCAATAAACTATCTATCTATCTATCTATCTATCTGTGTGTGTGTGTGTGTGTGTGTGTGTGTGTGTGTGTGTGTGTGTGTGTGTGTGTGTGTTTCTGTCTGTCTGTCAGTTCACTACTCGTCAAAGAACCTCTGCATGAGAAGACATGCTTTTAAAGTTAGGGCACAAATGCAATGTGCTCTGTAGTCATCTACACTAATAATAATGTCACGCTTCGTCTCCCCTTTGTGTCTCCTTGCCTTGTATCTGTCTGTCTTCTGCCTGTCTGTCTCTCTGTCTTCCTGTCCTTCTATTGCAAACCGCAAACTTCTCAACTGTCCACAACGTCCTAGATTATCATTGTAACACGTAGTATATTATTTTTTCATTGTTAAGTGGCCCAAATTTTCGTCCTTTTGCAGCTTACTTCACATGGATCATTGGAAGAGACGGACAACGCTACGGCTTCCTTTCCATACCACTTTTTTGTGACTTACGTTTTCTAGCATTAATCTATTGCTACAACTCAGCATTCAGGTTGGAGGGATGGAAAATTTGAGCCAAGTTAGAGTAAAACGAGTACAGAATTATAGTCGTGGCGCACGCCTCTGAGGTTGATATTATATGAGACGCATGTGATTCGTGTATAATATGTTCGTGTATAATAACATTCGTGTATAATATATTCGTGCTTATTATATTGTTTCTTGCATAATATGATACGAAATCGGTCGCGCTTTTGAATGGTAAGTTGCCAGGGTACGATAATGACAACCTCAGGGTCGTGAGCCGCGAGTATAGAAAAAGCCAAACAGCATACCTTTGGAAGGTGCAGCGGGAACAAGGCGAGATCACAGGCAGGAGGACAATGGCGAGAAAATCCTGCAAAATCTATCCACCAGCTTATGAAGTGACGCCAACAACTCTCGTGCCTCACAGTCGATTCAAACGCCAGTCCACTTTATCAATAAACACCTGTGATTCTAGATTATTGTAACAGAGAATCAAATAATCGTGTAGACGTGATATGCTGATGCACTCTCTCCACAGAGTCTATCTCTGAGCTACTGTTTATTACTTGCTCATCACAATGCTTCGAAATTGATGAGCCTCTCGCTCGGACATGACGGCTGACTGAACCTTTATCTCTGTCTTGTACCCCTGACCTTTAACTGAATGCTATAAAAAAAAAAAAATTCTTCATCCTAACCTAACTCAAAGTCTAATGATAGAGATGATCTGCTCGCTTGACTTCCCCGCGCACCTTTTGTGACGCAACAGATGAAGTCGGGGTGGGCTTCCTATTCAGAGAAAGCAGTAAAATGGATGGGTAACTGCGAACAATTAGTCACTGTCCGCTGACTCTTCCTGCTTGGATTCCAGCGACAACGTTCCCGAGTTCGAAGGGTTTGTTTTGAATGGTAAATTCAAAATCTAAATAAAGAAATAAGATAATCTGCTGACTTTTCCTTATAATCTTGCTAACAGACAGGCAGGCAGACAAAGGCAGACAGGCAGGCAGTCAGGGAGGCAGAAAAGGTAGACAGGCAGGCGGTCAGGCAGGCAGACAGACTGATAGACAGATATATAAACCTGGCCAAACACATAGCTTCATCGGGCTATCTCGGTTGACTGTAATAACATCCACTAGTAGCAGAAGCAAACGATTTTTTTTTTTCTTTTTCTGGCCGCTTTTCTGATTACATATTTTGTTTTCAGCCATACTCGTACCAGATCACGTCAGTTAACAACGATGTGCGTATCTGAGGATTAATAAAGCTTTGGTTTCACTCTGTATATGAGAAAAAAAGGCAGTGAAAATATCAACAGTACCCCCATTAGTCTAATACCACAGCCTTCTCCCATTCGCCTCTGTCTACGTTTTTTCCTTTAACCATTCTTTTCCCCAAATGGAGAGTTTTGGCAGACTCCTGTATTCCATAAACTAGCATGTTATTCGTTCTACGTACAGAGTATTATGCGAAAATCTTGCATGTCACTGGCCACGAGATTTTAGGTAGAGAGATTTTGTAGTGATGTAGGGGCTGGGAACTCTCCATCTTGACTGCTTTTGGGCTGGGAGTTTACTGTTAATAGTAGTCGTAGTAGCAGTGTTAGTAGTAGTAGTAGTAGTTTGAGAGATCAGCATTCCAGCCTTCTTTGACTAATATTATGGAACCTTCAGGCTAGAAATGTCCGGTAGAGTTACGACATGTGAGCAGTGTCTGACTTGATCGGTTCCTTTTAATTCAAGAGAAGACATTTTGAGCATTATCTCAGCTATTGGTATCTCTGCACGTCTAAGCTTTCACAGTTTTCCAACCAGATTTTCATATAGTAGCTTGTCTTAAGGGTACTACTGAGCCTCCATGACTAACACAGATAGTGGAGTACCAACATATCCAGTACTCCAATGCTAGGGAGGCCATGTGGGGTGCTTTTGATCATGCCTGAGTTCGCTGGCTTTTCCTTGGTTTGTTCTTAAATTCTGCCGTCCTTTATTAACCCATTATGTACTCAGAGCATTTTCACAGAATTCCTACTTAATTATGCTTGTTATTTACGGATAATATTTAAGCCTGTTAACATTTCAAAAGGGTAATTACACAAGATACCAGTTATTTATTTGATGACATGCTCAGGTTAGGAGAGAAACTAAGACATAATTGTATTTCACGTTTATTTGTATGAACATCTACATTTCGTGGCTTTGGAAAGATAATGTTAGGTCGTTTTCGAAGACTGGTGAGTAGAGAGGGACTGGCGGGGATGTGTGGTGGTGTGGGGCGGGATATTGTGACACACTGCAGAAAAGAAATGCCACATAGCTCTCTGTTCGTTGCTCCTGTTACTGGCCCCTCGTCACCCATGCGAAAGGAATAATATCTTAGTTAACCGTCACTGCCACTGATTTATCGTATTAAACAAAGTCGTCTTGAGATAGTATGAATAAAATAAAAAAGTATGATCCAGGATTCACTGGGGTAATCATATCACAACCAGGGTCTTCTATGCCATATTCTACTGCATGTGACTTTGGAGACATTGTGAGGTGTGGAAATGTGGAAGTGCAGCTATGTGCAGGTGTGTGTGTGTGTGTGTGTGTGTGTGTGTGTGTGTGTGTGTGTGTGTGTGTGTGTGTGTGTGTGTGTTCAAAAGTATATTAACCAGCCTTATCCAAAATATATCGATAAGAAGATCCTTACTTGACTGGTAGTAGGTGACTGTGTTACCATGGCAACCTCCCACACCACCACATTTACATAGACATTTCCTCAACAGCATGATCCATTAGAGAGTATTTTGTGTGTGTGTGTGTGTGTGTGTGTGTGTGTGTGTGTGTGTATTTTCCTGTGTGTAGAGTTGAGGGCAGTGTGGTGTTATGCAACCTAGGAGTCCATTTAACAGGGTACTCTCTTGAAGGCTCACTTGTTTTTATGCTCTCGTGTTCCTTTTTCCTTTCTGTTTTTTTCCTCAGTGTTGTAGTTCTCGTTGGCTGTTTTGTGTTTGCTCTCTCTCTCTCTCTCTCTCTCTCTCTCTCTGCTTTGGGGGTTTTATGTTTCTCTCCTGAACAAATGTCTTCCTGAACTAAATTAAACAGAGAGGTAATGAGCTCTCTTCCTTCCATGAAACTGAAACCGGGCAATGTTTTCCTTTATATCTAGGTGTGCATGAATATTCTGAGCGGCCAAAAATGTTAAAATATAATATAGTTCTTGAAATATAAGGTACATAGTATTTCACAGTCATATCTTCTATTCAGTTGTTGAAATCTAGGCATAAAGTGTTGTATTTCACAGCTCCTCGTCTTTTTTTCAGAGTGCAAAATATAGTTGGAGTGTCAATATTCTTTGTTTACCTCGCTATCACTGTTCAATTTCACTGCCTGACGTCTGTGTTGGTACCAGGACACTATCAGGCATTGTCTTGTCTTCCATGTTTGCATTTCCTGCTATCAGTTCACCACTATTTTCAACTCCTCCTCATTTATAATCTTTTGTCTCCTTGTCTTCCACATTTGCATTTCCTGCTTCAACTCACCATCTTACACTTCGTCATTAATTAGCTTACTTTCTTTCCTCTTTCCTGCTCCCATCCTACGTACTCCTTCAACCTCTTCCATTTTGGACTGAAAGAATCGTTCTATTTCCTTCCCTTCCAAACCCCGTATCCCCTCACTTTCACCTCAGTTGCATCCATTCACCATTGCATCATGTTCTCTGTCTCTGCCTCTTTGTCTCAGTCTCTGTGTCACCCAACCTATCCATACTTGCTCGAATTGAACGCCGCCTGACCTCGAATGACCTAATCCAACCTAAATCAACCCAACCTGATCTAACTTAACCTCATCTAACCCCAGTCTAATTATATTAACCTCACAATCTCACCTAACCTTCCCATACCTAACCTAACTAATTCTGATGCAGCCTAACCGTATCTAACCCTACCTAATCCTACCTAGTCTCACTTAACCATACCATACCCGACCTAACCCAACCCAGTCAAGCTTAAAATGACCTAATCCAACCGAACCTAACCCAGCCTAACCCAGCCAAATAAAACCCAACCCAAAACCTATCCAAACCGACGTATTCTAAAGCAATCTAACCTAATCCGTCTATATCTAGTCGAAGTGAAGCCAACCCAAAGAAAAATTACCTAATCAGACCAAACCCTGCCCAAAGTGACCTAACCTAACTTTCGATCGGCTATATATTCGTTAATTAAGAAATGTTGCTGCCTGAAAGTCTACGGATGTCAAATTCCAAGTTTCGCCTTTTCTGTGTACATAAGTTTGTGTGTTTGTGTGTGTGTTTATTTATGAGTGTCTGAGATGTGTACTACAGGGAAAAATTTACACTTTCTCTCTCTCTCTCTCTCTCTCTCTCTCTCTCTCTCTCTCTCTCTCTCTCTCTCTCTCTCTCTCTCTCGTATTAAAAAAATTGGGTACACAATCGGCAGGATGCGTCCTTCTAATGTAGTACAGACAAAACGAGAGAGAGAGAGAGAGAGAGAGAGAGAGAGAGAGAGAGAATCCTCCCGTAGATAATTAGGGCCAACTACTAGTGTTGTGTTGAATGGAAGAGGCAGTACATAACAGCCCTCCCTCCCGCCCTCCTTCCTACCTCCTGTTTATAGTCCTCTGTTGTTTTTTCTACTGTTTTGGCCCACTGTTACAGTCAAAACAAAAGACAATGACCAGAAATGACTCCCGTAGTGTCCAACGCTCTGTCAGATAGAGGAGACAATCAAGGCAATCAACACAGCCTGATCTCCTGCCCTCCTTGTTGTCTTTTGTTTTTAAGGCCCTACTGTTTTTCGTATATTGTTTTTCTGGCCCAGTGGTGCTTTTTCCTGTACATTGCTTTGGTGTGTGTTTTGTAATGTGGCCTAAAACTTGAGTCCCTTCCACTTGGTACTCTGTCTGAGGTTTAAGTGACTGGATGTGTTTTGTTCCTATTTCTGTCTGCATCCTCGTACTCTCTCTCTCTCTCTCTCTCTCACACACACACACACACACACACACACACACACACACACACACACACACACACACACACACACACACACACACACACACACAAGGATAGGATACTTTTCTTAAGTGGGCGAATCGAGTGAGAACACAATACTTCATCTAAAATTTGGCATCAATAAGTAAAACTCTTGCCCAGTATGGCTTGTAAAATTGCCCTGCTTTGAGGAACACCAAAGCATTGTCTCCTTTCCAGCTATTGAACTCTCTCTCTCTCTCTCTCTCTCTCTCTCTCTCTCTCTCTCTCTCTCTTTTCCCATAGAGCCAAGTATAGCCGAGAAACACCCAAAACTTTTCTGCTAGACAAGAACAGAGCATCATTATTTTTTCTCTGCTCAGCTGTTGTGCCGATCATGGCATGTCGTGGCTTTCTAAAGGGTTATATCAAGACCTGCCACTTCAAGCAGACCCTCTTAACTAAATAAAATCGTCTGGAAATAGCTAGAATAATAAAATGTCAGGGAATAAGAAGGTTAATACTCAGACTATATTTTCAGCTTTGGAAAGAAGTAAACACATGACACCATAGCCTAAGTACGGGTCACTGAGCATAAAAGGGCACTGGGGTTGAAGTGTGTGTGTGTGTGTGTGTGTGTGTGTGTGTGTGTGTGTGTGTGTGTGTGTGTGTGTGTGTGAAAGTGTAGTTGTGTAACAGTACTATACAACCAGACACAAAAACTTCACCCAATATTTCACCTCATCTCTTCTACTTTTTACTTCCTTCTGTTGCCTAATATTCCTAAGCTGGGAGAGGCTTCGTATGCTTCTCCCCCTAATCATTCCCTCTGATACAATACAGGAAAGTGACGGATTTCCCCCGCACCCCCCCTCTCTCTCTCTCTCTAAGTGTTAAGTGGGAGCAGCAGAATACCAGGCAGAACTTTCATGTCTCTTAAGTGTACCTCGTTTCATTGTTGTTGATGTTGTGATATTTGCCTCACAACATGGTGAGAACACTGGCAAACATAGAGCCCGTCAGAGAAGTGGCATAAAGTAGCTCTCAAACGAGAGCATAGCGGTGACAAAAACTGCAAGACGAAGCAGCAAGGCAGGACAAGATCAAGCGTGGCTCAGCAGTTACAAGAGCAGTCTGGTGGCGATATAGTTGACGAGGGCAGCACGTGGTGGATCAAACCCGATGTCCTCACGGATGGCGGCTTCCTCAGATGGAGAGAGGGAGTTGGAGATGTATGCCTCACGGATCTTCTGATACAAAGTCTGGTAGACGAGAGGCAGTGTATCTTCGTCGTTGATCGGATCCGTGAGGCAGAAGAGTAGCTCTTCCAGGTCCGCATCCGTGCGGGCATCGAGATCACGAGTCCCTGAGAGTGGTGGAAGGAGGGCCTCGATCCGGCGAGCAACGGAGGAGGGGTCACTCTTGGTCTTTCCCCCTTTCTTCTTTTGTTTCTTCCTCTTCTCCTTAGGTGGAGGGGGAGAAGAAGAGAGAGCGATGGCGGCAGGCAGTGGTGAAGGTGGAAGAGGCTCCTCCACTTCGTCAGGAGCAGATGGAGAGGGCACGGAGGAGGGCTCCGCTGCGTCCAGATGTACTAGAGGGACGGGGGACGAGACACGCTCCTCCTCAGCTCCTGACGAAGGGAGGTGGACCTCCACGACAGTCTCCCCATGCTCAATATCCATGGCCTGTGACGGTTCCGGGTCGGTGATCGAAGGTTCAATGGTGGTGGCGCCAGTCGTCCGGTTGAGAGGGGCATCCAAACACAGCCGTTTTCGCGGTGTCGTGCGAGGTGGTGGTGGCTGCTGTCGCCGGGCCTGACGCTCCTGACGAGGGGAGACGAGGATCGCGGGTGAAGCTTCGGGGAATAGCAAGGCGTGGAAGGCCGTTCTCCTCAAAGATCTGAGGAAGGAGAACAGCCAGAACTGCCTTGCTACCCCCACTAAAAGCCTCAGCCGTCGCGATACACATCGCAACGAGTGTGTTTGTGTTGCCAGCACTTCCAGGACCCTTTGGCTGGCGTCTCTGGGCAGGGTGACGCCGCCGTGCACGGGCAGAGCCCTGCACAGCAACACCACCCGGCCCAGTGACGTCCTTAGCCTCGGGACCCTTGGAAGCCTGTACAACACGAAACTCCACCGTCTCTCCCTCGGCAAGTGAGCGCTGGAAATGCCGTGGATTTGGTGCAACGATCCCAGAAGCGTGCACGAAAACATCAGCGCCAGTGTCCCGGCGTTTGATGAAACCGTAACACGATCTCACGTTGAACCAATTCACGGTTCCCTGGATGGAAGTGGCTCCTGGCGGCACGGATCTGCTGTTTGGTGCCCCCCTCAACGGGTCGCAGGCACGAGCAGAGTCGCTGGAAGTCTCGGGCATAGTGACGACTGGCCAGGCCAAGCTATGCAAGAGGAGTGCTCGTTTCATTCACTGTCCTAGAATTCGAGGATTGAGGGTGTGCGGTGTGGCTAATGTGGTACACAACCCTTTCACTACGAGTACTGTAATCTTATTCGTGCAATCTCCAGACGATTTTATCCAGCTTAAAGGGGATTTGTCGAACTGGAGGGGTTATATCTAGCCTTCATTAACCCCTTCGCCACTAAGGGTCTTTTCCAAGTTTAAAATCGTCTTGAGAGAGAGAGAGACAGACAGACAGAGAGAGACACACACAGAGACAGAAATAGACAGACAGAATTAAAATAAAACTGTGTCATCGGACTGAAGGAGTTAACCAGTTTCTATGACCAACGCCAGACGATTTTATTCAGCCGAGGGACAATTTTTTTTTTTTTTTGTTTCTTAAGCATGGAAGAAGGAACTGCGGCTAAACGGTGGAAAACTATCTCTTATAAACTTTTTTCTCCTTTTCCGTGATAACAAATTTAACCCTTTCAATTCGGCGGGATATTTTTTTATGCATTCGTGCTGGAGAGCAGATTTGACTAGTAACCAAGGAGACTCATTTCTATCTCTTAACTGAGGCCCACTGAATTTCACGCAACCACGACTTAGCATTCTCTTTGTGGGAGTGGTCTGGTTCCGTCAGATGAAAACAAACAGACTATAATAACAAGAATAAACTTAATAAAAAGAATGGACATCACCGGGATTCAAGGCATTAACCCGGGAAGATTTCACTCAGTAGCGGGAAATTCGCACGTGTAGTAACAACGTGACTGAATCTGGCACCTCCCCGGACTCCCAGATACGATAGGATCACGTCTTTTCCGTTTTATTCTCGCTGGGGAGAAGAGAGCGAGGTGGAGGGGTGCTGTCAGGTGAACCCGTCTGACCTACGCTGAATACGTGGTTAGAAAGTCTCCATTAACCCCTTCTATATGCAAGCGTTTTTCAGTGTCGGTATATGGACCAGAAAGTCTCTATTAATCCCATCTATATGCAAACGTTATTCGGTATCTGTAAATTTGTTAGAAGGCCCCCATTAATCCTTTCTATATACAAACGTTTCTCGGCATCGGTATCTTCTTATCACCCACACGTTTTCATTCAGCTTAGACCAGGCCTCTTCTAATTTGTCTTCGAGTATTATAGTAAGATACCTGAATCTAGGAAAGGGTGGCTACAAATCTATCGTCTCCAGGTCATTCTATCCTTTGCCATCCCGCTTCCTCCTCTCCAGTTTACACCCTCTTCACTCATCTACCTCTCCACCCGACCCCTCCATCTCATCCTCGGTTTCTCCCACACCCCCTCCACCTTCACCCCACTCACATACTCTCCTAGTCAGTCTCGCATTCTCCATTCTCTCTTAAAACACCAGCACATCCACAGCGCCACCACAACGTTCCATATATTCTTTTTTGTGCCACTCTGTCTGCAGTAGTGAAGGAAATAATGCTCAGACTGATTGGGATTAAGGCCTGTATTCTCGTCGGTTAAGGTGGCCCGCTGACACCTTATCCATAGCGAATTATTTTCCATAGTGTGCCTTACTACTCTCCTGTATATTGCGTATATCTTTTAAACACCATCATGGAAGGCAAAAATAACATGCAAGGAATTATTAATGAGATTCAAGCAAAAATAAACCGGTAAGGAAAAGGTGTTAGGGAGCTTACTTACCTGACGAGAATACGCGACTAAAAAGATTATTCCGAATCCCAACTGATGCCAAACTCGAGGATGGACAGATGAACCCCCTGACAGCGATATGTTCCCTCTGCTAAGTATAAGGGTATGATGTTTGCCTCAGTGGAATACCTAGGTGAGTCCATGGCAGCGAGAAAAAGATACACACACACACACACACACACACACACACACACACACACACACTTAGGTCTGCATGATCAACTCTCTGACCCTGGGGATGCCTTCTTCATTCCTTAATATTTTCTTCCAGTTTTATTCAACACAGGACAGACTTATAGAACAGGAAGAGATGACCCCTCCAGTACGACAGACCTTTCCTATGCTGAATAAAATCGTCTGGTAACAACAAGAATAAACAGGACGTCACCTGGATGCTGCAGCCAGGATTCAGTATTAAAATTGAAAGCGCAAATGTAAAGACAAGCTCCCTATTGGTTACGACAATTTTTGAAATACCTGATGAGGATAGGACACGTCTCACCTTTCCGTACCTGCAGTGAGGGATGTGGGCTAATCACCTTTAATTACAGGTGTCCCTTTAATTACCGTCAAATCATAGGACAGTATTTGACTTCCCATTCGCGTTCCCAATTACAATACAATGGGCATGATCCTCTTTAACCAGAATTTACGTTTTTTACGCTGCTTTATTTTCTAACATAAAGCCTCTCCTACTGAAGGGATTATTCCAGCTGAAAAAAGCGAGAAACAAACAATAACTTTCTTAATAACATCCAGTAAGATGCCGAGGTGCAATACACGCAATAAATCGCTGAGAAAAGGGAGCTCCGAAGTCTACACTGCAACCTGTAATATGGAACAAAAGCCGACACCACATTTACAAGCACACCAGGGAAATATACCGTAACAAGGGCTATACTGTAGACTAATGATGGTGGATTTTGGCTCGTACGCTACCACTGTCATTCAGAGTACCGTGAACTGGAATGTAGGTGACCGCGAAAAGCTTTTATTCGAGGTCATCCTTCCTAAGCTGAATAAAATCGTCTGGCGGTAACAAGAAGGAAAATTGAAGTGATGTTCTCGGAATGGTTATGACGGAGACTATATTGCTCTAGGGTAGAAGGGGCAAACTAATCTTTGCTCATCTATCTATCTTTCAATCTATCTAGGGTATAAGGAGAGATAGAGATTACCTTCCACTTTACGATGTGAGAAATGGAGCCTTCTCTCTCTCTCTCTCTCTCTCTCTCTCTCCACCAGCCAGATAATATGATGTACTCGTCCGTGTCAAGTAAAGACAAACAGCCGGGAGAAGGCCGGCCACCTGCACCACTAGGGTACTTTTTACGAGTTATTTTTAGAAGTTTAATTTATAGTTACCTTAAATCTCTCTGCTTCACATATTTAAACTGTGGTGAAAGCTGTTTTCCAGTGGTACCAGATATCTGCCAAAACAAAGACAAATGCTGCAGAAAATAAGGGCCACAAATTTACCCTTGCTCTCTCGGATACGTTGTACGCCTAGTGACTGGACACTATAACTCGATCACGCTATCTCAGTCATCTCTCCTTTACTACCTTTTAAAGTTACAGACCGAGGAGAAAAGTTGACTTTTTTGCCTTGCAACAGGTTGCCGTCATCACCAAGAACTAACACAAGCAATAACGAACCCTTATCATCAGTATTTCTGGCCAGAACTAGCAAAATCAAAGTGGTTCCGTGCAAGTCTAACCGTTCCCATCATCACCCAAAGACAGTACTAACACAGTACCTTGCTTTAAGCTCACATCATCAATATACTACGTTGCAATACAGGAAGGTTAAAATCTCAGAGCGGTGTGGTACGGGACAGCCAAAGTTTGCCCACATTCCCTACCGGTTGTGGCAATGTGGGCTGTTACATGAACTATTTCTATGTGATAGCAATATGAAGTACACAAGAAAAGAGTATGGGAAGGAAGGATATTCCCTGTCTCTGGGGAGGAAAGAGAAATACGCAAGATACGACGCAATGCTGGCTGAGAAATTCCGATGAACTCTTGGTCATGGCTGTGCAGAATAAAATCATCAGTCATTATCATCATCATACACACGACCAGATTAAAGTGCTATGGCCAAATACCTTGCAACTAGCTATGGGTCGACTTAATACCACATTGCTATAGGTCCACATTATCATTATATCATCATCATCATCATCATCACCATCATCATACTATCATCGACAATTTCAAAGCACACTACCTTGCAATTGGCTGTGGGTCGAGTTGAGACCACTTGTCAATGGGGTCAGCGTTGATTAGCCTGGCCAGAGCCGCCTCCGTCAGTGTCACCAGCCCAGTCTCGGGGTCGGCGCTCCACTGGCCTGCCTGTAGACCCCCGCCACCGCCACCATCTCCCTCAGTCTTACCTCCGTCGCCAAGTCTCATCTCTTCCACCATCATCCTTGGACTTGAACCTCCTCTATTTGGAAGGTTCTCTGCTACCTTCTCAACCAGCTTGAAGGCTTGTACTCTTGTCGTAGCGAAAAAAAACTGTGTCTTGTCCTTATATCTGCCGGAATCGTATTTATCCTTTCAGGTGAACCTCCTGTGTCTTGAAGGTTCTCTGCAACCTTCTCAACCAGCCTAAAGATGCTTCGTTGTAAAGAAATATACTAATGGAGTTTTAGTTACTTCTGCCGGAATGGTATCACACAATCGTCCTAAGCACTGATCCCGTCCCTCATTATCACGGAGCTAACAGGATCATCGACACTCAGATAATGTTAGGTAAATTCATTGTTCTATTCCAGAAAAATACACTGCATGTAAACCACAAGGCTTTGAGCTTGGACCTCTGCAGGAGGGAAGGGGACTGGGTGAGACTTCTTCAGGGGGGTGAAGGAGGTTTTTGAGACTTCTGGAGGAGGAGTAGGCCACTGAATGAGACTTGTAGGTGCTCAAGGAAGCTTTTGAGACTTTTGCAGGAGGGGAAAAATACTGCTGTAGGTGCTCAAGGAGGCACCGCCGGATTAAGGGGGGCGCCCAAGGGGCCCGGGCCCTGGGCCACCCACCAAGAGGGGGCCTCCCACCAGAGCAACTTGTGTTCATTTCATTTCGTGTTTATGCATTACATATTGCAGCATTGGATGAATAGTCCCCGTTCAGTATTTCCTAACTAAAAGTGTCCTATTTATATATTAGGATTTAGGTTACCAGTCTGTGGTGTATGCCATTGGGGGAGTTGGAAAGGGGGCCTCCCTTCCAAGCGGGCCCCGGGCTCCAACATGCTTAATCCAGCCGTGCAAGGAGGCTTTTGAGATTTGTGAACGAGGGGAAGGAGGCTTCGAGGTGAGACTTCTGCAGGAGAGTAAGGAACCGAACCACTAACACAGCCGCGACACTCTGTCCCTGGAGGGAGTGACAGGGGCGTCCGTCCTCTCTTAGCTCACTCGCGGTCCACACTGACTCCATTCACCACTGCGCTCCCTCGGCCCTCTCTCTAGACTTGGAGAATTGACGGCTAGGATGCTGGGTCGACATACATTTATAATCATTCTTTTGCCTTATCAACGTTCTCTGTCTCAACCAGAGTTTAGGACTGCTTACTTAATCCTTTGTCTTCACTTATATAACCACCAAACGTTTCACAATAAGGCAAGTTAATATTAAAAAGGAAAAACATAAAACTAACACATAAAGGTGGGTTTAGCTGAGCTTGAGAATAAATTGGTTTTGGGATAGTCTAGAAATAATTACACTGAGAAAGAGTGTCTGAGAAAGAGGTGGATCTGATTAGTATGGTAATAATGAGACAGCTTTGGGGTAGTCTATGGATAATTAAGATAGAAGATAAATAATAACTAAGAGAATAAATAGGAACTTCGATAATTATATGGTAAATGGAGGGTTTGTCTTAATGTGGAAATAAATAAACAGGTTTTTGGGGAGGTCAGTGCTCGTTAAGCTGAGAAACAGAGGGCAGGACACACCAAACAAAACCTTGCTAGTGTTATCACGGTGTTCATCCCATCATTAAATAGCCCTAAACATGTCTGGACCCCTAGCCTTTGTGTGTGTGTGTGTGTGTGTGTGTGTGTGTGTGTGTGTGTGTGTGTGTGTGTGTGTGTGTGTGGACAGGTAGGTAGGTAGGTAGGTAGACGAACAGGCAAGCACGAAGGCAGTTACGCAGGAACGCATGTAAGTGGGTAGGTAATTAGGTATGCAGACAGGCAGGCAAGCAGGCAGGTAAGCAGGTAGGCAAGTTAATCCATCCTAAACCTAAACTGAATCGTTTAAATGTAATCTCTTCGAAAGGACTAAGAATTATAACCAAGGCGCCTGATGCACTGTTGGTAACGAGTACTGTGCCATCTCAAGTCAGTCACGAGGCTATAAAAATATCACCCAATTCTCCTCTCAGCAACATACAGGGGAAGAGGCTTAATAACTGGGCACTGGTCGAGGGAGGTAGTGATTTGAGGCGCCAGTCTTCAGTGTTGGCTAGTGATGTTACGAGAGCTAGTTTGGTGATAAAGCAGAACTGCCTCAAGAACACGAACACGATAACGAACACACACACACACACACACACACACACACACACACACACACACACACACACACACACACACACACACACACAGGATACCCTCAGATGTGTCCTTTCCATATGCCTACAGACTTATGCCTCACCCTTTATAATGAGGAGGACGATAAGTCGAAGAGGCTGTGTATTTCAAGTGTACAATTTTTATGCTTGGAATGATTATAACCACTGATGCTATCGGCTCTAAGTACAGGCTTGCGAGGATCCTAAGTGATTTGCCTGATAAGGGAAATTACAATGAGGAAAAGAATTAATGAAGGTAGGAGTGTGGAGGATATAAATGGGGGAAAGAATAAATGAAAGTAGGGAAATGGAAAATATAAAAATAAAAATATAAACTGAGATGACATGAGAGAAAAGTGATACCATGCCTTTTGCTGATAGGAAATTCCAGCACCTTATTACATGGACTGAGGTAGCGAAAGGGAACTGGTCAAAGTTTTCCATTTTCTACTTACAAAATGCTGCGGTAAAGGACGCACGCACGCACACACTCACTCACCCACTCTCTCTCTCTCAAAAGAAAAAAAAAGATGCACAATTAACTTATATGTCATGCCAGAACACAAAATGTATTGTATCACCGAAAACTCAAGAACGGTAGATTTTACAGCCAATAAACTGGAAGGGAAGTCTCAAAGAAATCGTTTTATTGCCCAGACGAAACACCTACAGCTTTTGATTGTGCTTTGAGGACCCGAGACCAATTTAAGAGACCAAGGTGGACCAGAATACTAAGAAAGTGTATTGCCTTTAATATGAGAGACTTTGGAGACGAGAGATATAGGAGAGGGTTTGAGATGAGAGGCACCGCCGGATTAAGGGGGGGGCCCAAGCGGCCCGGGCCCAGGGCCACCCACCAAGAGGGGGCCTCCCACCAGAGCAACTTGTGTTCATTTCATTTCGTGTTTATGCATTACATATTACAGCACTGGATGAATAGTCCCCGTTCAGTATTTCCTAACTAAAAGTGTCCTATTTATATATTAGGATTTAGGTTACCAGTCTGTGGTGTATGCCACTGGGGGAGTTGGAAAGGGGGCCTCCCTTCCAAGCGGGCCCCGGGCCTCCCACATGCTTAATCCAGCCGTGAAGAGAGGATTACTATTTCAAAACGAGAGGCCTTTGGATAGGAGTGAAGCAAGACAAGGAAACTTCAGGTCAGAAAATTATCTATTTCAATACGAGAAACTGTGGAGGGGAGTGAAGTTAGAGAGGAAGGGTTGAGGTGAGAAAAGCGGGCGTGAGTTGCAGAGAAGGTCGCCATATGGAGGAGGAAAGGGTGACATGGAGGTGATTCATTTGTGGTCACCCCTGACGGGATTAAGGCATCTGGTGATAGACAGGTAGACAGTTAGATTGATTGACTGACTGACTGATTGATTGATAAGTGAAGTTTGTATGGAAGACGTAAATTTGGACCAGCTTAAAGTGAGTGTACAGTAGAAATGGATGGTCGAAGTAGGTATACAGGACAAAAATCTACCAAGTGAAGGTGAAGGTAATACAGAAATGGGTGGCAGATGTATGTATGAAGGACGAGAAAATGGACCAGGAGATATATGTATGAAGGACGAAAATAATGGGCCAGGTTATTGTGAAAGACCTATAATTATCACAGCATAAAAAACAAGGAATCAATAAGCTTCAAGTACTGAGATACAAGTCCTTCAAGTCTAGAGAGAAGCCATAAACCACACACAGAGGCCAATTAAGGAAACTCGCCAATGAACGAGCAAGATGATGACCATAACCATTTTCGTAATGACTTTCCTTGTATATCTTGCGCGTAGGTGGGTTTGTACAACTTTACGATGTGGAAACTGATTAGCTTGCGTGTAGATGTGTGTAGGAGAGGGGTGCGCGCGCAAGGAAAGGGGGGGAGGTCATGTAATCTACTGGTGTTTGCACTTTGCTCATAAAAACACACTACAGAACTAATATGTGATGTTACAGCAGACCAACGTACATATCACTACTATTTAACCATCAATATACTTTCAGCTGGAGATCCACGGTCGCTCAGTGAAAGCGTTTTTGTCTCGTGATCTGTTTTTAGGGTAACTCAAACCAAGGCGGCCATTTAAAGAGAATCCTGATATTAAGTATTTTCATGTGGAGTCAAAATTCTCTGCCAGCCTTGCGTCCTACTTTCCGTATTTCTCACTCTTGCCAAATGAGAGTATCGTTCCTTCTGATACCTTTCTCTTGTGTGTTTCATATTGCTATCACAAGAAACTAGTTCATGTGGCACCCTTCCATTCCCTCAACTGGCAGATAGGTGTTGGAGGCTTTTTGCTCACGGACATACTTGCATATGTGATCACCCTGTCGGTTCATAATGCAGACTGACGGGATGAATCATTATAACACATTTACGTATCACTCTCACTACAGACACCCATCACCATTTGTGCTTCTGTGTTGCGTGCCTAACCTTGTAAGACTTAAGGCTTCCCAATGTGAGAGACATTAACCTGGTCCATATACTGTAACTGAGCAAAAACAACATTCAATTAGACTTGCGTAATACTAGAGCTGTCCCGAACTGCAGAGGGTTAATATTGGATCTGGCGTCATTCTCACTACAGAAACCCATCACCATTTGTGCTTCACCAGTATGTTGCGTGCGGAGGCTAGTATGACTAGAGGCTTTACTATGTGTGAGGCATTTAGCCGGCCCATAAAACCCAGCAAAAACAATATTCGATTACCTTCCGTCAAAGGACTCGTAACACTGAGGCGGGAATCGGTCATATACTGATGCAAATCGTCCCGGGTGTGAAGTATGGGATAAAAATTGGATGGGGAAATACTCGTTTCATTTAGCTGGATTCTGGGTAAGCTTTCATAAGGAAGATAAACAGTAAAATTATGGTGTATTCGCTGCTGTATATAGAGAAAGACCAAAAGCAGAGTACAGAATCCCACTTGCAACATTCTGCCCCAAGACTTCTTCAGGAACAACACCAGTAGACAGTGCTTCACTATTTAAATTGACCTAAGCCTGAATGGTGACCAGAACACAAGTACACAATCCTGCACTACCAGTCAGGCTTGGGTCTGTTTAAGGAGTGGAGTGTTGTCCAGTAATGATGTTCCTGAAGAAGCTTTGTGGGCGAAACGTTGACATAAACTGGTTCCTGTACTCTGCTTTTGGCCTTCCTTCGAGTATTAATATTGTTGCTGTCTTTGCTGCTTCCTGGACTTTGATGAATAGTCGTGGAGAAGGAAGACGTGTTTCTGAGCTCTCCTCTAGCTGCAGGGTTGCCTCACCGGCGTTAGCTTTTTCTTTTTTCGCCACTAGGGCGTTTTTCAATAAAGTTAGGTTAGCTAGACCTCATTTTCCTCCCTGGCCTTAGTAGATATAGTAGGTGTCTATATCTAATTTCTGAGATTGCCTTTGCTTACTCACCTCTGGAGTGTACCCCCACTGATCGCTCTGGGGTGTGAGTCACACACAGGCGCGTCCTCCCGACAGTGGTTTGAGAGGGTAATCTCAGCCTAGGTGGGTCTTCCCCAGGTACTTTGCCCCTTGGTCGTTTTTCTCTCTCTTCCCACTTCCCCTTCACGGGGGAAGTGGTAGCTATGACGGACGCCCCTACTGCCTTCCCCCCCTTCAGGGAGGGAGGTAGTCCTGACGACATCCCTACCGTGACTGACCGGCCCCAGACTGACGGACGCCAGACTCGTTCCCCGCTTGACATACCTGTAAATAACGCGACCTTCGTAACGCTTCATGCACTAGGTTCCACTCCCCTGTCCAGACTCAATCCCTTCATTGTCAAGAAGGTGATTGACCACTGTGCGGGAGAGGTGGAACAAGTAAAAAAACTTGGAAATGGTGACCTCCTAGTAAAGACATTCAACTCAGCTCAGGTTAAAGACTTGCTAAAGCTGCGCAAGTTTCACTGCCATGATATCGAAGCCAAGATCCCAACATCCATGAATTCCTGCAAGGGTGTTATCACTTGCAGGAATCTCATGGTGATGAGTGAGGAAGAGATCATACAGGAACTTGCTCAGCAGGATGTAATTGATGCCAGATTCATCACTCGTTATCAGGAAGGCGTAAGGATGAAGACAGCCACTGTTGTCCTCACTTTTGGCAAAGTTTTTCTACCTACAAATGTCAAAGTAGGATATGAAATTGTAAATGTAAGACCGTACATCCCGAATCCCCTTCGTTGTTCAAAATGTCAGCTCTATGGACATCATGAAAAGGCTTGTCGGGCTTCCAACATCGTGTGTGGCAAGTTTGCGGCTGTAAGTCACTCTGCTGACAACTGTACATCCGAGACTGAGAGCTGCTTTCACTGTAAGGATGCTCACTCCACTTCCTCGAGGGTTTGTCCCAAGTGGAAGGAGGAGAAAGAGGTCTGCACTGAGAAAGCAACTGAGGGCATTTCCTTTTACGATGCAAGGAAGAAGGTGAAGGAGTTGCATGCAACTCCCAAGTCTAATATCTCCTATGCATCGGCGGTTGTGTCCCGTCCCGTGATGTGCACCGTTGAGACACAGACTGACCTAACATTCGCTTCTCATGCCCCACGCCCTCCTCTCAGTCTAAGCCTCATGTACGTTCCAACTTTCTTACAGATATCCCTGTTGCTACATTATACTCTCAGGCTGCCCCTGCTCCTTCGCAGTGAGTGCGGCCAAAACAGAAGCCTGACAAGTCTGACAAAATTAATTTGACCACCCTCACTAAGCAGTCACGTCCTCATGTCCTTCCCGCTCCTGGTCCAGCAAGGGAGAGAAAGAATAGCTCTTCCTCGGTGGAGTCTGGGAGCCTTATCATTGATGAAAATATGGAAGTCTCCATGAACAAGAACCGGGAAAGGTCCCCCGGTAGCCACTCGCGTGGACGGGGGGGGCATAAAAAGACTAAGCACACTGGCCCCCCACGAAAATCTTAAACCGCCGCATTCACTATACTACAGTGGAATTGTAGAGGTATTGGGAATAAGTTACATAATATAGCAATCTTGCTTTCACTACACAGGCCAGACGTTGTTTGTTTACAGGGGACGCGCCTGGAGGATCATCCTGATCCTCCACAGTTCAAACACTTCCACTCGTATAGAAGATAATGAAGGTCACGGAGTTGCCATTTACACCCACAAATCACACCCACAAACGGAAGTGATTCTAAATTCTACTCTGGAAGCTGTCGCGTGCAGAGTAAAATTTAATAACACGTATCTGTCTATTTGCTCTCTGTACTGTCCTCCACACGGCCCCATTGATAGTGATGCTTTACATTCACTATTTGAACATCTTCCTGGCAATAAGTTAGTGTTGGGCGATTTTAACGCCCATCACTATCAATGGGGTAGCTTGAGGATCGATGGTCGTGGGAAGCAAGTAGCCGACCTAATACTACAGTCCAACCTCTGTCTTCTGAACGATGGTAGAGCGACTCGTGTAGATAGATGATCGTACTGGTAACTTTTCGGCCATTGACTTATCTTTGGCCTCCCCTGGTATACATCAAGATCTCTCATGGGACCCGGCCTCAATGGTCGATAGGCAAAAAAAAAAAAAAAAAAAAAAAGAAAAAAAAAAGCTGCTTCCTAAATCATGTATTCGCGTCTGCCGACAAGTTGCTGAGGTGTGTTCTTACCTAATTGTTCTTACCTAATTGTATCTTTACAGGAATGAGTCAAGCTCGTATTGTCCCGTGTCTTAGACCATATTTATCGTACATATCCTTAAATTTGTGAATTGTTTTGGCACACACTATTTCATTCGGTAGTGCATTCCATTGATCAATTGCTCTGTTTGGGAAACTGAATTTCCTTACGTCTTTATCACCTCTCTTCTTATGCAGTTTTTTGCAGTGTCCTCTTGCTGATGCTTCTCCATATGTTAAGTAATCATTTATGTCTATTTTCTCCTTTCCTGATATGCACTTATATAGCATTATCATGTCACCTCTTTTCCTTCTCTCCTGTAGTGTTGGTAGATTCAGTTTATTTAGTCTTTCTTCGTAGCTTAGGTCCCTTAAGCTTGGTATCCATCTTGTAGCGGCCCTTTGAACTTTTTCAATCTGTGTGTGTGTGTGTGTGTGTGTGTGTGTGTGTGTGTGTGTGTGTGTGTGTGTGTGTGTGTGTGTCTGTGTGCGTGCGTCTGCGGGATGTTGAGCCGGCAGAGAGGACTAAACCAGAGAACGTCGGCTGCACGATCAGGCTGAACACGAATGAGAGGAAACTTTATCGCGATCAGGTGGTCATCGACAGCTGGCGGCCGGCTCCTTTCTAGGTGAACCACAAAGAAGGCATGTTGCAATCATGTCGTGGAACATCAATGGGGTTCGTACAAAGTTAGAAAAGCCCAATGTACTGTACTGGCATTGTTAATGAATTACGATGTGATAGGGTTGAATGAAGTGAAAACTAGTGATCGTATCTCTCTACCTGGCTATGTTTGTTATAGAGACACTGTGAGGTCAGACGGACATAGAGGGGGCACAGTGGTACTGGTAAAGCGTTGTTGACAGTCATCTGTGATGGGTGTAGACTGTAAAATGAAAGACCAAGTTTGGCTCAGATTGTCCCTATTGAGCACTGTGCTCTTGGGGTTTGTGTATATACCCCCTACAGATTCGCAGTACTTTAATCCTAACAGTTTCAGTTATATACAAGAGAAAATCATATGTGGAAAAGAGGAAAATTGTAATGTTCTACGAATGGGAGACCAGAACACACGTTTTGGTACTGGTGTTCAAAGTATTTTAGTGAATTTACTTGTCCCTGGATCTGATTATTTCACCTACCCTGAGATTCCTGAGCAAATTAATTTGCCTAATGAGAATGCAAATACTATGACTACTGTATGTGTAGAACAAAATTTAGTGGTGGTAAATAACTTAAAATATGGTGAAAAACATTATAAGAGCAATCTGACGTATAGGAAACATAATGAATGGATTTCTGAAGTAGATGTGTGTATTGCTTCTACCAATATTTTAAACTGCATTTAAAGGTTCACTGTGAATAATGGTCTTGATATTCCATCGGATCACGCCCCCATAGCGGTTGCTCTGTCCCCCCCTGTGGTGGATAGGGTGTGCCTTGGTGTGCGGGCGGGTTCGCTTGGTGATCATGCAGTTTTGTATTGAAGTTGTAAGAAGAAGAAATCTCGGTTAAAACGTCCTATAAAGTCCTGTGATGTTCACATCGAAAACTTCATTGGGGACCTTTCTCGATTCGATATTCCCCAGTTTGATCCTGACATTGATACTAATGTGAGCCAAATGGCCGATATTTTGTACAGGTGTGCTAGTGCCAGTCGGTGTGCTCAGGTGACTGTGCCAGAGGATGTCACAGTGAGCAGGTGGGAGAGACTCTTAAATGATATGGAGGTGTTGTATGCTGATGATTTGGTGTTGATTGCAGAGAATGTAAGGGAGGCGGAGGAAAGGTTTAGGAAGTGGAGAGATGGTATGGGGCAAAAGGGTTTAAGGGTAAATGCAGATAAAACAAAAGTGATGATATCTAGGGTTGGTGGCGGTACTGTCAAAGACGAGGGAGAGTGGCCATGTGCAGTTTGCCACAAGGGCGTGGGAAGTAATTCCATCTTGTGCGGTGTGTGTGATAAATGGGTGCATAAGAGATGTAGTGGTATCAGAGGTAGACTGCGAGATAATGCTGATTTTATGTGTACGGCGTGCAGAGGTGAGCAGGTGGAGATTGTCAGACGTGAAATGATTGAACTTGCTGGTGAATCTCTTGAGTGTGTGGAAGAGTTTTGTTATTTGGGAGACATGTTGTGTGCTGGAGGTGAGGCTGGAGCTAGCTCTGTGGCTAGGGTGAGAAGTAGTTGGAAGAAGTTCAGGGAGCTCTTGCCTCTCCTGACATTGAGAGGGCTCTCCCTACGTGCTAAGGGGTCTTTGTATGCAGCATGTGTTAGGAGTGTAATGCTGTATGGCAGTGAGACCTGGGTAGTGAAGGAGGAAGATATTCGCCGGCTCAGACGTACAGAAATGACAGTGATTAGGTGGATGTGCAGTGCGTCCCTGCATCCAAGGCCTGGAGGGGCTGGGTTTATAATGGAAGAGTTGAGAGGTAGGATGGGACTGGAGTGTATTGGTGTTGTGATGAGGAGAGGTAGATTGAGGTGGTTTGGACATGTGGAGAGGATGGGGGATGATAATTGGGTGGGGAGGGTGAGGAGTGTTAATATTGGGGGAGGGGTTATGAGGGGTAGACCGAGAAAGACATGGGACGAGGTCATTAAGTGTGACCTTAGGGTTAAGGGACTGAACAGGGAGGCTGCAATAGATCGTGCAGCGTGGATAGCCGCCATTAGGTGACCAAGGCCGACACATGCAAGCATGTTGGAGCCTTTAAAAACGAAAACGAAAAGGAATATGTAAGTCTATGTCTGACCTTTCACCATATATGTCTGCCTGATTCGCCACGGCTACAATATATCATCTTCCCAAGTCATTACTTACAGCCTCGTATCTGCATAATATACCATGAAATATTGTAACTGGCGGACCGTGGCAGGAAAACGAGAGAAAAAGAGGAGGGATAAGAAAAAGAGCAGAGAGTAAAAGCAAAGAGAACAGAGAATATGAAGAGAGCTGAGAATAAAAGGAAAAAAGCATAAAGGCTGAATGAGGCCAGAAAAAGAGTGAGAAAAACGAAGAACGACAAGAAGAGCACAGGGCAAGAGAACAGTAAGGCTTGGATAGGTGGTTCGGAGGCTGATGAGGACTGTGAGGAGTGCTAAAGTAAACGCAGACTTGACTACGTGGTTCAGAGGCTGAAGAGGGCTATGAGAAGACCATGAATGATTTGAGAGAGTTGTCATTGTATAATCAGACAGGACGTGTACAACTCCCAATATGGTGTGTGTAATAAGCAGTAAAAAGCCTTGAACGAGGGAGGTCGGGATATATAAACGTGCTATTGACACATCACCAATAGGAGAAGTGTAATAGATAATAAACACCCTTGCACGAGAGGGAGGTAGGAGGCTTTAAAAACATACCATTGACAGATTACCAATACGACTAGTATAATAGACTCCGATGTAAAACACACGAGTAAACACCCATGCCTGAGAGGTGGGGAGCTGTAAACATATACCAGTGATGTTACCAATTGGACGAGTATAATAGACAGTACACATCCTTACTTGAGAGTAGGCGGAAAGCTTCAGAAGCATTCCATTGACATATTAACCTCCACATTAAGCAAAGCACTGAGATATCTATTAACGCTTGCCATAAAAGACTGAACCTGAGTCTGTTATCTCGCAGCCATATACGAAAAGACATAAAACAAGGCATATCCAACGACTTTCAGTACAGCAACGTCTCTTCAACCTTATTCTTACTTCAGACGACTTTATTCAACTTGGGCAAGATATCTGCTAATGAAACTTGGGCAGGATATCTGGTACACAAGGCTGTATCTACTGCCATCTTTCTAGTTCTAGTATTTTCCACGAAGCTCTTATACAATCGTCCAGAGAAAGCTAAATAAACTAAAAACATATGCTATACTGAGGAAGAGGCAATCGTAACTATAAAGGACGCTATTCTTAAGCAGTCCACCCTCAGTCACATGAGAACCCAAACGTAAAAACAAAGTTTTAGTTACACAAGGCACACACAAAATATATAAAATAGACGAAACACGAAGCGAGCACACACACACACACACACACACACACACACACACACACACACACACACACACACACACACACACAAAACCACGTTCACCTCCTATGATGTTTGACATTGGAAGGACCGACCAACAAAAGACCGAGCCCAGTCTCAACTAACCTATCCATATTTGCTCGAACTGACCTCTGCCTAACCTCGAATGACCTAATCCAACCCAAATCAACCCAACCTAATCTAACTTAACCTCACCTAACCCAGTCTAATTGTATTTAACCTCACAATCTCACGTAACCTTCCCATACCTAACCTAACCAATTCTGACGCAGCCTAACCGCATCTAACCCTACCTAATCCTACCCAGTCTCACTTAACCATACCATACCCGACCTAACCCAACACAGTCAAGCCTAAAATGACCTAATCCAATCGAACCTAACTCAGCCTAACCCAACCAAATAAAACCCAACCCAAAATCTATCAAAACCGACGTATTCTAAAGCAATCTAACCTAATCCGTCTATATCTAGTCGAACTGAAGCCAACCCAACCAAAAATTACCTAATCAGACCAAACCCTGCCCAAAGTGACCTAACCTAACTTTCGATCGGCTATATATTCGTTAAGAAATTTTGCTGCCTGAAAAAAAGTCTGCGAATGTCACATTCCAAGTTTCGCCTGTTCTGTGTACACGTATACCTTTGTGTGTGTGTGTGTATGCGTTCAGGGATAACTAGATGTATTTAAAGATATGGCTATGTATATAGAAATAGAACTTTGTGTGTCGGGTTATGGATATGTATGTGTTGATGAATCGACGCTTGTGAAGATGTTATCGTGTATGAATGATTGAATGTGGGGCTACGTGTGTTGAGGTGGAGCAACTTTTGTTAATGTGAGGTTGGGGTTACGTAGGTGGAGGTGCAGCTGCTTGTTGAGGTTACATATGCAGAGGAGTGGGTGTTTGTGTGGAGGGATGGCGTGTGTCCTTGGAGGCGAGGCTATGCAGAGCTATGGCTGTGTGTCTGGAGGTGTGGTAGGATGCTGGTGTGGTTCTATGTTACGTTGTCTTTGTCTTTATGTCTGTGTTTTCGAACGTGTTCATGTGTGTATGTGTGTGTGTGTGTGTGTGTGTGTGTGTGTGTGTGTGTGTGTGTCAGGCTGACCATGGCGGCTAACACACCAACAAGTAAACACATTAAGAGTTTAATTAATAATTCTGTTGATGATGTTAAAGTCGGCATTGAATCTTTAAAGCAATCAATTTCTAACTCTACATCTTCTAGAAGCCAAATTTATAATGTGTTGAACCCTACCTTAACAGTTCACGAGATTTATAAATGTCGTGGTAAAACTAGTGAGGTATACAGAATGGCATTTAGTCGGCTGCGGGTAGTCATAATCTGGCTATTGAGACGGGCCGTTGGAATCGGCGTGGACGGGGACGTCTCCTGGTAGCAGAGCGGTTCTGTCCATGTGGTGCTGTGCAAACAGAGTTGCATGTACTGGAGGTGTGTCCACTGACTCAGCACATACCTACAGACGTCGGAATAAGTTAGTTTCCTTTTCCGTGTTTGTAACACTGCTCGATTGAGAGGTATCCCCTCCCCCTTCCTTCCTCATGGTCCCACACTCCCACCCAACCCCCCAACTTTTCTCTCCGCCCCATGACTCCACCCGGTACCCTCCATACTCTTGCTCACAGCCAGCTAGGGGTTTCTGTACTTCAAGCACCTCTCTAATTACGTGTAGTTCGAACAAGTAATAAAGGAATAGTACAGTACATATCATAAACCAAGTTAGAAGATTCACTACACACACACACACACACACACACACACACACACACACACACACACACACACACACACACACAAACGCACAGAGAGAGAGAGAGAGAGAGAGAATTAGTCTAAATGTTACGGTAGTAGACACCTCTTTGACATACACACACACACACACACACACACACACACACACAGAATAAATCTGCTGTGATTAAATGTTGCGATAGTAGAAACCTCTTTTACAAACACACACACACACACACACACACACACACACACACACACACACACACACAGATAGAGAGAGAGAGAAAGAGAAAGAGGAGTTACAAGGAAAAATTAGGATCTAAATAACTATGCAGCCCATACCGTGGAGATACTTCTTGTTTGCCTGGGAATGCATATCCCGTTCACATTTATTCTAGTGTAAGATCCTGCCGATGTATCCCTTAAACTTCTCTACTGTAATGTTAACAACGTCCATGTTGAGTCAGTTCCACATGTGGAGCTGATCTTGCACGTGAAAAAGTGTTCACGTAATTCTGCCGGTAATTTTTTTCATTTACAGCTCCCAACCATGGTTGTGTGCCGAGTCCGTGTTAAGAGTAAGCAACTTTCTATGTAATGATTGTGAAACCCAGGGGCGTACCTAGAGATTTAGGGGCCCGGGGGGTTAGGTTCATTGTGGGGCCCCCCTCCCGCAAAGAACCTAGCCCCCCTAATTCTCAAAACTTATCTAATATCTCAGCCGGGATTGTCGGGATGATAAACATATATATTTTTAAATATTAATAAAAAAAACTTATAAATTTTTAAGTTTTTTTTGGGCCCCCCTCAATTGGGGGCCAGGGGGGCAGTTTCAAACAGCCCCCCTCGCCCCCCCCTCAGGTACGCCACTGGTGAAACCCATTCAGATTTTAAACACTGTAATGAGCTGACCCCGTTGTCTACGAGTTTCTACTAAAAAAGTCCCACAGCCCTCAGGCGAAACTGATACCTTAGTCTCCTGAACTCTTTTTAAGTCCTTGTATGTCGACCAAAATTCCACAGTAACTGAGGAAGTGGCCGTATTAAGGAGATACAGACTGTGAGAACAATCTCTTTATTCCTAGAGAGAGAGAGAGAGAGAGAGAGAGAGAGACTTGGAATGACAAGAACAATCAGGAGAAATAATGAAAAAAAAAGTGGGTGAGAGGAGAAACAAGCTGAGAAGAGGAAAACACGCAGGTGAAAAAATGGAACAATGTTATAGAAGTGACGCAGGGGCGGAAGCGCACACACACACACACACACACACACACACACACACACACACACACACACACACTTTCTGAACATTTGTCGACCTGTCTGTGTACTGCCCCTCCCCCTCACTCTCTCTCTCTCTTTGGATCCTTTGTCTCATCCCCAGTTTCCTTTTCCCTACTTCCCCTCTGTATAGCAATCTGCTCAGTCCCTACCTTCCTCCCTCTCTTTCCTTTCCTTCGTCTCTCTTCCCCTCTGTCACTCCCTCCTTACCTCACTCTTCTTTCTTCCTCCCTGTGTCATAACTTTGTCTTACTTTTTACATCCGTTACATGTGTTATCTTTTTTTTTTTCATTACGCTCTCCTTATTTCTTTACTTGTACTAAATCCATTTCCTTCACTGCTTTCTTTCCCCAGTAATAACTGCGTGCTCATTTTTCTCTCTTCTTTCTCCGTCTCTCCCTGTCACCCGAAATCTCTTCTTCCACTCCTCTCTTGCCACTGTCTTTCCCTCCCTTCCTTCCTCCCTGGCCCTTCCCTTGTCTTCCCTTCTTAACATCCCCTTCCTTTTTCTTGCCGTAAAAATTAACCTATTTTCTTCCCACCCTTAATCTCTACTTTCCGCAAATTTTTCTAATTTCTCTGTTTCTCTCCCTCCCTTTTTACATGAATGTCATTCGTTTTACTCAGCCTCAATGCTTTCGTCTTATCCTGCTTAGTTCTTTCCCTGCGTCCTTGCCAGAATAACACTTTTTTCCTACTCTCTGTTACACTGCCTTCTTTTCTAATTTTCCTCATTATCGTTCTCAGTATTCCGTTCCGTAGCTTTCTTTCCCACTTTCTTTTTTATTATCCCTGTTTCTGTGGTTGCTCCATGCCCATTTCCTCTCAGCTGTCTCCCCTTTTGTCTCTACTTCCCTGTCTCCCGGCCTTTCGATTCACATCTCCCTTTTCTCTTTCCCTTTCACACTGCCTGTATCTCATTTCACCTCTCACTGTCACTTCTCACTCTCTGTCTCTTTTCTTAACTCTCGTTGTTCTTTCCTTGCCTCTCCCCTTTTTATTTTCTTCGTAACTGCCCTTTCACATTCCAAATTTTTCCATTCGCTCCCCCTCTGCGCCTGTCGCTCCCTGTCTTTTAACTCTCTCTCTCTCTCTCTCTCTCTCTCTCTCTCTCTCTCTCTCTCTCTCTCTCTGTATGTGTGTGTGTGTGTGTGTGTGTGTGTGTGTAGTAAATCTTCTAACTTGGTTTATATGTACTGTACTATCCTTTTATTTGTTGTTCGGACTACACGTAATTAGAGAGGTGCATGAAGTACAGAAACCCCAAGCTGGCTGCTAGCGAGAGTACGGGGTCGGAGAGAAAAGTGGGGGGGTTTGGTGGGAGTGTGGGACTATGAGGAAGGGAGGGGGAGGGGATAGTTCTCCATCGAGCAGTGTTACAAACACCTTAGTCCACGGAAAAGGAAACGAACTTATTCCGACGTCTGTACAAGATATAACTTTACTTCCTGGAGTCAAATCATTGGTGACGATGCTCAGTTTCCTATTGAGGAGATAGTGTATAAGGTCCTTTTCCTGTTTTGGCTAGTGTGTACTATAATGTTTACCATAACCTATGTTATTTAAAGTGTATTTAATTCATTTTGTATGCTCTTATTCTAACCATGATATATCACTGGGAAATTTTTTTCGTAAAAAACGTGATTGGTGACATTGTAGTTACATTTCTAATCAGAAGTGTAATGATTTCCATCTTTCATTAAGGCTATATAGATGCACTGATCAACCCTTTAATACTTCGCTTGTTTTGTGGACCATAATTGTTTGCTAATATCTGATGTACTGTTTATCATGTTAAGGTTTATTGTTGCTTGAAATGTTGTATGTGTAACTGGATATTGTGGTCAATAAATACTTACTTACTTACTTACTGTGTGTGTGTGTGTGTGTGTGTGTGTGTGTGTGTACAAAACGATATTAACCAGCCTTATGCAAAAATATACCGTTAAGAAAATCTTTGACTAGTGGGAGGTGCCTGAGTGTTACCATGGCAACCTCTCACACCACCAAAGTTACATACACACATTACCCCATTAGCAAGTTCCACTAGAGAGCATTGTGTGTGTGTGTGTGTGTGTGTGTGTGTGTGTGTGTGTGTGTGTGTGTGTGTGTGTGTGTGTGTGTGTGTGTGTGTGTGTGTGTGTGTGTGTGTGTGTGTGTGTGTGTGTGTGTCCATGGGGATATGGCTATGGCCTTATGTGTCCAGGGATAGCTGTATACTGTATATATGAAGGTATGGCTATGTATATTGAAAAAAAAAACTTTGTGTGTCGGGTTATGGATATGTATATGTAGATGAATCGACATTTGTCAAGATGTCATAGTGTACGAATGAGTGGAGGTGGGACTACGTGTGTTCAGGTGGAACTACGTGTGTGGAGGTGAGGTTGGGGTTACGTAGGTGAAGGTAGGGCTACGTGTGGAGGTTTGGATACATAGAGGAGTGGGTGTTTGTGTGGAGGGATGGCGTGTGTCCTTGGAGGCGAGGCTGTGCAGAGCTATGGCTGTGTATCTGGGGATGTGATGGGATGCTGATGTGGTTCTGTGTTTGGTTGCCTTTGTGTCTGTGTCTGTGTTTGTGAACGTGTGTGTGTGTGTGTGTGTGTGTGTGTGTGTGTGTGTGTGTGTGTGTGTGTGTGTGTGTGTGTGTGTGTGTGTGTGTGTGTAGGTGAATGTGTTGTGAGTGGAGGCGGGGTGGGGGTTGTATAGTTTGATGTTTTTACAGTGTGTGTGTGTGTGTGTGTGTGTGTGTGTGTGTGTGTGTAAGCTCACTACTCGTCAAAGGACCTTGGTAATACATAAGAAGACATGCTATTAAAGTTGCGGCACAAATATATTTTAATGTGCTATGATGTCAACTTCACTCAAAATAACGCCACGCTTCTTCTCCCCTTTCCTGTCTCCTTGTCATGCGTCTGTCTGTCTTCCGTCTGTGTGTCTTTCTTTCTGCCTGTCTCGCTATTGCAAACCACAAACAACTCTCAACTGTCGACAACTTCCTAGAATATCATAGTATCCTGCATTATGCTACTTTTTTTCAGGGTAACTTGACCCAGATTTTCGTCCTTTTGCCGCTTACTTCACATGGGCCATTGACAGAAAAGGGCAGCGCTACGGCTCCTCTTCAATGGCACTTTTTTGTGACTTACATATTCTAGTATTAATCTATTGCTACAACTCAGTATTCAAGTTGGAGAGAGGAAAATTTTAGGCCAAGTTTGAGTAAAATGGGTACAGAATTAATAAAGTCAAACAGCATACCTTTGGTGGGTGCAGTGGGAACAAGGCGACAGATCACAGACAGGAGGACAATGGCGGGATAATCCAGCAAAATCTAACCACCAGCTTATGAAGTGACGCCAACAACACTCGCGTTACACAATCGGTTGAAACACCCGTCCACTTTATCACTAAACACCTGTGGTTCTGAAGTATGATAACAGAAAATAAAATAATCGCGTAGACGTTATGTAGGCTACTGATGCACTCTCTCCACGGAGTCTGCTTCTGACGTTCTGTTTATTGCTTGTTCATCACAATGCTTCGAAATTGATGAGCCTCTCACTCGGACATGACGACTGACTGAACCTTTATCCTTGTCTTGTACCCCTGACCTTTTACTGAATGCTATAAAAAAAAAAAATTACTTCATCCTAACCTAACTCAAAGTCTAATGACAGAGATGATCTGCTCGCTTGACTTCCCCGCGCACCTTTTGTGACGCAACAGATTAAGTCGGGGTGGCCCTTTTCAGAGAAAGCAGTAAAATGGATGGGCAACTGCGAAAAATTAGTCACTGTCCGCTGACTCTTCCTGCTTGGATTCCAGCGACAACGTTCCCAAGTTCGTAAGAGTTTGTATAGAATGTTAAATTCAAAATCTAAATAAAGAAATAAGATAATCTGCTGACTTTTCCTTATAATCTTGCTAACAGACAGGCAGGCAGTCAGGGAGGCAGAAAAGGCAGACAGGCAGGCGGTCAGGCAGGCAGACAGACTGATAGATAGATATATAAACCTGGCCAAACACATAGCTTCATCGGGCTCTCTCGGTTGACTGTAATAACATCCACTAGTAGCAGAAACAACGATTTTTTTTTTTTTTTGGCCGCTTTTCTGATTACATATTTTGTTTTCAGCCATACTCGTACCAGATCACGTCAGTTAACAATGATGTGCGTATCTGAGGATTAATAAAGCTTTAGTTTCACTCTGTATATGAGAAAAAAAGGCAGTGAAAACATCGATAGTACCCCCAACAGTCTAATACCACAGCCTTCTCCCATTCTCCTCTGTCTACGTTTTTTCCTTTAACCATTCTTTTCCCCAAATGGAGAGTTGTGGCAGACTCCTGTATTCCATAAACTAGCATGTTATTCGTTCCATGTACAGATTATTATGCAAAAATCTAGATCGTCATTGGCCACGAGAATTTAGGTAAAGAGATTTTGAAGTGATGTAGGGGCTGAGAACCCTCTATCTTGACTGCTTTTGGGCTTGGAGTTTCCTGTTAGTTAATATTAAAAAAAGGTAATTACACAAGATACCAGTTATTTATTTGATGACATGCTCTGATGAGGAGAGAAACTCAGACATAATTGTATTTCACGTTTATTTGTATCAACATCTACACTTCGTGGCTTTGGAAAGACAATGTTAGGTAGTTTCGAAGACTGGTGAGTAGAGAGGGACTGGCGGGGATGTGTGGTGGTGTGGGGCGGGATATGGTGACACACTGCAGTAAAGAAATGCCACATAGCTCTCTGTTGGCTGCTCCTGTTACTGGCCGTTCGTCACCCCTGCGAAAGGAATAATATCTTAGTTAACCTTCACTGCCACAGATCTTTAGTATTAAATAAAATCGTCTTGAGACAGTAAGAATAAAATAAAAAAGTATGATGTAGGATTCATTGGGGTAATCATATCACAACCGGGGTCTTCTATGCCATGTTGTACTGCATGTGACTTTGGTGACGCGGGTGACGCTAAGCACCCGTGCACACGTCAGTCCTGGCAACACCCTTCACTGGTGCACTTAGGGTACCAGTGCAAGGGGCCAAAAGAACACCGGGGCAAGGTCTGACTGATGATATGATGAGTGACATTATCTGGCTACCCCACACCACCAAGACATGTCACTCAGCAAAACCATACAGGTGATGGAGCACGAGGAACCTGCCACACTCAATGTAAACATGAGAAGGCCAAAGACACAACACATACGGTAATGAAGAGACCAACACAGCGGCAACTGAGCAAAATATCGGAGGTGGCCGACTACTTCAAGGATTAATGGATATGATTCCAAGGTGGCGACCATCATCCACTCACTTGATGTAGTGCTGCCTACTTCTTCCTTTACCTCTATCATTCTTTTTCTGTGTCTGCTCTCCTCTCTTTCTATTTCTCACCAGCATCCACTCACTTGATGTAGTGCTGCCTACTTCTTCCTTCACCTTTATCATTCTTTTTCTGTGTCTGTCCTCCTCTCTTCCTATTTCTCCCATCTTTCCTGTCACTTTTTGTTACTCCTCTTTCCTTTTCAGGTGGCTTTACATTGAGTGACAAGCCTAATGGTTTCCTGTAAGCCAGGAAACCATTTACAACGCTGGGTGGTAACCATATATCCAACCCATACGTGTTCCTTAAGTGTCAACAAGTGGGTTGGCGGAGGGTTAGTGCCTCTCCCCGTAAAACAACTAACTCAAGAGACAAACGGCCACCCCTTGCCGGATTATGGCGTCTGACGATAGATAGATAGATAGGTACGAGATTATGGCGTCTGGCGATAGATAGATAGATAGATACGGAATTATGGCGTCTGGCGATATATAGATAGATAAATATATAGATAGATGAGGGATTATACCGTCTGGCGATAGATAGATATATAGATAGATATGGGATTATGGCGTCTGGCGATAGATAGACAGATGGATAGATAGGGGATTTTGGCGTCTGGTGATAGATAGATGGATAGATACGAGATTATGGCGTCTGGCGATAGACTGACAGGTAATGAATTATGGCGTCTGGCGATAGATAGATAGAAAGATGGATAGATAGGGGATTATGGCGTCTGGCGATAGATGGATAGGTACGGGATTATGGCGTCTGGCGGTAGATAGACAGATAGATGGATAGATACCGGATTCTGGAGACTGGCGATAGATAGATAGGATGAATAACTATCTATCTATCTATTGCCAGACGCCTCAATCCTGCAAGGATTGGCCATAAACAAATCGCCTCATTGTCGCCCTGTCCCCCGCAACTTCACTGCCTTGCTCCCAGCTCACATCCCCCTCTCTCATATACCTCTCCACTCCATCCTTTCATCTCATCCTTGGCCTCCCCCTCCCTCTCTCCCCCTCCACTTCACTCATATACACTCTCCTCGTCAGTCTCTCACTCTCCATCCTCTCCACATGGCCAAACCACCTCAGTGTGTTTCTCCTAACGCTTCCTATCACATCCACATCCACACCACAACGCTCCTTCACTTCCTCATTTGTCAGTCTGTCTCTCCATGTAACTCCACATGCTCCTCTCATTTCTTTTTTTATGCAAGGAAGAAGGAACCAAAGGCCAGGAGCCGGGAAACCTTTCCTTCAAAAAAAAAAAAGAACAATACAAAGGAGAGCCAAATTCAAGATCCGTTCATTTCGAGATGCCTGGACACACTGCGTGTGAAAAACTGGAGATCATAGGATGTAGGAAATACAGACAGAGGGAGACAGTTCCAGAGTTGACTTGTTGCATAAATGAAGGACTCCCTAAAGCATCCTAGTGAGATATACCACCTTCCCCTCCCTCTATAAAACAACGACAATAAAGACAAGGAAATTATAGTATATGTAAAGACAGCGAGGAAAACTATTTAGTATGTGTTTGTTTATGTAGATGCATTTCTGATGGATTGATAAGTCTATAGGAAGTTGTTACATAAGAAGATGAAGGGTGAGCGGTTCTTCACATCCCTGTCTATCTGTCTATCTATTGCCAGACTCCTTAATCCCGCAAGAGGTGGCCGCAAACAAATCGCCTCCATGTCGCCCTGTCCCCCGCCATTTCATTGCCCTGCTCCCAGCTCACACCCCCCTCTCATTTACCTCTCAACTCCATCCCTCCACCTCATCCTCGGTCATCCCCTCCCTCTCCCTCCCTCCACTTCACCTACATACACCCTCTTAGTCAGTCTTTCATTCTCCATTCTCTCCACATGTCCAATAAGGCTTAAAGATACAGTAATACACAACTCTGTACGGTAAGTGTTATGCACAGCTTTGTTTTACTGTTTACATAGAACTATTCCTACTTGTTTTTATATATTTGCTTTAGAATCCATTGTCATTATACAGTGAACTACGCTATGTTGTAGTTTCCTCCTTCTTGCTTTACTATCCTTATCCATCAGCATGTAGAATTAGATCTCGTAGTCATAGTCTACTCTGTAACAAAAAGCCTCGAAAGGATCATAGGGTCTGTTGCTGTTTGCTGTTCTTTGTATTCCTTTGTACTCCCTCCCTCTTCTCTCTCCTCCCTCCTGCCTCACATCCCTCCCTCCCTCCCTCATCCCTCCTTCTCAATCTCTCCCCCCCTCTCCCTCCCTCTCTCCCTCTCCTTCCCACCCTCTCTGCCTCTCCTTCTCTCCCTCTCTGCCTCTCCTTTCCACCCTCTCTGCCTCTCCTTCCCTCTCTCTCTGCCTCTCCTTCCCACCTTAACACTATCTTGGAGGGCGCGGGCTATGGCATTATCCCCAGCTGACACCCCCCCTCTCCTCTCCTCGGCTCTGTAAATGAGTAGCGTGTAATTTTTCCCACGTGCAGGTCCGTCGCTTATTTGTTTTTCCACATCAGCAGACGATTTCCACGGAGAGGCAACCCTGTCAGCCTGTCTGTCTCTCCACGTAGCTCCACATTCCTCTCAGATAACTTACAGTGTTTCCACACCACTTTTCACACGAATAAAGATTGGTTAGGAGAAACACATTAAGGTGGTTTGGCCATGTGGAGAGGATGGAGAGAGTGAGACTGACGAGAAGAGTGTATGTGAGGTGGAGGGGCGGAGATGGAGGGCGAGGCCAAGGATGAGATGGAAGAATAGAGTGGTTTTTGTTTGTTTTGTTTGTTTTTGGCTTAATGGCCATCACCCTCTATTCGGGGTATTAGGCCAGCCGAGTTTTATGATGAAAGTACTGGTCACTCTCTCACCGCGCACACCGCCGATCTAGGGGGCCGGCCGAGGTGGGAGCATGTGATAAAATGCTCTAAGATCGGCTAGACGCACCTCCTCCCCCCTGACAATCAGCACAGGTCTTATGTTCTCACCCCGATCGTCAGCCCGGAGCAGATCGTAGAGGGTGGTATATGTTGTTGCTCCGAGCTGGTACGATCGGGTGTGAGCGCTGAGAGGCAGAAGGTGTCTATAGGAGGCTACGTCTAGCCGATCCTTAAGGTCGATAATAGGAGGGCGAGATGGGGTGCCCTCCTCTGTCTGAGGAGTAGTGGACTCCCCGACTTCCTCCTCGGCCGAGGAGCCGGTCGACGCTTCCTCGGCCATGGAGGCGGTGGCAGACGAGTCTCGCTCCTCCTCAGACATTGCTGGCTGCTGGTGTACTTCCGCCGTGGTCGTAGCCGTATCGTTAGCCGGGGCCGGGGCCGGGTCGTCAACTTGAGAGGTCGTCCTTCGGTTGAGGGGGCCTCCAGCCTAAGCCTCTTCCTCGGAGTCTGGCGAGGAATAGCTGGACGAGGCTTACGAGCCTGGCGCTCCCGTCGGCGAGGGACTGTATGTACATCACGGACGAAGCACTCGGGGATGATAAGGTTGGGCAGCCCATTCTCCTTGAAGATCTTTGGAAGGAGAACACGCAAAGCCCCCTTATCACCCCCACAAAAGCCTTCACCGTCGCGATGCACATCTCGACGACGGTGCTTACCTTCCCTGAACACCCCTGATCCCTGGGCTGGTGCCGCCAAACCGTGGGACGCCGCCGTGCATAGGCAGAGCCCTGCACGGCAGCCCCTCCCGGTCCGGTGACGTCCCTAGCCTCAGGACCCTTGGGCGTTCCAAAGAGGACAAACTCCACCGTCTCGCCATCGCCTAGGGAGCGCTGGAGATGCCGTGGATTTGGTTTAGCAATCGCCTGACGGTGCACGAAAATATCAACACCAGCATCGTGGCGTTTGATAAAACCGTACCCCGCCCGAACGTTAAACCAAACCACAGCACCTCTGATCTTCATCTGGGTCGTAGAAGGCCGAGGCCTGCTGTCTGCCCCCTCAACGGGTCGTGAGCAACAGCAGGAGAGGTTGCAGCAGGAACGGGATCTGGACGTCCACACACTTCCATGGTTCGTCGCTCTCCGATAGAGTGGAGAGGTATATGAGAGAGGGCGGTGTGAGCTCGGAGCAGGGCAGTGAACTGGTGGGGGACAGATCGACAAGGAGGCGATTAGGTTGTGGCCACCCCTTACGTAATTAAGGCGTGTGGCAATACTGTAGATTGATAGATGGTTCAACTGAAAGAAGAGGCAGTATCAAAGAACTGATGAACAATATCCTGCCTCACCTTTGTTCATCTCGGCAAGATGGGCAAGCTGTTGAAACACTATCAACACTGAGAATAGACACACAGCTCGAGCGTCCTTCCCCTCTCACGGTTAGAGGGTGACTGACGGGATTCGAAGCTTCTCTAGGTCGAGATAAAATACTTGTTTTTATTATGCTGATTAATGTTTACCTTTAGTATTATTCCTATCTATATATCCATCTATAGTCAGACGCCTTCATTTGCGTAAGGAGTGGCCACATACAAATCATCTCCATGTCACCCTGTCCCCTGCCATGTCGCTACCCTCCCCCCATCTTACACCCCCCGTTTATGTACCTCTCTACTCCATCCCTCCATCTCTTCTTTGGTCTCCCCCTCCCTCTCCCCCCTCCATCTCACTCACATACACTCCTAGTTAGTCTCTCACCCTCCATACTCCCAAGTTACATCCCCCGCTCTCTCTTATAGGCCCTATCCTACCGCTCTCCTCCATTCCACCATCTCCTCCTCGGTCTCCGCCTCCCTCTCCACCCTCCACCTCATTCACGTACACTCTCCTAGTTAGTCTCTCACCCTCCATACTCCCAGCTTTCACCCCGTGTCTCATACCTCTCTCCTCCATCCCCCCATCTCTTCCTCGGTCTCCCTTTCCCTCTCCCCTCTCCCCTCTGCACCTCACTCACATACATGTTTTGTGTGTGTGTGTGTGTGTGTGTGTGTAGTTGTAGATGACAGTGGTAGGGAATGAAGAAGGTAGAAGTGGCGTTGGATGTGGTGGTTGTGTAAAAGGAATGTTTTGTGTGTGTGTGTGTGTGTGTGTGTGTAGTTGTAGATGACAGTGGTAGGGAATGAAGAAGGTAGAAGTGGCGTTGGATGTGGTGGTTGTGTAAAAGGAATCTTGTGAGTGTGTGTGTGTGTGTGTGTGTGTGTGTGTGTGTAGTTGTAGAAACAGTGGTAGGGAATGAAGAAGGTAGAAGTGGCGTTGGATGTGGTGGTTGTGTAAAAGGAATCTTGTGAGTGTGTGTGTGTGTGTGTGTGTGTGTGTGTGTGTGTGTGTGTGTGTGTGTGTGTGTGTGTGTGTGTGTGTGTAGTTGTAGATGACAGTGGTAGGGAATGAAGAAGGTAGAAGTGGCGTTGGATGTGGTGGTTGTGTAAAAGGAATGTTTTGTGTGTGTGTGTGTGTGTGTGTGTGTGTGTGTGTGTAGTTGTAGATGACAGTAAGTAAGTAATAAGGACTGGCACCAAGCCCAAGAGGACTATATGGCACTAAAACCGCTGCATAAAAAATGACGGGTATGCTATGGTGGAATAAAGGTAGAGGGGAAGACGGGGAAGACACTAAATGTGAGGCAAGATACGGGTTTGAGATAGGAAGCGCATGAGGCGTGTGCTGGAAAACACAGGGGATTCACCAAGAAGATCGGCTAAGGTAGGGGGACGTCCAAGGGAGTAAAGGAACGGGAGAGTCCGTCTGCGCACGACGTGGAACGAAGGGCAGTCAAGCAAAAGATGGTGGACCGTGAGTAGGGCCTGAAAACATTGACAGATCGGAGGAGTGCCTCCTGACATTAGAAAGCCATGTGTGATCCGCGTGTGGCCAAGGCGCAGACGGGCTAGGGCTGTTTCCCAACGCCTGTTGCAATGGGAGGACGACTGCCAGTGAGTGACAGTACGTTTGATGGCGCGGAGTTTGTTATCAGTTGTAGACGTCCATTTTGCTTGTCACCGCTGGCCAAGGAGACGGGTAACAATCGGGAAATAATCAGTTGCCGGGATAGGATGAGGTGTGACAGAGCAAGAGGTGACAGCTGCACGTGTTAGGCAGTCAACCCTCTCACTACTCGGTATTCCAACATGGCTTGGGACCCAACAGGAGACAGACTTCAATCTGGTGTTAATGCGGAACAGCCATTCCTGTATCTTCAGCACTAGCGGGTTGCTGGCAGGGATAGACTGAATACCATGTAGTGCACTAAGTGAATCTGTGAAAATAACAAGTGTGTAACCTTGATCGGTATATAACACGAAGGGCCAGTAAAATGGCCAGCAATTCAGCAGTGAAAATACTTGCGACTGGTGGAAGGCGGATCTGATAGGTATGGTCTGGGAAAAGAGCAGCAAAATCCGAGCCCACAGAAGACTTAGAGCCATCTGTGTACACTGGGGTCGCTGAGGAGTGACAATGCATATGGTCCATAAAAAGATGATAGAGTTCCTGTGGGGTGGAACAGGACTTTGGACAAGAGAGCAGGACATCACAGACAGTAGGGCGAGGAAGAAGCCAAGGCGGGAACATAGAATCTCGCAGAGGGAGAACTGAAATAGCAGGGAAAAAGGGGGATGGAAATAAATTGGAGACCCTACAAGGAAAAGATGAAGCTAACGAGGGCGGAAAAGGAGGGGAGAGGTGCGTAACAGAGGAAGGGAAACCTGCAGATGGGTGTTGAAGAAGGAGAATGTGGTAACGGAGAGTCAACTTGTCACGTCTGGAGGATAGAGTGGACATACCCGACTCGACATATACAGTAGGCTCGTAACCGGGGTGGAGCGAAAAGCACCCAACGCCAGACGTAAACCATGATGAACAGAATCTAGGCGCCGAAGGGAGGCAGATGAGGCAGATGCATAAACCTGACAGCCATAATCAGTCTTCGACAAAACTAAGACTGTATGGAGCCGGAGCACAGTTGTACGGTCTGCACCCCAGGACATATGGCTGAGAGTTTGTAATAACCGAAGTCTGAGGGAAGCAGAGGTCTTAAGGGAAGTGAGATGCGGGGACCAAGTCAGTCGAGAATCAAGGATATGGCAAAGGAAAGGGGTTGATAATCGATATGGCAGGGGAGTACCATACAGTGTAAGAGGGGGTTGAGGGATTGAATGACGGCTAGTAAAAGTTATAGCACAGGATTTCGTGGGGGAGAATTATTTAAAGCCATGATCCGTGGCCCACCCTGCAGCGGCATCTATAGCTGATTGAAGTAGGGCTCGTAAGGCCTGGACATCCGCCCCAGCTGTGCTATTATTTCTTCAGCGAGAAAGGCAGTTATGTATCCCTTATAGCCTGTAATATATAGCCAGCATTTACTGTCAGCAGTAGGTCAGGAGTTTTGTGCAATGTCATGTCACTGTATCTAAAAAAAAAAATGCCTAAAAAAAAAAAATCAACTCGGATTGAACCACCGATGTTAGCGAGCCCGAAAAGTTACCAGACATTTCTAGTAATATAATTATTTGGAATGATTTCAGTGCTAATCAGATGTACTGAGAGAGGAGATTATACTAGTTTTTCTATAACATAATGCTCAACCACGCTAGTATGCCCTTTTTTTTGTCCAGAAGTTCAAATATACTAACTCTTCCAGAATCAACAAGCATGCAAATATAACCATATGGAAATACGAGTTGACGAGCGGTCCATTCAAAACACACATTCTCAAAGTTCTTATTTTAACATATTTCCGCTTGATTACTGTACCTTAATGCTTCTGCAGTGTGTAATAACGTGGTAGGACATATATAAACGCTTCTGAGATGAGTTAAACGTGAGACTGAAATGATTAGGCTACAAATGAAGAGATTTTCTTGTCGTTCATTCATGTTTTCTCACCCTTTGTTTACGTTACGTTCCATTCATAATTATACTCGTTACGGCAATGTTTACGTTGCAGACCTTTAAATTCATTCATACAAAAGTTTGTACTTCATTCAAGAAAGAAGAAATGAAAGAGAAAGAAGAAAAGGGAATGAAAGAAGAAAGGAGGAAGAAGAAATGACAAAGAAAGAAGAAACAAGAAAATAAAAGAAAGAAGAAATGAAATAAAGATGAAAGGAGAAAGAAAGATAAATAATGAGAAAGAAAGTAGGAGAAAAAGTCATGGAAGAAAGGAGAAAAAGGAAATGGAAGGAGAAAAAGAAATGGAAGAAAGAATTGGAAGAAAGGAGAAAGAACGAAGAAATGAGACAAAGAAGAGAAAAGAAAGACGAAGGGGGAAAGAAGAAAAATGAGAAAATAGAAGAAAGGAGAAAGAGGAAATGGAAGAAAGAAAGGAGAAAGAATAAAACAGAAGAAAGTAGATAGACAGAAATAGAAAATGAAAAAAGAAAGAAAGAAGAGGAAGGAGGAAGAGGAAGAGGAGAAAGAAGAATAGGAGGAGGAGAAGGAGGCAGAGGAGGAAGGATGGGTAAGGACAAGAGAAAGAGGAAGAGGAGAAAGAATGAGGAAGAAGAGGTATAGGAAGAAGGGGAAGAGGAAGACGAAGGAGGGAAAGAGAAAAGGCAGATGAAGAAGAGGGAATAGAGGAAGAGAAAGAGGAAGAATCCCAGCAAACACAAACAGAGCGGCCCTCCGTAGGCCAAACGTATGTCATACCGGCGGCCCAACGGTGGCAATTTACATAGGGCCGCTGTCAGCCGTGCTCATAGGTTCTACGGAGGCCTGCTGACAGAGGCCCAGCGCAGTCATTGCTACCATTAACTGCTTATAATATAAGGTAAAAAAATCTCTACCAAATGCTCATAAATTTACTATCATTGATAAGGATCACTCTGTGTGTCATTACAGTTCATATAAATTAATCCATCTAGGGAATAAATAAAATCCAAGATACTTACAATGACTTTTATTCTGAAATTAACTCATATAATCGCAAATGTTTGTTTAGTAGTGAAGAAAGTACTTCTAAAGAAAAGTATTCCAACTCATGCTTAATTCAAAATTACAGATCAGATGTAGCTATAGCTATTCCCTAGTTTAGATGAGAAATTTAGTTGTTTATCTCTTCAGTTTGAGGGTACTGCAGGTACTGTTTGGATTACTTTGTTCAATCTATACCCTCAAACTGAAAGGATTATTCAATGTCTAGTTTTTAACCTCAGCAAAACCACTAATATAAAAATAAAAATATTCCTCTTCATTTCTCAGAATATATACAAAGTATATCTTTGACTAGTAATTGTGAATAGCACCCGCACTCATTAAGTGAGGGAGAGGGAGGGGTAGACCGAGGATGAGGTGGAGGGATGGAGTTGAGAGGTATATGAGGGAGGGGGGGGTGAGTTGGGGGGAGGGGAGTCAAATGGTGGGTGACAGAGTGACTTGGAGGCGTTTTGTCTGCGGCCACCCTTTGCGGGATTAGGGCGTCGGGCTATAGATAGATAGATAGACTCATTAAGTGTTGTCACATATAGCAACTGATTCTATTCCTATACTGAGTATTTACATTACCTGTATTAGTATGATTATCTCATCTCAAACTGCCATGAAATAGTGAGATTCAATTCTAACAAAGGCAATAACTTCAAGCAACTGTTAAAAAAAAAGTATACTAGTATATACTTAACAGGGTATACATTTCAAACTGAAAAATAGTTTCAGTAGAAAATTTCTTACATTTACAAGTAAAGTATGCTATGAACTTTATAAGGCCACTTTACAGTATGTGCTTCAGTTTCCCTGAATTTATAAAGCTGAAAACTATGTAAGAAATAAGATTGTTAAAATGACAGTGCACCTCCGACCAGCTACAAATATACAAAATTATAATTGACTTCATATATGTACATCAAAACAATTTTTGAAACCGAGTCAAGAATTCACTGTACGAAACTGCCAGTAAATATTTTACTGTATATCATAAACTTGATAAAACTGTGTTAGAAATGAGGCAGAAAAAAATTGACTTTCCACAGACTTAATTTACATATATAATGACTGCATGCAATGTGCTCCGATATATCATATTTAGAACATTAGCATATCAAGAACTAATAACTATTTATAAACATTTTCAATAGAGATGGTGGAAATAGTTTAGGTACCCAGCTGTAGTCTACAGTGCTTTATATGGAGTACAACACTAAGATAAAGTAATACATTATTTAAAAATATATATATATTTTTCAGTAAAGGAAATGTGTTCCTGTATCATTAACCATAAAAAGCTGTGTTACCAATGAGGTATATTAGTCAGGTAGCGGTAGTATGTATGTACTTATGTGGTATGAGAAAACGAATATGTGCCAGTAAACTTCTAGGGGGATAAGTTACCATAATAATGCAAAATGGATGGAACTCTCAAGAGGCAGATGTAAAGCAATTAGGCATTTGGATATAGTTTAAGGGGTGAAGGACAAAAAAAATCTTGCATGTCTACATGGTATCACTGTCCTGTGGCTGGGTGCCTCTTATTTCTCTCTGGCGACGCCCTCCATCTCTGTCCCTGGCTGTACAAAACCACTCCTTCATTACTTTCTCTATTGAGGCTGATGTTGCAATCCTGTGTTCTGGATTCTTACGCACACTTTCTGTAAAAATAAATGCTACTTTGAGTTCATTGAACTAATATAAAAATTAAGAATGCAGATCCATATGAGGTGGAATGGGAGTGAATCAAATTTTACTATCTATAGCCCGACGCCCTAATCCCGCAAAGGGTGGCCACAGACAAAACGCCTCCAAGTCACTCTGTCACCCACCATTTAACTCCCCTCCCCCCAACTCACCCCCCCCTCCCTCATATACCTCTCAACTCCATCCCTCCACCTCATCCTCGGTCTACCCCTCCCTCTCCCTCCCTCCACCTCGCCTACATACACCCTCTTAGTCAGTCTTTCATTTTACAAAATGGAATAAAAATCATTATCATCATCATCTGGACATCAAGTTAAACCCTTAGCTCAGAGATAATCTCAAAGCTTCAGCCCAAGTTTTCCTTGGTCATACTCTTGTTCTGCTGCCATCAGCATTCATACCTTCACACCAGAATCCTCAGGCATTCTCTCCACATGTCCAAACCACCTCAACCTACCCCTACAAAAGACCATAGCACTGCTAAAAACAGTTAGTTGTTGGCAACATTCATTGAAGGCCCTCCAGAACTAGGCATTATTCTGACTGGAAAACTAGGCAGTATTCTTAAGGAGCAACTGATTAATAAGAAGTATGGTACTGAAAAAGCTGCACAGTGGTGTTGTTGCCAACATTGTCATATGAGAGTGACACATGGACAATGAGTTAAGCTAATTTGTCAGAGATTTAGTCCACTGAGTTGAGCTACATTGGAGTGATCACAGTCAAGAGAAGGATTGATAATGTAACTAAGTGAACAATGTGAAACATCTGGAATGGTGGAGCAAGGCATGGAATGAACTGTGGTGTAATGGAATGGATTAAAAGGAACACACTGAACTGATTTGGATATATGCAATTTCAAAGGGGAAACCATGTGTGGTTCAGAAGAGAGTGGTGCAGTACTGGTATATCACTGAGAGAAAAGGTGGGAACAGACAAATGGTTGAAAGAATAAGAGAAAAGTGCAAGGATAACGTATCCTAGAAATATTTCTGCCATGGCCATTCCCTGGTGGGGGATTCCCAAGAGGGAACGAGGCATCAGAGATGACGCCTTTGATCAGGGGTTCTCAACGTGGGCAATATGGCCACTTTGGGGGCCATGGAAAATTTGTAGGGGGGCCACAGGACAAAATTAGACAAATGGGGAGGCCACAAGGGGTTGAGAAACCCTGACTTGGATGAAGGCTGTTACCAAGCGAGCATATCTTAACTACTTACTAATTATTGTGTCCTTCAGCTTCAGGCTGCAAAAGCGGTGTTCTGCTCCTTTACCATACCAGTTGTACTGCATGGCTAAGGAGTTTGTCACAGTGTGACGTAGAATACGCCTCACCGTGTCCTGAAGACCTGCTCCGCCTATTACACTAAGTCTTGCAATCTGAAAGGGTAATTACAGAGTCATTATCTTTTGCAAAATATCCCCCCAAAAGACATTATAAATTATTTACTCTACCCTAAATATAAGGCTTTAAAACCACTGCCCCCCAATTAAGTCCCTGTAAAGAAATATCTATCTATCTATGGTCCATCACCATATCCCATACAGGGTGGCCATGACACCTTGAGCAGTAGCTTTTCTGTGGTTGCCTTTTACGACACGCAAGGAGCAAGAAGATTTATCCTTAATCCCATGATCCAAGGAAATAGAAACTGAGATATAGAACAAGAAAGTGGTCAGTCTGTGCTGAGTCTTCGTGTAACTGTGACAGAGTTCCTTGCCTGACTGTGATGAGGTGGTCACTCACCAAGCTTATGGAAACAATACACTCATGTTAGTGAAATACACATTATTAGTAGTAGTATCAATGTTATGCACTGCCTATGAGTGTCCAAACTTGCTCTGAAATATCAATGCAAACATCATTCACACAACTTACAACTTTTTTTTCTTGTTCAGGATCCACAAGTTTTGATTCCAGGGCAGCCATATCCACAATTTCATTTAGAGGGAAGTGGATTCCCTCAAGTCCCTCTTGATCCTGCTCTTGAAGTGAATTATGTCTCAAGAGTGTGTCCAGCTTTGCAGAAAGGGAATGAAGTATAGTACACAGCTCCTCCAGTACCATGAAGATCCCTGCACCATGGGCTGTAATTACAAAATGCATGTCACTGACCTACATACAACCCTAATATTGTATAGCAAGCCCTCTAAGGTTACAGCCTTGAAACTTACAGTGGATATTGAAACAGGATGATGAAATGAGGAGTAAGCAAACACTATCTATCTATCTATCCTATTGCTCGACGCCATGATCCCCAAGGGGGGTGGCCGCGAGTAAATTGCCTCCTGGCTGACCTGTCCCCCACCAGCCAACAGCCATCCTCCCACTCAATAGACACACACATTTAAACATAAGTAAACAGCCAAAACAAATGGTGTGTTAGAGCCAGTGTGCAGTGAGAGACTTCAGAAGAGCGCTATCCATTTTAACAGCAATAGAACACAGTGTTGCAACACTGCACTGAAGAAAGAGTGAAGAGACTCGGTAAGAGAAGAGAGTTGATGAGACAAACGACTTTGGCTTCCACCCTGGAAGCCATCCCACATTTTAGAACTGCTCAATTTCAGGTGCAGTATCTCACTGGTTCACACATTCTTAAGAGGAAGGTTTTACAGTGCTGACTGTACTGTCTGGAATTTTGCTTAACTGTAATTATATACACTTGCTCTGAAAAATATCAGTGCAGGGTGTGATTGATCTATCTATCTATCTATTGCCAGATGCCATAATCCCATAAGGGGTGGCCATTTGACTTTGAGTTAGTTGTTTTACGGGGAGGGGCACTAACCCTCCACCAACCCACTTGTTGACACGAAGGGAACACGTATGGTTTGGTTATATGGTTACCACCCAGCGTTGTAAATGGTTTCTTGGCTTGTCACTCAATGTAAAGCCACCTGTAAAGGAAAGAAGAGCAATAAGAAGTGACAGGAAAGATGGGAGAAATAGGAAGAGAGGAGGGTAGGCACAGAAAAAGAATGATACAGGCTAAGGAAGAAGTAGGCAGCACTACATCAAGTGAGTGGATAATGGTCACCACCTTCAACTTGAGACACGTCAGGAGGGTTAGTTAATATGTGGGTGTTTTATTTCAGATATTTGTGTATTACAAAAATGTTGAATGGAAAAGACTAAATAAATGTCCATGCATAATGCTGGCAATTCATCAAGTGTAAAGGGCTGCCAACATGTGGCTGAAACAACTGACACATCCCAATACATATCATCACTGGTCTCAAACTGTACTGGTATGCACTGATATTTTCTGGAACTAATGCACAGTACTGTAAACTTATGCAGCAGTAAGAATGCAATAAAATTCAGTGGTGTATAAAAAAAGGAAATTACCATAAAGACAATAGAGTATACTGTCTTACCTCTTAACAATATATGCTCAGATTGTAACTGAGACACTGACCCATCCAGACTTGATCTCGATGCGGTGTTGATGGGGCTTGGTGATGATGGTTTAGGTGGAACTGGTGTCATTGTTGCTTTCTTGTTGGAGCAACCTGCATCACTGTCACTGCTATGCAAATGAGGTTCCGACACAATCAGGCTTGGTGCTGATGGCTTAGGTGGAACTAGTGTCATTGTTGCTTTCTTGTTGGAGCAACCTGCATCACTGTCACTGCTATGAGCCACCCGTATGCATTTTCTTATCTTGCTCTGAACTCTTGAACCAGAACCTCTCTCATCTGAGCATTCATGGTCAGTGTATCTATCTGGAGATCTGCAATAGGGAATAAAAAAATAGGTAATCAATTCCTCATAAACACACCCTTGAATAGGTAATCAATTCCTCATAAACACATCCTTGAATAGGTAATCAATTCCTCATAAACACACCCTTGAATAGGTAATCAATTCCTCATAAACACACCCTTGAATAGGTAATCAATTCCTCATAAACACACCCTTGCACACTAGCACAATCACACACTGAGTGGGAACCTCAAATTACTAAATACTGTATACTGTTCACCATACTGAAATTATACACTGTGGCAATGTACTGTATGGTACCCTGGCGTTTAGTGCAGCAGTTTTGTCTGCAGACCCCCATACTAAAATAAACCCATACTATAATAACACATAACCTCATGGGAAAAATTTATTTTGTTTGCAAACCTGCTAAAACACCCCCCCCCCAACATGACACTTATACCTATTTCAACAGGGAAAAAAAAAAACTCATTTAAATGCTGTGTTGTTAGGCTATTTCACTATTTGAGAGAAGTAAGTCAGACAGTTCATACCTCTTTCTTCTTTTTGAATGACGAAAGCTGAAATCCTCAGCATCAGAATCAGTATCTGCTGTGTGTAGGTCAGAATGATACACAGCCTCTGGTAACTTAGCTCTGGCTTTCTCATAGGTATCTGTGGGTATATAAAGGAATTATATACGGTATGTATTAGCTTACCGGACCATCACTAAGAGTGCTCTAAAACAGTATTCTTTTATCAATGGTCACCCGTTGTGGGATTATGGTACTTGGCTAAAGAAAGGCAGAAATCTTCCTCCCACCCTGTCAATGCACAATTCATAATCACAGAAAATATTTCTTTTATACATTATTCTAGATACCCCATAATAACACCGAGGAGCCCTTCCTCAACATTTCCTCATTCTATTATGATAATTATGACTACATCATCTTAAGTCAGGTTAAGTAAGATATGATCAGGGAAGGTTTAGAATTAACAGTTTTCCTTTTACTTACCCAGTAATCAGAATTTGCCCAGTAGCCCTGGAGTGTAAGAACACAGACATATGACACAAGATGACAGATGGCAAGACAGACACCAGACACACACACACAGGTACTGAATAAGATGTGGATATGATGCCTCTTAATTCTGTTCAGAAATGTTGATAACATAACTAAGCAAGGAAAGGATTGGTGAAAAATGAAGTGACTCAAGTAATGGAATTAATGTATAGCATAGTGAAATCTGATTGGGCCTACTTTGAAATAAATATATATGCACAATATTATATTGTCCCATGGCAGTGCATTCTGTTTTTCCATGTTAGGTAGCTACCTTACCATTATGGTACTGAGTAAAAAAAAAAAAAAAAAAATTACCTGATTCATACATTATTTTTATGGAGTACTTCAACCATTCTGTTGTGGGTGAGTCTCTGTTTTTGACAGCGCTGGTTAAACGAGTTGCAGACTGGTATTTAGGCCACACTGCTTCATGTCTGCTCTTCAGCCATGTTGAGGGAATGACAGCCACATCTTTTGTTTCAGTGAACTCAACAACCAGAAACATTTCAGCCATCTGTAAGAAAACAATACATAACAGGTACTACAATGTTATGATAAAAATGGTTGCAAAAAGGAAGAAATATACATTTTTCTAAGAAAAAAATAAATGGCAGACATACTGGTAAGACATGATAATGTTTCAGGAATACCCATGCACAACCATTGCCTGGAAAGTAAAAGTGCCTTCTCAAATGTACAGTAATTTTTTATCAATATCATATTCACTGTGCTAAAGGCTGACTGGTTATTGCACATAGTACACACAGAATACATAGATACACAATAACCCCTAACTCTGATGATGAATACTTGGCATCTCATGAACTTCATTTGGCTTCACATGAGTATGTTGCAAATGTGCTGACACCTGCAGTTTTAACCTCCTCCTCTTTGTCCAGTAAGAATTACCATCTGCCATTCTCACATCTATAAGTAATATCACTCTTTCACCAGTATTAAATGTTATGAGTATTTCAACCAGAATTACATGCCTTTTTTTTGCAGTAAAGATGAGATGATCCAGCAGCAAGTAGCTTTAACTGTTCCTCTGCCGCCTTCCGACTCAGTGAATCAAAACATTAAGTTCGTCAATTCATAATTTTTCGAATTCATACTTCCTTCCATACAATACTGTCGATACATTGTATATTGTTTAATATATTTCGGTTTTAAACCCATAACACACCTTTAAAACTAGATTTTCTAAAAGTATATTGTTTGAAGAGCCGAAAGTAGCACACATTTACTGCATAATTTCATGGGCTATTACAACTGTTACAGGTGATTTTAAGTGTGAAGAAACATAAAAAGTATTCAGAGGCTAAGTATAGGTAAGACTTACTAAGTAGAAAGTATGATTTATGACAAACGTTTATTTTCATATTCACTGAAAATGACAAAGTACTCGGCGGGTTTTCGCAGGCAATAATAAACTAGAAAAATGAATTGACAAGAGGAGTGCCGATGAAAAGGCAATACTCCTCACCTATCAACTGAACTGAACTGAGGCACTGAGGAGGCATAGTTGCTCACACTTAGCCGCCGCTGCCTCCCTAAAGCCGACGGAGGGCCTCTGGGCATGGTTTGCTGGGATGGGAAGAACAAAAATGGGAAGAGGAAGAGAAGGAACAGGAAGAACAAGAGAAAAGGAGGAGGAAAAGTGGAAAAGGAAAAAGAAAAGGATGAACTGAAAAAGGAGGAAGAGGAGGAGAAAGAAGAGGGGAAAGGGAAAGAGGAACAAGAAGAGAAGAAAAGAAAAGACAAGAGGAAGAACATAATGACAAGAGAGAAGAGGAAAGGGAGGTACAGAAAGAGGAAGAGGAAAAAGGAGATATGAAAGAAAAGAAGAAGAAAATGAGGAAGAGGAAAGAGAAGAGGAACTGGAAGAAAAAGAAGAGGAACAGGAAGAGGAGGACTTGGAAGAGAAAGAGGAGGAAGAGAAAAATTGAAATGCTTGGGAAGAGGTGTTAGGGAGCTGCCTTAACTGACTAGAGTGTATACCATGATTTAAAACTCTGGCTAAGCACTGAGTCAAGAGAAGAACATAGCTGAGGATAACTGAAGAAGGCTGGCAGACAAAAACACAAACACATAAGGAACACAACAGTATAAGGTAGGCAGAAAAATGCACATAAACACACAATATGACACTGACAGAACACAGCACATAAAGAACATGAAAGTGTAGCTACAAAAACCTGCAAGAACAAAGAACGTAACCACGAACATGAAAGTTTAACTGCAGAAGACTGGCTGAACAAAACATAAACAAAAAACATGAAAGGATAACTGCAAGAAATTGAAAAAACAAAAAGCATATGAAGGGAAAACTTAAGGTAGGTTAGTCCATGCTAGGCTGCTCCTGTAAGTGACTAATCAATAAGCGTAAGATGTAAATAGCAAAAAAAACCATCGCACGAGTGGATGGCACAACCTACATGAGGCCACATTATAAGTTGTTTGGTAGGCACTGAAGCTCCTTTTTGTTAGTGATTTATCTTCCTTTTTGCAACTCAGTATTCTCCTACATCACTGTATTCATTATTAGGTGCATACAAAAGGATGCTGAGATGCAATGAGAATGAATCACAGAGATGTGTTAAGTCTGCAAAAGCCGCTTGCGGTATGACTGTGGGTACTAAAACATGTTGCATATTATGGACAATTTATTTTTCACTGTGGGATAAAAAATTACAAGAGACACACATAATTAAACATTCCCCACCATTCTTACACAACTGCAGTCAACTGACATTCTCACACAATTGCTCAGACATCTAACATTCTCACACAGTTGCAGTTATCTAACATACATACACAATTGCAATCATCTAACTCTTCAAGGGGAATAAAATACATTTCTTTGGGGGATAACAAATAAACATTCATGCCGTTTATTTATGCCTTGATGGCATCTCTGCAGGGTGGGAAATTTGCCTCTTGATATCTTAGGTGTGAGGAGCTTCATCTGCCATTGTCAGGCTGCATCAAATGGCATGGGTCTTCTTGGGCTGCAGATCCAGGGGCCTGAACATCTGTGGGTGGAAAATTCTGAGTTAATACTACATAGATTTCAGCCAATGGAACAGAGCCATTCCTACAACATAAAGAGTCACTGGCCTCTGGTTTCTGCTTCCACCCCCCCCCCACACACACACACACAGTGGAGCAATAAATGGCAAATGGAATTTAATGTGGACAAGTGTCATGTAATTAAGTGTGAGAAAAGATTAGATTGGGATTATAAGTTAGGAAGGTCAACCCTACACATATCAGAAAGGGAGAAGGACCTAGGAGTGATTATCAGTAACAAACTATCTCCAGATGATCACATCAGTGAGAAGCTACATAACATGTATACACTGCTTACTAATATGAGACAGCATTCACATATATAAATGAAGACACATTGAGAAAGATAATAACATCATTCATCAGACCAACCCTGAAATATGCATCAGTAGTCTGGAGTCCTCATCTCAAAAAACACATAGATAAGATTGGAAAAGTAAAAAGGGCAACTACAAGATGGGTACCAAGCTTAAGGGACCTAAGCTATGAAGAAAGACTAGAAAAACTGAATCTACCAACACTACAGGAGAGAAGGTAAAGACGAGACATGATCATGCCATATAAATGCATCTCAGGGAAAGAGAAAATAGACATAAATGAATATATAACCTATGGGGAAGCATCAACAAGAGAACACTGCAAAAAACTACATGTATGTAAAAAGAGAGGTGATAAAGATGCAAGGAAATTTAGTTTCCCAAATAGGGCAATTGATCAGTGGAATGAACTACCAAATAAAATAGTGTGTGCCAAAACTATTCACAAATTTATGGATATGTATGATAAAAATGGTTTAATACACAGAACAGTATGAGCCTGACTCATTCCTGTAAATATACAATTAGGTAAGAACACACACACACATACACACACGTTAAAGAAAAACGTTCAGGCAGACTGGAAGACCCACATCCAGCTGAAGGTACCAGCATCCAGGGCAGCCACTGTGCTTGTGTTATGCAACAGACTGTGCAGCTTCTCATTACTGTTTTTTCATTCAGTCATTCATTCTCATCCAGTCATTACTGTTCTCATTCATTCATTCATCATCCAGTCCTACTTTGCCCCATGAGAAGTGTAGGACCCTGGGGCTAGGCAAGTTGGTCCTGACATTTAAGATGAGAGTGACCAGCCTCACTCATCCCTGAGTGGCATTACTGTTCTACAGGAAAAAAAGCTCATTTACAATACAGTACACATTACCAAATCCAAACAGCCAATTTCCATAATATTTTTTCATGCTTTAATAAAAGTGTCTTTACATCTGCACTAATTATGTGAGGATATGATATCAACCCCTCTCTGTTTGTATCATATATAAAGGCATGTTGAAGCCTTTATAAACAAAACGAACATATGATATCAACACTTCTCTGTTTGTATTGTTTATAAAGGCATGTTGGAGCCTTTAGAAATGATACAAACGTACGATATCAACACCCCTCTGTATCATATATAATGGCATGTTGGAGCCTTTAGAAATGATACAAACATACGAGGTGTGACAAAAATGAAATGGGACACTGACTGCCAATCACACAACTCATCAACCACACAGTAATGAAGCACATCACAGTGTTGCCCAACATCTCAGCACTGTATGAGAAAAGCAGCACTTCAATTAACCTATTATCTTTCTTTTCACAGGTGGTTTTGTAGCTCCTGTCAAGTGTCCTCTGTCACAGAATGAGCCTTGAGCAAAGGATTAACATCAAGTTCTTGGCTAACTTGGGAAAAACTCCAGCAGAAACCTTTGCCATGCTGAAGGATGTGTAGGGAGAGGAAACAGTGTCCCTTACACGTTTCTATGAGTGGCACAAGAGGTTCAGGATGGAGCAGGGTGATGCTCCAAAATGTCCCTGACACATCCACATGGCGGGTCTTTTGGTCCTCGGAAAGCAGTTTGGGCACCAACTTTGCGCAAATCTTCTGCATGCCCGTATCTTCCAATAAGATGGACCTCACTGACTCCTTATCCCAGTTGCTCAGCCATCATTCTGATCATCAGTCTGCGATCACTCTGCACCAGTTCCTTGACCTTCTGGATGTTGGCATCATTTCTTGTCGTGGAGGGACGTCCTGGATTTGGGTCATCCTCCATGTCAACCCGCCCCATCCTGAGCCTCTTGTGCCACTCATAGACAAGTGTATGGGATACCGTTTTCTGTACGTACACATCCTTCAGCATGGCAAAGGTTTCTGCTGGAGTTTTTCCCAACTTAGCCAAGAACTTGATGTTAATCCTTTGCTCAAGGCTCATTCTGTGACAGAGGACACTTGACAGGAGCTACAAAACCACCTGTGAAAAGAAAGATAATAGGTTAATTGAAGTGCTGCTTTTCTCATACAGTGCTGAGATGTTGGGCAACACTATGATGTACTTCATTACTGTGTGGCTGATGAATTGTGTGATTGGCAGCCAGTGTCCCGTTTCTTTTTTGTTACTATCTATCTATCTATCTATTGCCAGACGCCATAATCCCGTAAGGGGTGGCCATTTGACTTTGAGTTAGTTGTTTTACGGGGAGGGGCACTAACCCTCCACCAACCCACTTGTTGACACCTCGTACAATATCAACACCTCTGTGTTTGTATCATTTATAGAGACTCCAACATGCCTGTATAAATTAAACATCAATGCCTCTTTATAAGACTACTACTACAACCATCACAACAACCACTACTACTATTACTACTACTACAACCATCAGAACTATTACTACTACTATTACTACTACAGTATTCTCAGTAATCAGTTAATTAATCAGTAATGAAGAAATTATTTCTTGGTACACTTCAATCCTCCTTTGCCCCAACAGGAGTGTAGGTACCCGAGGCTAGGCTGCTCACTCCCAACATTTAAATTAATCCAGTTAAACCATGCCACCTCTTAACCACCATACTAAAACTGGCCATGGTGCAGGAAATATTTAGTGAAGACTGGAGTTAAACTGAGTGCCAAAACCAGCTTATTACATCCTTACTGATGCTGGGTGTGAGGAGTGAGTTGGGGGGAGGGCAATCAAATGGTGGGTTGCAGAGCGACTTGGAGGCGTTTTGTCTGCAGCCACCCTTTGCTGGATTACAGGTTATAGATAGATAGGTAGATAGAATGAAGTTGGACACTGCTGGCAAGGGCCAACTGAAGACTAACCTTAATAAATGAGCATAGGGGAGAAGTGGCAATGTTCATCATATCTCCCTGAGTGGCATGACTTCCAAGACAGTCACACCAGCAGCCAGTTTGTATGTCGCACTGCCACAAACAGCACCAGCCTGGCCTAGCCAACATTCTGGGGCATGGACTGGACTGGCAGCTGCTTCAAGGCCCTGTTGCTGGTGCCACTGTGGACAAGAAACACAATATCATTAACAGCCAGCCCTCATCAACTTGGTGGCTCAGTTAGTGCTGGCCCAACATTGGAAGGAGAGACAGTAGAAAATACAGACAGGAAGACGTACAAAATGCAGACAGGGGAAGACAGACAGAAACAAAGGTAGTGGAAGACAGTAGGAAATAAAGACAGAGGAAGAAAGTAGGAAATAAAGACAGAGGAAGGCAGTAAGAAATAAAGGCAGAGGTAGACAGTAGGAAGTACAGACAGAGGAAGACAGCAAGAATGGAGTACAACAGTCTGAGTTACTCTGTTATGCTAGTATTAACCTGCTGAGCTTTGTCCCATGAGCAGACATAATCCCACTGCCGCTGCTGTTTGGGTCCCTGATGATGATGGAGGATATTCTCTCTCTCTATTAATCTTCTAATTTTTCTCCCTTTCCTCCTCCTGTCTCTATTTTTCTCCCTGTTTTGTCTTTCCCTGCTTCCCTTCACTTTTTTCTCCATTTTTCTCCTATTTGTTTTTTCTTTTCTCTCTCTGTTTATACTCTAGTTTCCTGACATCTTTTTCACTGTTACCTTTATTTTGCTTTGGTTTTTCTTATACTTTAAAAAAAAACATACTTTTTACCTTCCCTAAATCAATTCTTACTTCCTCACTGAAGTTCATCTGATTACTCATTTCATCACCATTAACTCCTTCACCTTCATCATTCTTTGTCTGTGTCTGCCCTCCTCTCTTCCTATTTCTCACCACCATTCACTCACTTGGTGTAGTGCTGCCTTCTTCTTCCTTTACCTTTGTCATTCTTTCTCTGTGTCTGTCCTCCTCTCTTCCTATTTCTTACCACCATCCACTCACTTGATGTAATGCTGCCTACTTCTTCACCCTTATCAATTGTTTTCTGTGACTGTCCTTCTCTCTTCCTATTTCTTCCATCATTCTTGTCACTTTTTATTACTCTTCTTTCCTTTTCAGGTGGCTTCACACTGAGTGACAAGCCTAATGGTAACCTGCAAGCCAGGAAACCATTTACAACACTGAGTGGTAACCACATAACTAACCTATACGTTTTCCCTACATGTCAACAAGTGGGTTGGTGGAGGGTTAGTGCCCCTCCCCATAAAACAACTAACTCAAAGACAAACAGCCACTCTTTGCTGGATTATGGCATCTGCCTATAGATAGACAGAACTTCAATATGGTGATAGATTAAAAGCATCTACTTGCCCGAGTGCCAGGGGGTTAACTCATCCTATTGATGCCCACAGTGGGGGCGGAGGGACGTTAGTTACAAGATTGTGACAACGTGAGTTAACTTTTACTTGGTCGTGGTGTAGTGGTATGCTGCTTGGCTCTCACCTGAGAGTCCCTGGCTCAATTCCCAGCATATTGGTAATTTATCAGATGATTTTTCCTGTGTACAGTACAGGTTTCTCTCTTCATGGTGATATTTTCTTTAGTTCACTCATGCAACTATGGTATGGTTTTAGTCACCTTAAAAAATCTTTAGGAGTGAAACAATTAACAAAGGATATGTTCAATCCCTCCAGCCTGCAATATCACACCTAAACTGAATCAAACCATCAAACAGAAACAGGAGTACAAAAAGATGGAGGTCAACATATTCTATCTATCTATCTATTGCCAGATGCCATAATCCCGTAAGAAGGTGGCCATTTGACTTTGAGTTATTTGTTTCATGGGGAGGGGCACTAACCCTCCACCAACCCACTTGTTGACACGTAGGAAGCACATATGGTTTGGTTATGTGGTTACCACCCAGCGTTGTAAATGGTTTCTTGGCTTACAGGAAACCATTTGGCTTGTCACTCAATGTAAAGCCATCTGTAAAGGAAAGAAAAGCAATAAGAAGTGACAGGAAAGATGGGAGAAATAGGAAGAGAGGAAGGCAGGCACAGAAAAAGAATGATAAAGGCTATGGAATAAATAGTCAGCACTACATCAAGTGAGTGGATGATGGTCGCCCCTACCACTTCAACATATTAAATGGGCTAATAATATTTCACCAAGTCAGTATTGTACTGCAACGGGAAAAGTGAAAACTAGTAAAAACTAAATGGCTGCAGCAAGGAACTGAAACAGAATCAAAAGAAATTGATTATAAGAGTGGTATGGGATGAGGGATAGAATACTAGACATCCACAGCCATGAGAGAGTTAAATATAGATACCTGGTACCGTACAGATAATGTGACGAGCTGCTAAACAAACTGACATGACAGACCTGGTGCTCACTCACTGACTGCACCCGGTTCAGCATTATCACCTCCCGTACCTCAACCAGGAGGTCTGCCTTGGCCTGCTGGTTGGCCCAAACATAACACTGTACAGCTTCCTGATGGCATCTTCCTCCAGGTCACTCTCAGGTTTTGTGCATCATTTCTGAAATATAACATGGTGGGGATATTTATACATCTCACTTATGAACACATCAGTAAAAAAAACAAAAAGTTGGAAACATACCAGATGCACTGTCTTGTTTTAAGGGAAATTATATGATGTACCATCATCCACTCACTTGATGTAGTGCTGCCTACTTCTTCCGTAGCCTGTATCATTCTTTTTCTGCGCCTGTCCTCCTCTCTTCCTATTTCTCGCATCTTTCCTGTCACTTCTTATTGGTTTTCTTTCCTTTACAGGTGGTTTTACATTGAGTGACAAGCCTAATGGTTTCCTGTAAGCCAGGAAACCATATAACCAAACCATATGTGCTCCCAACGTGTCAACAAGTGGGTTGGTGGAGGGTTAGTGTCCCTCCTCGTAAAACAACTAACTCAAAGTCAAATGGCCACCCCTTACGGGATTATGGCGTCTGGCAGTAGATAGATAGATAGACAATACTATAGAGAAATGCTACTACTTTACATCAGTAACAGTTTTGTCTAATGGTAGGTGGAGTAAACTAGAATGAAATTTAGTATATAATGAAGGCATCTTGAATTGGTCTATTACTGGTATCTTGTTTTCATTTTTCTTGGAGGGAACAATTTTGCCCACTTCAAGCCTTTGGTTCCTACTTCCTTGCATTAAAAGAAATAAAAGATATAATATACATGAAGGAAAATGCACTGTGAACTAGCTGCCTTAAATGTGGAAGCACATACGAAATTGTAAATCATCTCTAAAAAATCCTATCACCATACTACACTGAGAAATACACTGAGGTGGTCTGGACATATGGAGAGAATGGGGACTGAATGACTAAGAGAATGTATGCAGGTGTGATGGAGGGAGGGAGAGACCAAGGATGAGGTGGAGGGATGAAGTTGAGAGGTATATAAGGAAGAGGGGAGTGAACTAGGGGGGAGGGCAGTCAAATGGTGGGTGACAGAGCAACTTGGAGGCATTTCATATGGGACCATCCTTTCCGGGATTAGGGCATTGGGCTATTGATAGATAGACAGATAGACATACAGAACTGTAAATCATCTATACAAAAAATCCTATCACCATACTGAAAGGGATTAACCCTTGCTAAACTACAAACTTCATAATTATAAGGTACAATGAAGGTCTGCACGGGCCCAGCTGCAAGTCTGGTATGAGGTACAGTTTACACTGGCTATAAAACAATGATTCAGAGGAGGTAACCTATCTTACAAGCAATCAGTGTGGCAGGGGTTCATGCTCTCCTTCTCACTCTACCTTCCAGCACTCTGTCCACATGTAGCCTATACATCACCTCAGAGCCACTCTCCTTATCCAACCCACATCACCAATTCATTCTCCATCATTTTTTCTATTATTCTAGCTAATGACCTAACAACTCTGGAACTGTCTCCCTCTGTCTGTACTTCCTACTGCCTATGACCTCCAGTCTTTCAAACACATTGTGTCCAGACATCTCAAAATGAATGGATCTTGAATTTGGCTCTCTGTTAACTTGTTTTTGTTTTTTCTTCTTGGAGGGGACAATCTTACAATCTTCCAGGCTTCCAGCCCTTGGTTCTTTCTTGCTTGCATTAAAAAAAAATATATATATACCGTTTGGAAAGGCCCTCTGGTACTGAACATGTTAATGAAGTCAATTTATAACCCCACCAGTCCAAAAGTCTCTCCTGAGCTGAATAAAACTGCATGAAAGAAGCAAGACAAAAATGTACTGAAGGAGTATAGTTGTGCCTGAGTCTTACCCATATTGGAGGAGACCAAACTGTGTGGCCCAGTCACCCAGGTGGTTGATGCAGGTGACATGGTGGCCCAGGGCTGAGTGGAGGCAGGCCAGGATGTGCCGTTGATGGTGGAGCACAGGTGGCCAACGTGGAAAGGCTTGGCAATGCTGGGTAAGCTGTGGGATGAGTGGTGGAAAAAATAATGGTCATATTCAAGACTGGAAAACTGTTACTGATAAATGGCACAACCAGCTCCAAATTATCCCTTATAAGGTGCAAGAGCCCTGGGTTAGGGTACCATACTGAAAAATTTAGGGAAAACAACAAGCCTACTCTTCTTGTGGCATTACAGGGGTAATTATACCAATACTTAATTACTCAAAAATCTCAAGCAAAAGACAAGAAATGAATAATGTCAAACATTAGGATAATACCTATAATAGAAATGGATATTTGGTAAGTAACAGAAAACTAGTGATGACTAGACAGTGACTAAGAAAAAAAGGACAGAATATATATTATTCTTAACATACTCCCCACCAAAGGAGCACTTTAGCTCCTATCCAAAGTTGAGCAAATTAGAAAACTACAGTATTTTATGTTAAAGAAAATGAACTATTCTTCAGTTCCACAAATTACAAAACTACAAAATTATCCTCTTTCCCAAAGCTATAGTTTATAAATCACAAATCCAGTACTGTACGAGGCTTTATCATACGCCCTCTTCTAGATACCTGCACCTGTTCATGACTTTCAGTTTCATCATCATCATCAGCCACTTCAACATTGTTTTCATCCCTGTTCTGGGCAAAGTTTTATTGAGTAGCTGGTGAATTTAAATCATCATCACAATTTATGTCATAAAAAATCTCTAAGTCATGTAACTTCTGAACAGGTCTACACAATATACCCTTGGCAGTTTGTACCTTTACACATCTTACTGCACCATCCCTGCCAGGAAATAAATCAGTAATTATGCCCAGAGGCCAATTCATTCTAGGGACATTATTTTCCCTAATTAAAACTACAGAACCCCTCTTCAGGTTATAATTAGCCTTTAATCCCTTCACAGTAGGAGGCAAATTCTTTAAGTAATCATCTATCTATCTATAGCCCGACGCCCTAATCCTGCAAAGGGTGGCCGCAGACAAAACGCCTCCAAGTCACTCTGTCACCCACCATTTGACTCCCCTCCCCCCAACCCACCCACCCCTCCCTCATATACCTCTCAACTCCATCCCTCCACCTCATCACTCCACATTTTCCAGAATTGGTTGAGTTGTCTCTTACGAACAATTTCTCTTTCACTTAAATTTTTGTTACTTATATCCAAAGGTTTATCAGAAACACGAGGCTGAAATCCCGCAACTCGACCAATCAGAAAATGTGAGGGTGTCAAGGGGTCAGCAACATCTGGTTCTTCATTGACATATGTAAGAGGTCTAGAATTGACATAAGCTTCTACTTCAACCAAAGTTGTCTCAAGTTCACATTTAGTCAAGCATTTAGTACCAAGAGATTTCTTAAGAGCTGATTTAACAGACCTCACAAGCCGTTCCCACCAACCTCCCCACCATGGGGACCTGGGAGCGATGAATTTCCAATCAGGGCTTAATAGACTAAAATACTGCTGAAGCTTACTTGCTACACTTATAAAGGTTTTGGCACTGTCAGAGTAAATCACTGAAGGGAGACCTCACCTTGCGGAGAATCTCCTTATGGCCAACAGACAATCAGGTACTGAAAGTGAGTCTGTCAGTTCTAAGTGGATAGATCTTGTGACAGCACAGGTGAATAATAAAATATACAATTTATTTGAAGGACTATCAACTGCAAATAATGGGCCAGCAAAATCTAATCCAGTTATAGCAAAAGGGAATGTAGATTTAACTCTCAATTCTGGCAAAGGGGGTGCTGGTTGGTTACAAGGCCTTGAGTCAAACCTTTTGCAAGCTACACACTCTTTTCACACTCTTTTAGCAAGTCTTCTTAATCCAATTATCCACTAAGAATTTCTAACAGTTGACATAAGCGTGTGAACACCAGCAGGCTTCAAAAATTTATGTTGAAACAGAATTATGAGTTTGGCCACATGACAATTTGGTATAATTATTGGGTGTTTGCTGTCATAACTCAAGTCAGAATTCTGTAATCTACCTTTAATTCTGAGCAATCCATCAGAATCTAAAAATAGATCAAGGTTTCTCAGTGAAGAATTTCTAGGGAGTGGTTTACCTAGTGACAAAGCATTTCTTTCTTTCTCATAAAATTCTTTCTGAACACAGATGAAAATTTTGTCCTTTGCTTTACTCAATTCATTATAAGTGAGAGGACCTGAAAATTTAGTACTATTGCGGGTTTAGAATTGTTAATGAATCTCAAAACCCATGCAGTAATATTCATGATCTTGGTAAAATCATTCCATTTATTAAAATCAAAGGCAGCTGTGGCTTCCTTAACAATAGTCATAACCAGGCCTTCTCCCCTGAATTCTTCACAGGGAAAATCAACATCATTTGTCTCATACTCATCAATAATCTCAGTAAACAAGTTCATTGAGGAATCAGATAACCATTTTGGACCTTGAAGCCACAAGTCATTTGAAATTAGCTGATCACCAGTCACACCTCGAGTAAGCAAATCAGCAGGATTATCTGCACCAGGGCAATGGAACCAGTTACTTGGAGATGTTAAAGCCTGGATTTCTGTTACTCTATTGGCAACAAACATTTTCCACTTAGCAGGATTCCCCTTAATCCAAGGCAAAGCAATCTTAGAATCTGTCCAACAAATTAATAATAATAATAATAATCTGGCCTTTTGTTTCTCAAAAGCGCCAGTTCTTCCTTTTGGGAATTCACTAGCGCTCGACACACATACATTATTTTTACAATTACAAGAATACATCTAAGGACTGTAGTAACAGAAATTCTCCCAAATGCATCAACTGCTCCTTTTTAAGACATCAAGATGCTAATTCAAAGTCACAGGTGGTTGCCCATTTTGCTTCAAGTAGAGAATGTCCAATTATGATTTCTCATAGGAATAGATTGATTGAAAACACCAATTTGACCATTCAAAAAACTGACTACGTCCCTCTTGAACCAGTTAAGGATGGGTCTTTTAAATATTCGTTCCATCCGTAATAAGATAGACTATGTTAATGAAACTCTAAATCTGCACGAGCTTGACATATTGTGCCTGACTGAAACCTGGTTGTATGAGTCTGATATCGATATTATTCGTAATGCCTTGCCTAAGACACATTCTATTATTAGTATTCCCAGGCCTGCTGCTGACTCTCCAGGAGGAGGTGTAGCTCTCATCTACTCTGCAGCACTTGCAAACGTTTCTCTCACTGACTCAGACCTGACCCCATCATCATTTGAATTTATGGAAGTATTAATAAATTTCCATCAGAACACCATTAGAATTGCAATTGCCTATTGACCAAGATATCTGGGTGGAGATCGAGGTTTTATGGAGGAGTTTGGGCAGTTTCTTGAAGGGTTTTCTCTTAAACCTGGAGGACTTCTTGTTTGTGGTGATTTCAATTATTGGGTTGACAGTCCAGAGTCAAAACCATTTTCTTCAGAATTCCTTGAGTTGATCACCCAGAACGATTTTTTCAATCATGTGAGTAATCCAACTCATGTCTCAGGACATGTCCTTGACTTGATCTTGTCCCCTGTTGGCTGCAGGTGCGTATCAGATGTGGAGGTTGACTCATTTGACCCCCTCATCTCTGATCATGCTCTGATCACTCTTAGTTTTGATGTCCCGAAATCCCCTTCATATAAAAAGGTAATCAGGTTCAGAAATTACAACAATGTTGACCGCCAGTTGATGTGTTTTGAAATTGATCAACGTTTAAACTCCATTGATTCTTCCAGTCTTTCTTCTGATGAGTTAGTTGATATTTACAACAACGAGCTTAGGTCAGTTTTTGACCATTATTGTCCTGACGTAGTAAAAACAATCACTGTACGTGATAATTCTCCGTGGTATGGTCCATCCATTAATACTTTGCGTAGACAACATAGAAAGGCAGAACGTGAGTGGTGCTTGCAGCGGACCGAAGTAACTCGTTTGCGTTATGTTTTTGTGAGAAGAGCAGTCATTCACACTGTAAAAGCCCAAAAGGCTAGGTATTATCAAAATAAAGTTGATTCATGTGGTGGTGATAAAAAAAAATTGTCTGCAGTTGTGAACAATTTGGTTGGTCGGAGGAATGTAATTGTTAAACCAACTTCTGTATCTGATGCCCAATTGGCTTCTAATTTTGCTTCATTTTTTACAAGTAAGATATCTCGCATAAGAAGTGATTTAGACAGCAGTTCTCCTAGTGAAGCATACTCAGTTGACTTCCAGCCATGGTGCACCGGGGATCATTTGCTTTCAACATTTCCTTCGCTGGATGTAAACAAAGTCAAATGTTACATAAGAGAACTTAATAAAACATTTTGCTCACTCGATCCATGTAACATGTCACAACTACCTGATGTGTATGAGCACGCTGCAGACTTTATCTGCAACATAATAAATAGATGCTTCTTAGAAAGTAATTTTGTGCAGTCTGAGAAACGTGCTTTGCTTAGGCCCCTAATTAAGAAACCTGGCCTTGATGTCGAGAGCATGACAAATTATCGTCCTGTCTCTAACCTGTCTTTTTTATCCAAGAAATCATAATTGGACATTCTCTACCTGAAGCAAAATGGGCAACCACCTGTGACTTTGAATTAGCATCTTGATGTCTTAAAGAGGAGCAGTTGATGCATTTGGGAGAATTTCTGTTACTACAGTCCTTAGATTTATGGGCTCCAGCACAAAAGACACATTTAGGTTCATCACTTTTCCTAGAACATCTCTCAAATGTATGACCAAAGCCTTGACAGTGATGACACTGTGTAACCCAGAATCTATCGAAAGCGCGGCATCTTGTAAGATCCACATAGATGTAACTGCCCTGTTCTACAATGGAGGATCTCACCTCTGGCGACATCTTCAAGACAGCAGTTTTGGTGTCATTCCTTGTCCTTGTGAAGAGAAGGTTGAGGGTACAACATCGATCAACGAGCATCTTAATTTTATTGTTTTTTCTCAGAATATTTGGGATGATGTCAGAGTCATCCAAGGAAGAGGAAAGGCCTGTCACGGTCATTTTAGGCAATATTTTCTTTGGCTCTGATATGCAAAAAGTGCCTTCAGAGCCAAAATGATCAGTCAGCACCCCAGTTGCTTCCCCCTTGGCCTCAGCTGACGGAAACTTCATTACCAGGCCACCAGCCTTGGTCTTAAGGCAGCTGTCAACCAGTACCGAGTTAAGTACACCTCTGATGTCTTCTGGTCCCATCTGATTTGTCAGGGCACTAGCGCCACTCTCTGGTTTCACAATCAGTACATGCTGACTATGAATGGCTTTTTTCTGGCCATGAGCACTGATCTCAATCACGCCCCCAGGCAGATCCTTCCCTCCCCCCATGAGAGACCCACGAACAGCATCCGCAAATGACTTGGCCTGATCTTGTGTGACCGCCATGGGTGATGAGACCTTGGTCTCTAGTGCCTCCAGTCTATTTGATACGTCTCTGATTGCTTGAAAGATTGGCCCAATAACTTTATCTTCATACTCCTTCTTGGTACTACTTCCTCCACCAGCCAAGACCTCGTCTGCTGGTGCAACACACTGGCTACACAGCCAGCGAAAGCCCAGCTGGTGGCTCCTCTTCATGAATGGATAGTCGCCTGCATCCAAATTTTCACAAGCTATATGAATCCACTCGCTGCAGTAGGCGCACTTCAGTGCTTGTGCACTTTTTGCTACAGACCTACTGCAGCGAGGGCACTGGTGTTGTTTACTCATAATAAAGGAGAACAAAAAAAAACAAAATGACAACAACAGCAAAACGTATATACAATACTACTCGGGAAAAACCCGGGCAGCGCCGCCCCCGTTTGTGTCACCCTAATTTAGGAGGAAAAAAGAAAACCGAAGGAAAAAAAGCACAAAAAACAGAAATGGAAAAAAAACAACAAAAAAACAGGGTGTCTGCGAGGTCACCACGAGCAGGTGGGGTACGACTTGACTACCCTTCTAGGAAAGGTAACCCAAACCGAGGTGCCACAGAAGTGCTGAGATGGTATTGAAACTTTTCCCAATTCGAGCTTTACAGCAGCAACAAATACGTCACTTAGGCAAGACCTCATTGGTTACGATACTGCCACTGCGCAAATTAGCTTAACATCATCACTCAGATGTAGGGCAGATTTCACAAAGTTAATGAGACGAGCACTTAACAGAGCTCCAAGTAATTCCAACCATGGCAAGGTAACCCGCTTGATAGGAGCAACTTTTGCTCTAGACATAACAAAGGAAACATTAAATTGATTATCTGATTTAGGAATCCGCAAGTAAATACAAGAGCCATATCCTTTCTCAGAGGAATCACTAAAAGCATGAACTTCCAAGCCAGTTACTGAATTCAAAGATAGGCCTGGAAAATAGCATCTGCCAATCTCAAAATTCTTAATTAACTGAATGCTGTTAATCCAGCACTGAAACTTATATTGCAACTCATGAGGCAAAATTTCATCCCAGCCAAGTCCTAGACGCCAAATCTCTTGAAACAAATTTTTAGCATACATAGTGAAAGGACTAATTAAGCCGAGAGGATCAAACAGTCTAGCAATGAAACTTGATACATTTCTTTTAGTGAAATTTAAATCAAACTTATTATCCAAGTTGAGACCCTTAAAGGAAAACACATCTTCTGAGGGATTCCAGTACATTCCTAACAATTTTGTTACACCAACCTCATGTTCAAACTGTTCATGCTGATTAATCAAAAAATCATTGTTAGTGTGCCATTTGGATAAAGTCATGCCTGCATCGGACAATATACTTTTAGCTTCACTAAACATTTTGCAGGCTTCTTCTACAGTATCTGCTCCTGAAAGCCAATCATCAACATATAAATTTTCCTTAAGTTCTTGTACTGTGACAGAATTATGGTAAGAGTCTAAATGGTGTTTGATAGTGGCATTCAATAAAAATGGACTACTAGTGTTACCAAAAGGCACCCTCACAAATCTCATCACACGAACTATGTCACCACAGTGCCACAAAAAACGGTGAACATCTTGATCAGGGCGTTGTACTTTTATCTGCAAAAAGGCTTTAGTAATGTCTGCTGTCAAGGCAATATTCCATCTTCTGAATCTTATTAAAATTTCTACAAGATCAGGAATTAATGAGGGACCAGATTCCAAACAATCATTCAGTGAAACACCATTAGGTCCTGCTGCAGAAGCATCAAAAACAGGCCTTCCTTTAGAGGAAACACTGTCTCTAATTACTGGTCTATGTGGCATATAGTAAGTGGGATAAGGACTTTCTAACTCAGAGAAAGGAACCTCAACAATAATATTATCCTGCTCATAACTCTTAAATACATTGTCATATTCTTCATTCAGATCAGGGTTTTTGTCAAATTTATAGTTCAGTACAGACAATCTCTTTCTAGCATGTTTCCCATTATTTAGTAGACTTAATTTTACCTCATCACTTATCCAAGGCAAAGCAACCTCATACCTGTCATCAACATACTTAATTGTGTCCTCAAATTTGTCCAAAACAGGGTCTTTAGGTGGTTTATCTTTCTCAGTATAAATACCCACACTTTCAAGACTCCACAACTTATGCAAATCTGACTCATTGACATTTTTGGTTGCATTGATACATAGCATTTGATGAGATACACTCTCCACATGGCCGCTCAAACATGAACCAGACAAAATCCAACCAAATACTGATTCATGGGCCACTAAGTCATCAAATCTGGCAACATTATCAACCGAAACGAATTTCCAATAATTATCAACACCAACCAACATATCTGAAGTGAGGTCACGGTCACATCCATAGTCCTCAGCCAACTGTAGCTGTGAAAGAGACTGCATAACATCATCAGGCAGCCTCTGACGTCGCAAAGGAGGACAAATAGACATAACTTCAACTGCAAGTACAGAATGGTTATTACCCTCAATGTCAACTAAATTCAAGTCATACACATTCCTTTCTTTACTGTCTTGTGATTTCTGATTACCAAAAGCAGAGTAGGAGGTGTATTTTGAAGTGATCCATTTAGGTTTAACCCTTCTGACAAAATTATGACTCATGTAGGTGGTATCTGCTCCTAAATCAAACATAACAGTGGCCAAAACAGACTTACCACTACTTGAACAAACTTTGACTTTGGCTGTCTGCAAAACAGTAGACTTTTTCATTCTTCGATCATGAGAAATACCAACATGTTCAACAATACTGACTGAATCATTAGATTGACCTTCTCACTTTTGACTAGAATTTTGTTTAAGTGAAGATTTATTGTGAGTCTCAGAATTTGTTTTACCACTGTTGCAGAAGAGAACATTATGGGACCCATTACACTGAGTGCACTTAACTTTACCTTTACAATCTTTAGAAACATGGCCCCTGGAAAGACACTTAAAACACAAATCAGCTTGTCTAACCTTCCCCTCTCGACCATGTCTGTCCAACCTTAAGATGTGCCAGCACTTCTCAGACTTGTGTAGCTTCTGGCAGAACACACACTGCAGTGAACCTTCCTTGGATGTGGTCTGCAGGGCTGAAGCAGAACCAATCTTCCTCCTTTCGGTAACTTCTCGCTGAGGGTTGCCTACCTCCACAGACAGATCCTTGAAAGTTTCAGACCTCTCACGATGCTGGATCTCCTTCTGCAGAAACTTGAGGAGCCACTCCAGGTCGCCTTCATGTCCGGAACTTTCCCTCGACCATTCCAAACGTATTTCTTGTGGAAGACGAGACAGGATAACTGGAGTCAACACCACACCGTATTGGTTACCGTTGATACCGAGGCCTTCCAAACTTCTCACATGCCTCAGTAGCTGATCTTGAAGCTTCCACAACGAATCGACGTAACTGGTTCCCTTCACTCTGGGTGTTAAAGAGGCATTTAGTAAACCCTGGACATGGGCAAATATTATCCTCTCTGGACAGCCAAATCTTTCTTTGAGGAGATTACAGGCCACAGTGTAGTTTGCAGTGGTAAGTGCTATCCCCTGGATGACTGATAGAGCTTCTCCTTGAAGTAATGATTGCAGATAGCTGAATTTGCTGATAACTGGCAGCTCACTCTGGTCCACTAAAGCCTCAAATCTGTCCCAAAACGACTGCCAATCTGTCAGTTCACCAGAAAATTTAGGGAGCTCTAGTCTGAGTAATTTAACTTCTGACTTATCTTTACTAGATGTAGATACAGTGCTATTATCATTTGTTGCATCCTTGAGTCTTTTGGCAGCCTCAGCTCTAACCTTTCTTGCTGCCCTTCTAACTTTATCTGCTTTCTCTATGTCTTCCTCTAACTCAGCAGGGTCTTCTAATTCTAACTCCACTGCTGCCTGAAGATCATCTAAATTTGCTAGCCGCTTATCAAAATCACTAACAGCTGCTTCTAATAACTCTTGAGTGGTAGACTCGTCATCTAATAACTCTCTTAACTCAGTAATGCTTCGAGTCAACCAACCTTTGGCAGCAGTTCTCCTCTTTACCAAGTCTTCCAACGATTTCGCCATTCTTCTGGCAACTAATCTGGGCTAAAAACCTTCCAGCAGACGTCATCTAAAGGTTCCCGGGTCTGGGCACCAGAAATGTCGGATAAACAATTGGCGAAACTTAAGCTAAACCAGGAACACCAGAGAGGAGGTTAATTCAAAGGCAGCCATCTTGTCAAATCCCGCATTTTTTCATGTCATTCAAAAAGTACATAAATCAGTCATTGCAAAATAAGTACTGGTATTATTACAAGTTTAAACTCACTTGCAAATGACTCAACACAATCAAATAAATTTATACCAATACTTAATTACTCAAAAATCTCAAGCAAAAGACAAGAAATGAATAATCTCAAACATTAGGATAATACCTATAATAGAAATGGATATTTGGTAAGTAACAGAAAACTAGTGATGACTAGACAGTGACTAAGAAAAAAAGGACAGAATACTATATTATTCTTAACAGAAAGAATAGTAATAAATGACAAGAAGGAAAGGAAGAAGTAGGATGAGGATGGCAGGCACTGAGACAGAATAGGAAAGAGAAGGAAGAATTAGGCAGCACTACTTCATGTGAGAGGACAATGGTCACCACCACCTACCACCCACAAAGGCCTGGTACAAATATCTTCAATCTTGACAGGATCCTCTTCACAGTGTGGTGGGTGAGTCGGAATGACACCCACACAAACAAAACATTATGACATACATACATCATCTAATCCTGTGTTGCCCCATGAGCAGCACAGGAGGCCGGGGCTAGGCAAGTTGGTCATGACATTTAAGATGAGAATGACCAGCCTCACTCATCCCTCAGTGGCATTACATGAGCAATAAACCCCAATCACCTCTTGGACATAAACCTACTCAGGCTCAGTCCAAACAATTCAAAACTGAAATTTACACCAATAAAGGAAAAAAAAAGTATGCCTGGGGTTATAAGACTGTAGGTAACATTAGGACACGAGTGCCAATTCCGAGGAAAAATGAGTTGTGAGGGGCTGTGAGAAAAATTTTGTGAGTACTGTAAGGAGTCACTGAAAATACAGTATTTTACATATTGGTATTAATCCTGAGCACAGTTGCTTCAAAGAGAACACTGAATGGGAAATTCATCTATTTATAGCCTGATGCCTTAATAACGTAAGGGGTGACCACAAACAAACTGTCTCCATACCACCCTGTCCCTTGCCATCTCACTGCCCTCCCTTCAACACACACCTCCCTCTGCCATATATCTCTCCACTCCATCCCTCCATCTCATCCTTGGTCTCTTTATACAATGATAAAATGCCACATGAGCTTGTGATAAGTGTAATTCTACTGGACAAAAGGGATCCATATGTTTACTGAATTAGACCAACCCTCACCTCAGTTCTAGGTCATCGTGACAATGTATTTTTTGGGGGAGGGGGGAGTTATCATCATTCCAACTTCATTTCCCACATAAAACAAGGGCTGAGGCAAAGAAGAAAAACAAGAGAGCAAGAATTTACAACGTAGGTGGTGGTGACCATCATCCACTCACTTGATGTAGTGCTGCCTACTTCTTCCTTCACCTTCATTAATTTTTTTCTGTGTCTGTCCTCCTCTCTTTCTATTTTTCCTATTTTGTCACTTTTTATTTTTATTCTTTCTTTTTCAGGCGGATTTATAATGAAAAACAAGCCTAATGGTTTCCTGGCTTTTATAATGCTGGGTGGTAACTATATAACCAATTCATACATGTTCCCCACATGCCAACAAGTGGGTTGGTGGAGGGTTAGTGCCCCTCCCTGTAAAACCACTAACCCAAAGACAAACAGCCAACCTGTACGGGATTATGGCATCTGACTATAGACAGACAGATAAAATATAAAAATCCCCAGCCTCCCACACCCACCTGTACTCCACAAGGACCCTCTGGTGTGGCAGGAGGTTGATGAGTGCAATGCATTACCAGAACGACTCAGGAGTGTTGTTGGTGATCCAGAGGACTTCTGATGCTAGCTGGCTGTAGTCCTCTGCAAAATAACAAAGTCATTGGAGGAGGGAAGTGCATAAATCATCATTTATCATTATCATTATCATCTTCATCATCACCATCATCATCATCATCATCATCATCCAGATCTACTTTCCAACCCTAGGATGGTGTGAGGTAAAGTGCAGAGCCAGAAATAACTATATAGAATGTGAAAATAAAGCCTATCCAGTTGAATGTGCCACACACTCACTCCCTCACCATTCAAGCCCCTGGAATCCTGACTCCACCTCATAAACATCCACACTTAAATGCTTCATATTCTAGCATTAATATCCTGTACATCTCAGTAGTCAAGATGGAGAGATGGTTATTTTATGCTGTGATATCTAGACAAACAGACAGACTGACAAATGAGGAAGTAAAGGAGCATTGTGGTGTTGATGTGGTTGAAAGTGTTGAGAAATACTCTGAGATGGTTTGGCTATGTGGAGAGGATGGACAATGAGAGACTGACTAGAAGAGTTTGTAAATGAGATGGAGGGGAAGTGGGGGAGGGGGAGACCAAGAATGAGGAGAGGGATGGAGTGGAAAGGATGGAGAATAAGAGACTGATCAGAAGAATGCATGTGAGGTGGGGGGGGGGAGACCAAGGATGATATGAAGTGGAGACGATGGACAATAAGAGACTGACTAGAAGAGTGCATGTGGGTGAGATGGGAAGGGAGACCAAGGATGAGACGGAGTGGAGAGGATAGAGAATCAGAGATTGACAGGAAGAGTACACGTGAATGAGGTGGAGGAGTAGGCCAATGATAAGATGGAGGGATGGAATGGAGAGAGATAAGAGAGAGGAAGGGTGTGAGCTGGAGGGAGGGCAGAGGACAGGGTAACATGGAGGCAATTTGTCAGCAGCCATCTCTTACAGGAATAAGGTGCCTTGCAACAGATAGATAGACACAGATGATAGAAAAATAGATAAAGTGATCAGATAGAGACATACCTGGCACAATATATAGCAGACTGAGTGTGGAGATACCCTGCCTAACCTCGAATGACCTAATCCAACTTAAATCAACCCAACCTAATCTAGCTTAACCTCACCTAACCCAGTCTAATTGTATTTAACCTCACAATCTCACCTAACCTCCCCATACTTAACATAACCTATTTTGAAGCAGCCTAACCGCATCTAACCCTACCTAATCCTACCCAGTCTCACTTAACCATACCATACCCGACCTAACCCAACCAGTCAAGCCCAAAATGACCTAATCCAACCGAACCTAACCCAACCAAATAAAACCCAACCCAAAACCTATGAAAACCGACGTATTCTAAAGCAATCTAACCTAATCCGTCTATATCTAGTCGAACTGAACCCAACCCAACCAAAAATTACCTAATCAGACCAAACCCTGCCCAAAGTGACCTAACCTAACTTTCGATCTGCTATAAGTCGCTAAGAAAATTTGCTGCCGCCTGAAAGTCTACGGATGTCACATTCCAAGTTTCGCCTGTTCTGTGTATACACAACTGTGTGTGTGTGTGTGTGTGTGTGCGCGCGCGCGTTTATTTAGGGGTGTGTAACATGTGCACTGTAAGGAAATATTTTTACTCTCTTCTGTGTAAGTGTGGCTGTGTGTATGGAGACATGGCTGTGTCTAAGCTGGATCTTCATGTAAGTGCAGTTCTGTATGGGACGGAGAGGCCTAATGCGTTCAGGGATAACTAGATGTATTTAAAGATATGGCTATGTATATAGAAATAGACCTGTGTGTGTCGAGTTAAGGATATTTATGTGTTGATGAATCGATATTTGTGAAGATGTTATCGTGTATGAATGAGTGAATGTGGGGCTACTTATGTTAAGGTGGAACTACGTGTGTGAAGGTGAGGTTAGGGTTACGTAAGTGAAGGCAGGGCTACGTGTGGAGGTTTGGATTTGCAGAGGAGTGGGTATTTTTGTGGAGGAATGGTGTGTGTCCTTTTAGGCGAGGCTGTGCAGAGCTGTGGTGGGATGCTGGTGTGGTTCTGTGTTAGGTTGTCTTTGTATCTGTGTCTGTGAACGTGTGTGTGTGTGTGTGTGTGTGTGTGTGTGTGTGTTGAGTTGTCTGTGTGTACGTAGGTGAGCCTGTGTTTGTGTCAGGGAGGGATACAGCGTGTGGAGGGATGGACAAGATCACAGAGCCTGTGTGAATGAAGGTTTGGGTATGGATGTTAGTAAATGAGTCTGTGTGTGTGTGTGTGTGTGTGTGTGTGTGTGTTCTTACCTAATTGTATCTTTACAGGAATGAGTCGTACTGTCCCGTGTCTTAAATCATTTTTATCGTACATATCCTTAAATTTATGAATTGTTTTGGCACACACTTTCATCCGGTAGTGAATTCCACTGACCAATTGCCCTATTTGGGAAACTAAATTTCCTTACGTTTTTATTGCCTCTCTTTTTATGCAGTTTTTTGCAGTGTCCTCTTGCTGATGCATCCCCATAGGTTATATACTTATTTATGACTATTTTCTCCTTCCCTGATATGCATTTATATATTATATATAATATATAGTATAATCATGTCTCCTCTTTTCCTTCTTTTATATGGTGTTTGCAGCACCTTAAACCTTCTTTAGTTATACTTTTCAAGTAGTGCCCAATTCTCTTGCTGTATGGGGCTACTCTTGGATCAGCATTATTAAATTCTTTAGGCAACTTACCTCACTCCAGTTACCTCCATATTCACTTACCTCAGGCCTTTGCTGGTTCCACCTTTATATTTTGTAGTTTCCCAACCTCCCGTCACCCATCAAAGAAATACCAGTACTATATTACAATAGACCAGCTGGCCCACGCTAGTCAGCTCCTACACAAGTGTGACTAAATAAAAGAAAGTCATAATCCCACTGGCTGGGGAAGCACCCAGGCACCTTTCTTACCAGTTTATTTCTGTATCGTGGTAGGTGGTGGCGACTATCATCCACTCACTTGATGTATTGCTGCCTACTTCCTCCATAGCCTTTATCATTCTTTTCTGTGCCTGTCCTCCTCTCTTCCTATTTCTCCCATCTTTCCTGTCACTTCTTATTGCTTTTCTTTCCTTTACAGGTGGCTTTACATTGAGTGACAAGCCAAATGATTTCCTGTAAGCCAAGAAACCATTTACAACGCTGGGTGGTAACCATATAACCAAACCATACATGCTCCCTACATGTCAACAAGTGGGTTGGTGGAGGGTTAGTGCCCCTCCCTGGAAAACAAATAACTCAAAGTCAAATAGCCACCCCTTACAGGATTATGGCGTCTGGCAATAGACAGATAGATTACTGTACATAAACCATCTCTCTTCAGCTGCTGCGTCTGGCCTTTAAGTAAACAGTATATTTAGGTGAAGTAAATATGGAGGCTAAGGGACTGACAAGAGATCAAGCTGGCTGGATGAATTTTGTGCGGAGAAGCACATGACCAGGGATTTGGAACCCCTTTTAAAGTGGCAGCGTCTGGACTGACTCTATCGGACAAGTAAACGTGAAGCTACAGAACGTGGTGAAATTTTTTGGCCTATCAGATGAAGCTGGGATTCTGTAAACTTGAATGGTGAGTGAATGGAAGTGTGTCCCATTGAACTGGGCAGACTCTGGCTGTCTGGATGCTGCTACTCCTCACCCCACCCTAGGGTGCGAAAAGAAGTCCGGATGATGATGATGATGAACTATGGAAGAATAAAGAAGGTAATAACTTATACCATTATTTAGCAAATGAAAGTATTAAAATAATAAATCAAAAAATATATAATAAAACAGGTATTGATGCTGATGAATTAAAATGTGATGAACAGAAATAAATGCTGCATCACAATGGGCATGACCTCAGTGGTAGATGTTATACAACTCATGAAACAAGTCTTCACATTTCAGAGAACTGAATGGTGGATAAATAAATGTGAAGGCCAATAACCCATACACCTAACTGATTTTTATTTCTACTTGACCATTTTCTTACTTAATTTCACTATGCTACCCACATGCCTGTGATGGAGAATAGAGATGGGATGATGATTATATGTAAGGTGAATTTCCCCATACACAAAACTTCCTTTGGATGATTTAGAGAATGTACAAAGCAGTTTGCCACATTTATGTAAATGAATATGCTGAAAATATACCAGTAATCATAACATCAATAGACAAAAACTATAGGAAAACTACAGGATGCATCTGTTAACCTAGAACCATAAGACTGTGCAAAGAAGACAATGAAAAACTACATCTTAAAACTCTTACCTTCTCCAGTCATATTTTCTGATGAGTCTCGTCGATGGCCATTAGGTCTGTTTGGTGGATAATTCTGCTATGTATTCTCAGGCGTTGTTACCTGTGAGGTGGAGAAAGTAAAGGCATAATGAGATTCATAACATATCATATCATTTATAGAGGTTCCAGCATGCCTGCATACATTGGCCTTGATCACCTATTGGCAGCTCTCCATCCTGCTTGATCTCTGGCAGCCTTCCTGTTCAGTCCCTTATCCCTGAGGTCACACTATGACCCTGTCCCAGGTCTTTTTCAGTGTGCCTCTCGCAACCCTACCCTCGAAGTTCACTTTCTTACTTTTTGCACCAAACTGTCATTCTCCATCCCCTCCACAAGCCCTTATCATCTCAGTCTACCCTTCCTCATCACAACACCAATACATCTCTAGTCCCATCCTTCCTCTAAATACTTTAGTTGTAAACCTAGCCCCCCCATGCCTTGCGTTCAAGGATGCACTACACATCCATCTAATCATTGTCAGCTCTGTATGTTTGAGCCAACAAATACAGCATCCTCTTCCTTTACTGCCCAGGTCTCACTACCATACAGCATTACATTCCTAACACATGCTGCCTACAAAGATCCCTTAGCATGGAAGGAGAGCCCTCTCAATGTCAGGAGAGGCAACAGCTCCCTGAACTTCTTCAAACCACTCCTTACTCTGGCCAAAGAGATGCTCCAGCCTCACCTCCAGTACATAACATGTCTCCCAAATTAATAATAATAATAATAATAATAATAATAATAACAATAATAATAATAATAATACAGTAATAATCTGGTCTTTTGTTTCCCAAAAGCACCAGTCCTTCCATAGGGAATTCTCTAGCTCTGGAAACACGTATACATTATTTATACAGTTACAAGAATTGTGACATCTCTCATATACAATACAAACTTCATCAGTAAACAAAAAAAAAAAAAAAAAAAAAAGAAGAGGAAAAGAAAGGGGCAATAATTAAACCCTACAATCATCTGTTATAATACCTCTCTCCAGGACGTAGCATTTTTAAAAAAGAAAGGCTTTTAGCTGTCTCTTAAAGGATTCAGCAGAAGAGAGTTGTCTCATGGACAATGGCAGTCTATTATATAATCTAGGGGCTCTATATACAAAAGAAAAATCAGCGAAAGATGACTGGTGAATGGCTCCAGGCTCGTCAAGACACAAGGAATCATCTTCACTGCGTAACATCACACCCGGGCGTGTCGATGGGAGTTTTAACAATTCAGCAAGATACTTCGGTTCACCAAACTTAAGAACCTTGAATGTAATAAGACACAGTTTAAATTCAATACTAGCCTTTACTGGTAACCAATGCAACTCAATCAGCAACGGGGTAGTTGAGGTTCTCGGGGGGAGACCAAAGATAAGCCATGCTGCACTGTTCAACACAGACTGAACTCTTGTTAGTATATTATTTGGAAGACCACCCAACAGTGAATTACAATAATCAACACGAGACAACAACACTGCATGGACTAATGTTAAGAGGCACCGTCTATTCAGGAATTTTCTCACAGCGTACAGATTTCTGATATGCAAGTTACACCCTCTGACAACTTGATTAATATGTTCTTGGCGTTTTAACTTTGAATTGAAATAAACACCCAGATTTCAAAAAGAGCTGACTGGATGAAGCTGTGGCACGCCAATGTTCAAAACCAGGGCACTGTCAGTGTCGTCACCCCTTCCGTTTCCTCTGATGACGATGATGATCTCAGTTTTCCCTTCATTTGGCTTAAGTTTCCTCCTAGCCATCCAAATCTTAATATCAGACAATAGAGATTCAAGCTTAGTCTTAGTATCATTGATATCTTACATCTTAACGTAGAGGTGGGTGTCATCAGCATAAACATGTTCCACACACTCAGGAGACTCACCAGCAAGATCAATCCTTTCACACCTGACAATCTCTATATGCTCTCCACAACACACCACACACATGAACTCTGCATTATCTCACAGCATTGCGGGTGGATGTCATGCCGCTTGTGAGACAAAGTTTAAGAGGTGACTTCTGTGCTCTATAGCACATAAAAAACAAGTCACTTCCTAATTTTCAGTTATAAGGACACTTGTTGCACTGTACTGTGGTATGGACAGCCTACAAGAGCACAATCGCAAGCACTACACTTAGCACTAAATATGCTACATGAGCATAATAGCAGTTAAGGTTATGATGTTCTCCTTATAATTTTTACATTTCCTCACTAATCATATCACTTACTGTCATTTGTTACTACAGAGTCACCTACAAGGTGCTGAAGTAACGTACTGTAATTATGCCAGGTTGTCACATGAGGGAAAAAATGTACCATTACATCTCATATGCACCCACTTCTCAACTGCAGAAGATGGAGTTCCTTCCCATACCCTTGTGGCAAAGTGCACATGGCCACCCTCCCTGCTTTGTCCTGCCACCTGCCCCAGATATCATCACTTGTAGTGTATTTGGGCAAGGTTATTCAGACTAATACAAAATAATCTTTATACTCTGTAAAGGCCAATTTTCATAGTCACCTGTATAGTATATGAAAAACTTAGAAAATCCATGCAACTAACACAAATATAAGTACTGTACAGTACAGTAAAACCTAGAGATAATGAATCTCAGTTTACCAAACCACCTCCCATCCAGTGTCACCTCTGACAGCAACTCCAATGGGTGAGGAAGTGGAAGTGAGGAGAAAAAAGGCTAAAGCTGCTGCATGTGTGATGATGTGTGCCAAGTGCATGGTAGGCCTTTGTATGGCAGAGTGCTTCCATGTCTCTAAATGCTTCAGAGTCAGAAAACATTGTATATGCAGGTCAAGATCCTGGTTTAGTGTACATAAAAATATAAAATCAGTGTAATAGTGAATGAGACAATGGTGAGTGACAATGCAGTGTGCTACACACATGTGACAGTGACAATCGGAGGGCTTCTGAATGCACCACACCTCCAAACACTTCAGGATATACTGTAATGTGTACATACCCAGTTTCAATATGTTAGAAAATAAATAATTTGTGTAATAATGAGTTTGGAGACAGTGGTGAGTGACACTGCTGTGTACTACACAATAGCGAAAGTGAAAGTGATGCTCGCTACGAGCATTATTCTGGACTGTTATTCTGTAGTTTTATATGACCAAAGATGAGTACTTACAGAGACATAAAACTACTTTGTAAGTGCATAACAAGTAATTAGTGGTAGAAAAATAAGCAAATGAGTGACTATCTTTGGTGAAGTCAAGTGCTACATTTTTTCCCTCATGTGACAACCTGGCATAATTACAGTACGTTACTTCAGCACCTTGTAGGTGACTCTGTAGTAACAAATGACAGTAAGTGATATGATTAGTGAGGAAATGTAAAAATTATAAGGAGAACATCATAACCTTAACTGCTATTATGCTCATGTAGCATATTTAGTGCTAAGTGTAGTGCTTGCGATTGTGCTCTTGTAGGCTATGTCCATACCACAGTACAGTGCAACAAGTGTCCTTATAACTGAAAATTAGGAAGTAACTTGTTTTTTATGTGCTATAGAGCACAGAAGTCACCTCTTAAACTTTGTCTCACAAGCGGCATGACAGCCACCTGCAATGCTGCCTTGCATCTGCCTCGGAGACCAACGTTCACCAACCGCACAGAACACCTCCTATTCAACTCACTCCTCCTCCAATCATGTACCACTTACAGAACCAGTTTCTATCCGAGGTTAGAGGAAATACTGAAGTTTGTTTGACTGATATTTAAACATGTTAGGTTAAATATAAGTGGGTCAAAACACCTTAAAAAACACCCCATTTTACTCATATATGCTGCACCAGTAATGTGGGTTAAAAACACCCTGCCTCAGCCAAATGATTATTGGCTCAATGTTGTCCCCAGTTGGCCTGTTATCATCATCATCATCAGCAGCAGTAGCACCTTCTTTCCCACCCTAGGGCAGGGTGAGGGGTAACAACATCCAGACAGCCCAAGTTTGCCCAATCCAGTGGGTCACGCTTCCATTCACTCATCATTCAAACCCTTGGAATCCTGGCTCTATCTGATATGCCAAAAACATTCACCACACTCTGTAGCTTCACAAAAATGTATCTGACAGAGTCAATACAGAAGGTTTACTGCGGTGTATGCTTACTGCACTGGTAATGTCATCAAGTGGTGGCCAACAGGTTAGCATGGGGTACAAAAGCATAGTTATTACATGCTGTACAGATTACTGCTTACCGTATGATGGAACAACAGAGATGCGATTCTGGTAAATGGGTCCTTCTTGTCTAAATGAACAGTGTCAAGACCTCTTGCTGCCACAGCCATCATAAGGAGGCACTGGTGGCCACACCTTGTCCTGCATCTGAGGATTGAAATAAAGAAATGGTTACACATGGTTCTTTAAATCTACTCTCTAATATTTTTAACATACCCAACAGCGAAACATATTAACATTATTTCACTTAGTACCATTGGTTAAAATGAAAATATACCTAAGCAGATTTTGTCTTTATCAATGAAAGAAAAGTTGAGGGCATTCATTGTTAAACCCTGTCACACTTAACTACAAAAAAATAAAAAGTCAATACTCTGATACAAGGTAAGCAATTGTATAACTGTTGCAATAAAATATAACTAAAGGTGAAAAGCAAGATACAGTATAACCTTAGACCTAACAAGAAAACAATACAGATAACAGAAAACACCAGCCTTTGCAAGACAACTCCCAAATACCACAGTGAAAGCAAGACTCCATAAACAAACACCTGTATGCACTAAGAAAATGAGACATATCCATTTTTATCCAATTACACACAGTTTTAATTTAAACCTTAGCACGATTATGCGATACAGAATTTTAATGGCAAGAATAAATGAGACAAACACATCTATCCTAGAAAGTCATAGGATGACTTAAACACCCCTCACCCTATCATCATCACTTCCAACCAAGCTTCCCATCATAAAATGGGATAAGAATCATCCAAAAAGAGGAAAGAGGAAGCACACAATAGAACTAATAAACAGAGCATCCAGTGAAATGGGCAGCACAACCTTTCACACACAATTCGAGCCTTCAAAATCTTGGCTCAGCTTCACAGGTGCAAAACTATCCATATAAACTTCACTTGTACTTTTCCTGTTTACATGCAGTTATGTGTGCACCTGTGACACAAAGTATTCCCATGGACTCCCTTGCTAAAAAACAAAATGTGCCATAACTGTCTTATGCATCTATTTTCACATTTTGTCCTTCTATCTTAATCATCTCTTACTTCCTTAACTTCCACACCTCATTTTCTCACACATTCCTTCACCATTTCCAGCCATCACCTTGGCCTTCCCTACCTCCTTCCACCTTTTCCCATCAAGTGCACACAACAAATTCTATTTAATAACATCATTGAAACAATACTTTCAATGAAAGGTAAGACTTTGAAATAAGACATTTCCTATACAGTTCTGATACAATAGTGTAATTTGTAGTAACACACCAACAAAGCTGCAATGACAACAAAGATGCTGTATATATAGATATAGATTTTATATACAGTAAAACCTCTTTAAGTTGGAATAATAGGGGCTGAGGCCATTTTGAGTTCACTGAATTTCTAACTTATGGAAAGTGTGAGGCATCCTGACTAACCAGAAAAAAAATTCCTTACCATGTTTGCAGAGGGTGTAATCTAAGTCAAGAGTGAGAGCAGTGGAAATGAGTTACTTGAGAGGAGCATGTGGAGTGACGTGGAGGGACAGGTTGATGAATGAAGAAGTGAAGGAACGTTGTGGGGTGGATGTGGATGTGGTTGAAAAGATTAGGAGAAATACACTGACGTGGTTTGGACATGTGGAGAGAATGAAGAATGAAAGACTGACTAAGAGGGTGTATGTAGGTGAGGTGGAGGGAGGGAGAGGGAGGGGCAGACCAAGGATGAGGTGGAGGGATGGAGCTGAGAGGTATATGAGGGAGGGGGGGGGTGAGTTGGGGGGAGGGGAGTCAAATGGTGGGTGACAGAGTGACTTGGAGGCGTTTTGTCTGCGGCCAACCTTTGCGGGATTAGGGCGTCGGGCTATAGATAGATAGATAGATAGATAGTAATCTAAGCATAAGGAGGAAAGGCCTTTTGGTAAGATATAGAGGTGTTATGGGGGCACAAGATCACTTCTGTGCAACATTTCCACTTCTGTGCAACATTTTTTAACCATAATCACAATTGCACTACCTTACACTTTATATACAGGCCTTAAGAACACTATTACACTATACATACACTTTATATAGGCCTTCATCACTACTGTTGAGAACTATTGTATGCAAAATTAATCACTATCAGAGTTACTGCAGAAAATTTGTGCAGGCAACTCTGAGCTGACATGACACAATCGTGGAGGAAGCTGGGATATACCAGGATTTGGCTGCCATTAGAGGGAATTTTACATCTTATGTGTTGGTTTTCAGACTGGAAGCCACTATGGACCCTCACAGGCTAAAACACGATGACCCTAGTGTGTCATGCCAAGACTGGGTTTCCATTAGATGACATTTTACAACTTAGGGATTTTTTTCCAGGATTTTTAAGACGATATTTTGAAAAATCTATTCCATCCAACATATAATCCTATGTTGCCCCATGAGAAGCATAGGAGTCTGGGGCTCGGCAAGTTGGTCCTGACATTTAAGATGACAGTGACCAGCCTCACTCATCCCTGAGTGGCATTACATGAACAGTAAACCACAACCATCCCTTGGATATAAACCTAAGCAGGCTCAATCCGATTGGAATGCCTTGATCACCCACTAAAGCACCAGGCTCCATAATCTGGTTATATGGTTACCACCCAGCATAGTAAATGGCTTCCTGGTGTACAGAAAACTGCTTGGCTTGTCACTCAGTGTAGAGTCACCCATAGGCAGAAGCAAGAGGAAAGAATGAGGGAAAGAACAACAGAAGAGGGAATATACTGTACTGTATTACAAATTATTTACATTTAGAGTAGACATTCAGCAGAAATACACCAGATTACACTACCACTACTGCTATTACTACTACTACTCCAACTACCACTACCATATACCTCAACTGGCCCAACACTGTCTTCAGTAAGCCATTTCATACACAGTTCAGTGGCAGAGCAATGCAATGCTACAGCTAGTTATCCTTTCCACAGCACTTCTTTGTGATGAGCATCATATTCTAGTGTTTAACTATTGTTCAAACTCAAAAATTCAAGATGCTGAGAATTTTTAAACCAAAATGAAGAGCATGGCATTATTTCAATAGGCTTTTCTTACAGCTCAGTTTTCAAGACTGGGAGTTGTCACTTTTAGACCAAATTAAAGTGAAATGAGTATAATATATTCTAATGTTTATTCTTACAAGATCATTATCAAGATGAGGGGCAGTTGAGGCCAAGTTCAAGAAAAGAGTAAGGTTGCTTTTTTTTTTTTTTTATGCAAGGAAGAAGAAACCATAGGCAAGGAGCCCGCACACCATTCCTTCCAAGAAAAAAAAATGCAAAAACAATACAAAAGAGCCAAATTCAAGATCCGTTCATTTCGAGATACCTGGACACACTGCCTTTGAAAGACTGGAGATTATAGGTAGGCCTAAATTTGTCCTTTTGCAGCTTTTTTTGTAGCACAAAGGCAGAAAGACAATACGACATCTACATCTTACCCATAACACTTCAGGACTAACATTATAGTCTAGAATTACTCTTGTTATGGATGATGAATTAAACTCTTGTTACAGCTCAGGAATATGGCTGGAAAGAGAATTTTAGGCCAGGTTAGAGTAAAACCTGTATACTGCCATTTACAGTAGACTGCTTCATCATGGTCAATGGCTCAGCAAACATTTTAGCCCCTTGATGCCAGGATTCCAGGGGCCTGAATGGTGAGAATGGCCATGTGGCTCATTCAACTGGATGAACACTGGTTAGTATCTCATTCTATCAAGTTTTTTTCCGATTCTCTGGACCCTACCTTGGGGTGAGAAAGGTGTGGATGATCCCAGTAACACATATACACTCAAACCTTGATTTAAGGGACTAAATGGGGAATCAATTTGTCCCATACTTGAAAATGTCCCTTACTTAAAAATGTCCATTGTTTTACCACATACATAGACAATCTTATTATGAAATGCAATGATTGTTTAACTTATCTTACTTATTGAGGAGAGAATTAGACAGGCTTGGCGAGCTGTTGGAATGTTGAAATCTGTTTAGAATAATAATATGCTTTCGGTACATACTAAAGTGAAAATTTACCATTCCATGGTTAGACCAATTTTAATTTACGGGCATGAGTCATGGCACAGTACAATTGCAACAGATCAGAGAGTATTAGGATTTGAGAATAAAATACTGAGAAGGATTCTTGGGGTAAAGTGACAAGACAGAGTTACAAATGCAAGAGTAAGGGATATTACGAGAGTGGAACCAGTTACTGAATATGTGAGACTGTCTTGCTGGAAGTGGCTGGGGCACGTATACAGAAAAGAAGGTAGTTTAATACAGGATGTGCCAGAGTGGACTGCTAGAGGAAGAAGAGGTAGAGGTAGGCCGAGGGAAACCTGGTTGAGGACAATGAAAAAAGAAACAGGAGAGGGGTGTTGGTGGGACCTGAAGGAGATGGCAAGAGACAAATATTGGTGGAGAGAGTTCATTGAGGCCCTATGCATCCCGTGGGGTGCCACAGGAAATGATTGATTGATTGATTGATTAGTAAGAGATGTACTGGAAAGGCCCACACATCAAAACCATCCTCTCACACCCGAGACGAAAGTGTTGATACTATTAAGGTTCCTTGCAACTGGAAAAATGCAGCAGTGTAACTGTGATGACTTTGGACCATCGCAGCCATCAGTGAGCAATGTGATAACGGAAACACTCTGTGCTCTAACTGCTCCACACATTGTTAAGAGGTTTGTGAAGTTCCCCCATACAATCCCTGAACTACAAAGAACTGAAAGAAAATTCAGGCGAATTGCTGGCTTTCCTGGGGTAGCTGGTGTGATTGATGGGACTCACATACGAATTGTGGCACCAAACCAGTATGAAGAAGTGGGTATAACTTTAGAAGTAACCAATGTTACCGATTTTCATTATATTACGTCCCTGAACTATTCTAACCAAGACTTACCTTTTAAGGCTAGTTTGAGTTGGGGGAGCTAATTTTGTAGGGGTCGTCATATAGTGGCTCTTGCAATGCTTTTCACTTTACCACATTCACTGATGGAACTGGGACACGATAATGGTCTTTGGCTTCTTAGTCACATTCTATACCTGAAAGATTTGAGGAAAATTAGTCATGAAGAACATCATAGTCCAAGCTACGTTTCATCATAAACAAGACCAAGTCTACTAATACATAAAAAAATATACAGGAAAAAAACACAGCAATTTTTAAATTCGGGGGAATGGGATGGGGTGAGTACTTGACTGTAAATCCATATTATATACGCTGGTGTTAGAGTTCTGAAGTATTGACTAATTCCCTATCAATGGTACTGCTATCTGGGTGACAATGCTACATCAGCTACATGTTGAGCTACACAACATTAGCTGGCAATCTTTCCAATATTTAATATGGAAAAAAAAAAGGGGGGGAGGGGGGACCAGCATAAGAAGTCTTACTGTACATCCGTTGCAGCCTCTTGATAAAACCTTATGGATTAAACATATGGAAAATGAAATACAGTAGTCTTCCATATCAGCCAGGGATACTTTATAAAGATGCCTGTTGATGGTGGAAACCTTTATATTACTGGCATCCTGTGGTAAGCAGTGGCAACCATCACCCAATCATGCAGTCCTGCCTATTTCACAACAAAAAGTAAACAGTACCAAGAACAAAGTATTGAAATTGAGTGGAATAAGTGGAAGAAAGTAGTGTATAATATACTGGATAAAGCATTTGGGAAAATAAGAATGTCAAAAAGGGTTAAACCAGGAATAGATAAAAGGGTGAAGATATTAATGGAAAGAAAAAGGAAGATAAGGAAACAAATAAGAAAAGAGAATGATAAAACCAGAAAAGCAAACTTTATAACAGAAAGAAAAGAGATTGAGCAAAATATAGCAAAATATATAAATGAAAATGAGGAAAGAAGAATAGAAGAAATTAGTAATCAGCTTAATGATAAAAGAAATAATAGTGATACGCTGTGGAGGTTAAGGAGAAGACTTAACAAGAAACCCCAGTGGCAGTATGTAGTAAGAGATAAAGATGGAAGTGATATAAGAAACCCAGAAAAGATAAAAGAAAGAGTTACAGAATACTATAAAGAGATATACAAAACAAATGACTTAACAAAGGGATATGAGGAATACACAGACTGCTTAGAGAGTATGATCAGAGAATGTTGGATGTATGAAGACAAGGAAGAGGAAAAATTAAGTGAGGAAGAGGTGAAAATGGTAATAACAAAGTTAAAGACTGGTAAAGCAACTGGCCCAGATAAAATTAGCAATGAAATGATTAAAAGATGTGGGAAAAGTATGAAGGATTCAATAATAAGAATGATGATGAAAATATATGATAGAGAAATAATACCAAATGAGTGGCACAAGGCATACCTAAAAAATATATATAAGGGAAAAGGTAACAAGAAAGATTTAAACAATTCTAGAGGACTGATACTGAACTCACACCTGATGAAAATGATGGAGAAAATAACAGAAATGAAGGAAACAGAAAAGCTGGAGAATATGAGTGATTACCAGTGCGGGGCAAGGAAAGGAAAATCAGTGAGGGAACATCATTTTTTTATAAGAAATATTATTGAAGAAGCACAACAGAAAAAGAAAGAAATAACAGCAGTATATTTTGATGTATCAAAGTGTTTTGACAAAATGGTATTAAAGGAAGTAATGAAGGAGTTATGGCTAAAGGGAATAAAGGGTAAAAACTGGAGAATGATATATGAAATTAATATGAAAAATGAATTGATACCTATGAAAGAAATTGGGGAATGTAAAGGAGTGTAGGTACAGGAGATGATAAGACAGGGATCAGTGCTAGGGGCCAAAATAAGTTCAATAACTATGGATTCACTAAGCAGAATGATGAAGGAAAAAGAAAGTAATTGGAAAATAGGATATGTAAGGATAAGCCCATTAATATTTCAAGATGATATCATGGCAATAGAGGAAAATTACAAAATACAGGATACAATAAACACAATTGAAGTATTTCTAAAATTAAAAAGACTAGAAATTAATGAACATAAAACAAAGCAATCAGCATTAGTAGGCAAGGGAAAAAGAGTAAAAATAAATGGTAAAGAAATTGTAAGAACACAAAGTCATAAGTATCTATCTATCTATCTATTGCCAGACGCCTCAATCCCGTTTGGGGTGGCCACAAACAAATCGCCTCCAAGTCGCCCTGTCCCCCGCCATTTCACTCATAAGTACCTGGGAATAATTATACAAGAAAAAGGGAAACAGAATATTAAAGTGGAAAATATGATACATAAAGCAAGGGTAGCAGCAAATGAATGTATTAACATCATAAATAGAAAAGAACTGAAAAAAAGTAGAATTAAAATAGGGCTAAAATTATTTAACACTTGTGTATTACCGATAATGTTGTTTGGAGGGGAAAGTGGGAAAACATTAAGAGAAAAAGATAAGAAAGCTCTAAATAATGTTCAGACTCAGTACTTAACAAAATTAATCAAGGTACCAAGGACAACACCGAAATGTGCTTTATTATATGAAACACAGGAAGTAAAAATAGAACACAAAATTAATCAAAGAAAACTTGAATATTACATTGAACTCAAGAATAGGGAAGAAGACGCTGTTGAAGTAAAGATGAGAAAACAGTGTGAAGATTTTGAAAGAGAGTACGTGAGAGAAATAAAAGACATTAAAGAAAAGTACAGCATACCTGAAGACTTAGAAACATTAGAAGAGAGAGTGGCAAAAAGGGTAATAAAAGAAAAAATAATGACAAAAAATAAAGAAGAAATTTGTGAGGACATGAGAAAAGGGAGTAGGACAAAGGAATCGGTGGAACAAGAAATAGGCCAACAGAGATACCTAGAGGAAATAGAGTTTGAAAGTGCAAAGATTATATCTTTTATTCGAACCAGAATGCTAGAAGTGAAGGAAAATTATAAGAAAAAGTATGAGCCTAACCTTATATGTGACATGTGCCAAGAAGAGAATGAAAATCAGCATCATTTATTCCTATGTGAAGCATACGAAGATTTAACAAGCGACATTAAAGGAAAAGAATCAATAACAGAAATACTAAAACAAAATGAATTACAGGTTGTAGCAAATACAGTGGGCAGAATAATGAAACGAAGAGAAGTAATTATGAATATAAGGAGCAACATAGAAATGAACAATAGAGACTGAGACAAAAAAAATTAAAATAAATAAATAAATAAATAAATAAGCCATCTTGTTTAAAGACAAGAACTCCCAGATGGGAGTAGGCGCCAACAACAACAACATGGTGACGGTGCCCCTGTACACTGGATGGAGAGAGATAAAAGCAATGTCCATTAAGGAACAAAACCTCCACACTCTTCACTGCACCTTGCTGTGACAAAGCACTTCTAGGGAACACTGGTTCATGGTGGTCCTGCAGAAGCACCTGCTTGCCTGTGGCTGATGGGTCTGCTCAGCCATACAGACCTTTACTTTACTACGACAACTACCGTATAGTCTGTTTCAGGAAAGACGAGGGTAGAAATCTTACTCAAAATTACAAAAGGGGGATTTTTCCCCCAAAATGAAGGTCAAAACTAATTCAAACACGGTATTTTGCATTGGAAACCATAAAAATAATACTAACAGTAAACGTTGGTTACTTCTAATAATTTACCAAGCAGTGTATGTGAACAGGAAAAATTACCACAGCATGAACATTCAGTTGGCGATTGAGAGTGAATATAAAATACTGGATGTGGTTGCAAGGTGGCCTGGATCAACACATGATGCCCGAATTTGCCAAGAAAGTGGACGAAATGAGGCAGCATTCACGGCATTTCAGGGAGGCTGCAAAGATCGGGCAGCGTAGAGAGCCGCCATTAGGTGACCAAAGCCGACATATGCAAGCATGTTGGAGCCTTTAAAAACGAAAAACGAAAACGATATGTGATACCAATTATCACAAAAACTCACAAGCCATTATGGTTCGATCTCACCGGTCTGTCGCATCACATGACGCCCGCCTCGCTGGTTGGCTTGTGTTTAGTGTTTACGTCGCTTACGCTGAGAGCAACGCGATAGTGTTTACATTTTACCCATTTTATCGACATTCGTAAAGAATCATAATATATGATCAAATAGATGTTGTTTATATATATATGAAAAGTAGTTTTTCATTTTTAAACTACTTACTGATACTCTAAGGCTTTCTAATGGTAATTTATTAAATATATTAAGCAGAGTGGAATCTTAAGCAGCTGCTGTTTGCAGATGATTTTGCACTGGTGGCTGATTCAGAGGAGAGATTAAGACAGTAGGTAGAGGAGTTTGGAAGGGTGTGTGAAAGGAGGATATTGAAAGTAAATGAGAATAAGAGTAAAATGATGAAGTGTACGAGGTTGGTAGATGGTAGGGGGATGAATATAGTTTTGAATGGGGAGTTGCTTGAGGAGGTGGAGTGTTTTAAATATTTAGGGTCGCACGTTGCTATGGATCGAAGAATAGATGCAGAAGTGAAGTTTAGAATAAATGAAGTAGGAAAGGTGCTGGGAGGAATGAAAAAAGTGTTTAAATGTCGTTCGCTTAGAATGGATGTAAAGAGAAGGCTGTATGAGGGTGTTGGGGTACCGATTGCGTTATATGGGGCTGAAACATGGAATATGGGTGTAGCAGAGAGGAAAAGTTTGAATGTAATGGAGATGAGGTGTCTGAGGAGTATGTGTGGAGTGACGCGTATGGATCGGGTGCGAAATGATGAAGTGCGAAGAACTGGAGTTGTTCGGGAGATGGCTGGTAGAGTTGATTAGAGGGTGTTGCGATGGTTTGGGCATATGGAGAGGATGGATAATGAGCGATTGGTGAAAAAGATAACTAGATCTGATGTGAGAGGTGTAAGGCTGAGAGGGAGACCACGAATAGGATGGATGGACAGTGTGATCAGAGCGCTGGATGCGAGAGGGATGTTTGTTGAGCAAGGAAGAGTGGCTGTGCGTGACAGAAATAAATGGAGAGAAATTGTGAATGAATATATGATGACGCAGCCCTGAGGGGATATTTTCCCGCATTTGGTCCGATCAGCTAGTCAGGTCAGGTGCGAGTAAAGGGATGATCTATTATAATGTGGCAGGGGTAAACCAGCTCTGCCGTCGGGCCCTGCTGCGGATGTCACTGATTGCACTGCGCAGTTGACCCATGTGTGGTGTGATGCGGTGAGGATCTGTCCCTTCTCCCCTTTGGGGCTAAGATGCGAATGACTGTGTTTGAATGGATGAGTAAATGGGGAGTGTGTCGTCCTGTCTCGGCTACCTCCCTTTCCTTGGGGGAAGCAGCCTAGGTATATAGATAGAAAGATAGATTCTTTGTGCTGGTAACACTTCATGGTAGGAGCGAAATTACTACTACGAGTCCTCCTAGGAGGAACTTTTAGAAGCAACTCTCATCTACAACCACACTTAGTAATAATTTTAGAAGTACTCCTAGAAGTTTTTATTAATACCGGCCCTGATCTGCACAAGCTCTTCCCTTCCTAAAGCCTCCCTGTTCTTCTCCAACTAATTCCTCTGTTCTTTCTCTAACTCACACATCTTATATCTGCATACACATGCAGTAATACACGCATGGGCACACATGTTGTAGTCATATGATGGGTAATCTAATAATAACGGTGATAAGATGATGATTATGATGATGATGATGATGAGCCAAGATGATGTGTGGGATACTGAGAGGATCTTATGGGTAGTGTAAACGCACCTAAATACTTCCTAAGATTATTTCATTCAGCTGAGATATATTCTGGCAGTCCGATGTTAATATGCATGTCATAATAAAAATATATATATATATATTAATATCTTGAGACTCGGTGGCAGATATAATTAAAAAGGCGCATCTTACGTAGAGGTTAATGGATGATGATGCTATAAGCGATCACATTCGACAGGTTTTACTCTAGATAATTAAAATCGTCTGACAGTAATATGAACAGAGGCAAAGAGACGTTCTCAAAGTGAAGTGGTTAATGTATAGATAATGATAATGTTTACGTATATAACACATAAGTGAAAAGAGTATAGTTAAAATGAAATATACAATAAAGCAAATGTCACCGAGCATGATTGAAATGAGTCTTCTGTCTCTAACTGGAACTCTGTGAACCCTTGAAGTTCCGAATCCCATCAGTCACCCTCTAACCGAGAAAGGGGAGGACGCAGGTGCTGTGTGTATATTAACTCAGTGATAGAATTATAGTGTGTAAACAGCTTCCCCGTCTTCTTGAGGTACAGAAGGGTAAGCGTGGATACTGTTCATTCGTTCTTTGATAGCTACGAGTTCTCTCCGCTGCGCCAAATCGTCTGTATTAATCTGAAAAAGTAAAGATGCGCTGTGGTGTTGATGTGGATGCGTTGGAGGGTGTTGGGAGAGGTACCTTGAGATGGTTTGGCCATGTGCAATGAAGACTGAGAGATTACCTATAGTTCTTCCACCTTAACTTGGCCCAGGTTTTCGTCCCTTTGTAGCTTATTTCATGTAGCTCAGTGGCAGGAAAATATAATACAGTACTACGGTTCTACGTACGTTCCTACCATGATCTATCTATCTATCTATTGCCAGACGCCATAATCCCGTAATGGGTGGCCATTTGACTTTGAGTTATTTGTTTTACGGGGAGGGGCACTAACCCTCCACCAACCCACTTGTTGACACGTAGGGAGCACGTATGGTTTGGTTATATGGTTACCACCCAGCGTTGTAAATGGTTTCTTGGCTTACAGGAAACCATTTGGCTTGTCACTCAATGTAAAGCCACCTGTAAAGGAAAGAAAAGCAATAAGAAGTGACAGGAAAGATGCGAGAAATAGGAAGAGAGGAGGGGAGGCACAGAAAAAGAATGATAAAGGCTAAGGAAGAAGTAGGCAGCACTACATCAAGTGAGTGGATGATGGTCGCCACCACCTACCATGATGCTTGTTATTTATTTATTTATTTTACGCGTCGTATTCTGGTATTCGTATTGCTACAGCTCAGAACTGAAGACAGAGACAGTAATATTAGGACAAGTTAGAGTGAAAGGAGTATAAGAGAGTGTATGTGAGTTAGGTGGAGAGACGAGTAGTGGGAGACCGAGAATAATGAGGTGGAGGGATGCGGTGGAGAGGTATATGAACGATGCTGGTGTGAGTTGAAGGAGAGGCAGCCTGATGATGCATGACAGGGTAACATGGAGGCGGTTTGTTTGTGGTCACCCCTCCAGAGATTAGTTTTAGATATAAGAAAGAGCACCGAGATATAAATACATCCATAGTAGCGAGTCAATTGATTTTTCTTTTCTGTTGCTCTGTAAGGTCTTCTCTCAGCTTAACATAATCCTGGAGTTTTTCCTTGAATATATATCTTTATTAATCTATGCTACGTTCAGTGTAGGGTCGGACCTTACAGTCGGAGGGAGAGTGATAGCCAGAATTAACTTCCATGCTGACGAGGTGCCAGTGGGAGATGGGTGTCCGTAGGAGGGATGATGCATATGAAAGTGGAGAAATATGAGGGGGAGTGAAAGGCAGAATTAACTACCACATGCTGGCAAAGTACATCTGGGAATGGGATGGGTGTGTAGGGAGTGTGATGTTTGTGAAAGTGGAAATATTGTAAAGTATTGGTTATGTTTATGCGTCAGAGTGTGTGTATGTAATTGGTAGAAGTAATATGGTGTGAATATATGTAAGTATATATTATCTTTATTGATAGACAGTGGGTGATTCTGTACTTAGGAAATAAGAGGCTTTACGAAATGTTGATATACATATTTAGACACCACGTTATGGAGATGGTTTGTGTAATATCCTACAGAGACACACAGCCACACCTCCATACACAGGCACACCTTCATACACAGCCACACACACACACACACACACACACACACACACACACACACACACACACACACACACACACACAGCCTCTTTCCTTCAGTAGAGCTTCATCCATCTTAGGAGAAATCTCTAGACGCTGGCAGGAGTAGAGGAGACTGTTGACAACCCAGTTACCTGCAGTGTTCACACCTGAGCCAATTATAATCATCAGGTTGTACCAGTTAAATAATAATAATAATAATAATAATAATAATGAGAAGGTGTCATGATGTTGAATAAGTAAAGAATTTTCACTATTCTGTCAGATATTCTGGTCTCATCATTATTACTTCATGTATTATGTTCAACCTTGGATGCTGCCAGTCATTGTTTCAAATGTGGATATCACTTTCACTGACCTTTCCGTATTCTGTATTCCGTCGTTTAAACCTCTCCCACTTACTCTATCGACATACCGAGGAGTTCAGATAACCGTTCCATAAATAAAACACTTACTCTAGACACTGATGAATGCATGGATGAGAAAAAAGAATATTTCATAAAACTGTTCATAGCACTGGTCGGCTTAAACAGTTAACAGTATTGGAAGCATGTCAGAACAGTGACACCAGATGTTTTAGTATACTGATGATGCCAGGATAGATATATTAGGTCACTGTAACTTGGTAATAATTATGTGTCAGATTTGTAAAGTCTAATAAATACTCATAACAAAATGAATGTAGTCATTAACCTGGCAAATTTTCATGACCTATAAACATAATATATACCGGAATGCATCGAGTAATAATTTGCGGTAAAATACTGGATTTGGAGAAAACAAATGACAGGGTGGATAGACAAGGATTGTGGAAAGCATTAAGAATATATGGAGTAGATGGGAAGTTGCTGAATGCTGTGAGGGGTATGTATGATGGTGCTAAGGCTTCAGTGCGTGTGGATAGTGAACTGAGTGAAGTTTTCTATTTGAAGACTGGGTTGAAACAGGGATGTGTCATGTCTCCATGGTTGTTCAATCTGTATATGGTTGGCGTTATAAAAGAGATACAAGGTAGGGCAGTGGATGCTGGAGTGGCCCTAGTGAGACAGGGCAGTGTTTCGAAACTCACTGTATTGTTGTTCGCAGATGGTACTGTGTTGTTAAGTGAAGACGAAGGGGAGCTGCAAGGCTTCGTGGATGAGTCTGGGAGAGTGTGTAAGAAACGGAATCTAAAGGTACATGTAGGGAAGAATAACGTTATGGTCTTCGAGAAAGGTGAAGTCAGTGAATGTACAGTGAGGTTGAATGATGAGGAAATGGAAACTCTGAGTACGTTTAAGTACTTGGGTAGCGTGATGAGTAAGGATGGAAGTTTGGAGGGTGAAGTGCTTGAAAGGGTACAATAAGGAAGAAAGGTTGCTGGTTCCTTGAGGGCAGTGATAAGGAACAAGGAAATGAGCACGGAAGTGAGAAATTTATTACATGACAGTATTGTGATACCAACTCTAACGTATGAAAGTGAAGCTTCGACGTTGTTGGAGGGACATAAGTCAAGAGCGTGAGCAGTGGAAATGGGTTGTTCGAGAGGAGCCTGTGGAGTCACATAGTGAGACAGACTGGCAAAAGAGGATGTGAAGGAGCGTTGTGGTGTGGATGTGGATGTGATAGGAAGCGTTAGGAGAAACACATTGAGGTGATTTGGCCATGTGGAGAGGATGGAGAGTGAGAGACTGAAGAGGTGAGTGTATGCGACTGAGGTGGAGGGGGAGAGAGGGAGGGGAAGGCCAAGGATGAGATGGAGGGATGGAGTGGAGAGGTATATGGGGAAGGGGTGTGTGAAGTGGGAGTAGGGAAGTGAAATGGCGGGGGACAGGGTGACGTGGAGGCGATATGTTTGTGGCCACCCCGTATAAGGGATTAAGGCGGCTGGCAATAGATAGATGGATAGAAAATCCTGCAGTTCACATGCTTCACAACACGCTTCACAAACCATCACTGATATTATGCACCTGTACTGATGTGTTGATTTTACCTGTATGATATCTTAATTAGGAACTCAAAATGTGGCATGCAGGCTAATAAATCTGATCCCTGCTAGTCTTACATTAGTGACCGTCAAAAACTGAGGTCTTTAATTCTCCTTTGGTCTCATAGTTTTAAGATTAAGGACTAAATTAAGACGACGTGTTGAAGGAGTCTGTATTATTTCTGTGTATTTTTTTTTTATGCAAGGAAGAATGAACCCAAGGCCATTTTTCCTGGATACCTCTATGACAGGTTTCCCTCATTTATTTATACAGTTTTCTTATTTTTTTATTTTCATTACTTTTTTCCTGATGTTCTCTGCGTGTTCCTCTCCGCCAAATTCCTAACAGTAAGTGCTAGCAATACAATATACTAACACTATTTCATTTTTCAGAGAGAAGGAACCAAAGGCTGAACACAAACGCAAGATAGTCAAACAAGCAAGCCAACGTCAAGACCATGCTGTACCTGGACACACAGCGTTAGAAAAATGGAGGTCGAAGGCAGGGGGAGATGGACACCAGAATTTTGGCAATCCAGGTGAGTGATTACAAGACACGTAGTATTTTTCCACATCATTTCATCAACTCCCCCACCTCTCTCTTTCTCTCTCTCCCACACACACACACACACACACACACACACACACACACACACACACATTACATTAACCCTTCCACTACAGTGAGGAGATGAAATGAGCACTTTGAGGATTTGTTGAATGTAGAAGGTGACAACAGTGCGAGTATAAGTGGTTGGGGAATGGCTGGGAGAAGGAGAGATGAGAGGAGGGAGGAAGAGATCAGTAGGGCGAAAGTAGTGGAAGCAATGAAGAAGATCAAGATGGGAAAGGCCCCAGGGATTGATGAAGTGTGTGGTGAAATGCTGAGGTATGGGGGTGAGATTGTTGTGGAATGGATATGCAAGTTGTGTAGATTGGCTTGGGAAGAGGGAAGGGTTCCAGAGGACTGGAAATCAGGTATAACTGTTCCTTTATACAAAGGAAAAGGGGAGAGAGAAGTATGTGGTAACCATAGGGGTATTTGCCTTCTTAGTGTGACTGGTAAAATATATGGTAGAATACTCATCGATAGGGTTAGGCATATGACTGAAGTTAACTGCAAGTTCGCCTAGATAGCAGCGCGAAAGGCTTGGGAGATGATTCCAAGTTTGACTACCAGGGGACTGGGGAAGAGATGTTACTGCTGCAAGTGCTGGGAGAAGACTGTCGATGATGAATCAATGTCCTCGCGCTAGTTGCCCCTTACACCCTTTATTCAGCAGCTGCCTTACGATCTTTCTCCTGCCATCACCGCTCTTCCTCGTCCGCCACTGTCGCCCGTGTTTTGCTCTCATTCGGGAGCTTAGTTTTCCTGCCTATTTCTCTGACGGGCTCTCATGTTTGCCCGTGTCCCCACCTCTGTTGTGGGGCAAATATTTACAATCTCATCCCTGGTCTCCCCCTCCACCACATTCACATACACTCCTAGTTAGTCTCTCACTCTCCATTCTCGCCACTCAATCCCTCCATCTCATTCTTGGTCTCCCCGTCCACCTCGCTCACATACATTCGTATTTGCTGTTGTCAAAGAAAATTAAACTTGATTATAATGTTTTATAAAACGATGAGTGATGTTTGAATCAAAATATCTACCCACGGCCTACACCCACGTCCGAAGTTGCACTGCATCCAACCACGGTGTACATCTACGTCCGCATGTTGCACTATACTATCCACCCAAGGTGTACAACCACGTCCGCATGTTGCACTATAATAGCCACCCAAGGGGTACACCTACGTCCGCATCTTGCACTATAATATCCACCCAAGGTGTACATCCACGTCCGCATGTTGCACTATAATATCCACCCAAGGTGTACATCTACGTCCGCATGTTGCACTACAATACATGAATGCATTTACTTCGGTGACATCATCTGCGGCCAATCTGCAGTCGCGAAACAAAAACACCCTACTTGCCCCATACATCTCAAGTGCACAGGTCAATCAAATAGACTATAGTAATCAAGGACAGTCACCCGTCCCTCATAACCACTACTCATCGTATATCCTGCAACCACCACTTAGTATTAAAGGTGTGGCGGTTTACCCAGTCCCGTCAGATGAAAACACACAAGTTATACGTATAATTAGGTTAAATCCATCAATTCCATGAGATATTTCTTATTGTATCGTTCATACCGTATCGTTTATAAAGGCTCCAGTATGCTTGCATGTGTCGGCCTTGATCACCCACGCTCTTCACGTTGCTCGATCTCTGGCAGCCTCTATGACCTCGTCCCAGGTCTTTTTCGGTCTGCCTGCCCCCGACCTTTACACTTTTCACTTTCCGCACCCAGCTGTCATCCTCCAGCCTCTCCACATGCCCAAACCATCTCAATCTACCGCTCCTCATCACAACACCAGTACACTCCAGCCCCATCCTTCCTCTCAAACCATCTCAATCTACCTCTCTTCATCACAGCACCAGTACACTCCAGCCCCCATCCTTCCTCCCAAACCATCTCAAACTACCGCTCCTCATCACAACACCAGTACACTCCAGCCCCATCCTTCCTCCCAAACCATCTCAATCTACCTCTCTTCATCACAGCACCAATATACTCCAGCCCCCATCCTTCCTCCCAAACCATCTCAGTCTACTCCTCATCACAACACCAATACACTCCAGCCCCATCCTTCCTCTCAAACCATCTCAATCTACCTCTCTTCATCACAGCACCAATACACTCCAGTCCCATCCTTCCTCCCAAACCTTTAGCGTGAGCAGGCTGGCAGGCAGTCTGGGGGCGGTATTCTGGTACGGTCATGAAGCTTACCAACACCTCTTTCTTACCGGTTTATTTCTGATTCTGCTCCGTTACTACATTCTTCTGTGATCAGGGAAAAGGGGAAAAAGAAGTGTGTGGTAATCACAGGGCATTTGTTTTAGCGTAACAAGAAAAGTATGTGGTAAGATATTGACAGAGTTAGGGATATAAGAACAGGGAGGTTTTAGGAAGGAAAGAGGTTGTGTAGATCAGATATTCTTAGGTCTTTAGTGGAAAAAATTTCTAGAGAAGGGAAAGAAATTGTATACGGCCTTCGTGGATTTGAAGAAAGCATATGACAGGGTGGACAGACAACGACTCCTCTCGCATAGCTTGGCCTGGCCAGTTGTCACTATGCCCGAGTTCCGTGAGACTTCCAGCGACTCTGCTCGTGCCTGCGACCCGTTGAGGGGGGCATCCAACAGCAGATCCGTGCTGCCAGGAGCCACTACCATCCAGGGAACCGTGAATTGGTTCAACGTGAGATCGTGTTACGGTTTCATCAAGCGCCGCGACACTGGCGCTGATGTTTTCGTACACGTTTCTGAGATCGTTGCACCAAATCCACGGCATTTCCAGCGCTCACTTGGCGAGGGAGAGACGGTGGAGTTTCGTGTTGTACAGGCTTCCATGGGTCCCGAGGCTAAGGACGTCACTGGGCCGGGTGGTGTTGCTGTGCAGGGTTCTGCCCGTGCACGGCGGCGTCCCCCTGCCCAGAGACGCCAGCCAAGGGATCTTGGAAGTTCTGGCAACACAAACACACTCGTTGCGATGTGTATCGCGACGGCTGAAGCTTTCAGTGGGGGTAGCAAGACGGTTCTGGCTGTTCTCCTTCCTCAAATCTTTGAGGAGAACGGCCTTCCACGCCTTGCCATTCCCCGAAGCTTCACCCGCGATCCTCGTCTCCCCCCTCGTCAGGAGCGTCAGGCCCGGCGACAGCAGCCACCACCATCTCGCACGACACCGGGAAAACGGCTGTGTTTGGATGCCCCTCTCAACCGGACGACTGGCGCCACCACCATCGAAACTACGATCACCGACCCGGAACCGTCACAGGCCATGGACATCGAGCATGGGGAGACTGTTGTGGAGGTTCACCTCCCTTCGTCAGGAGCTGAGGGGGAGCGTGTCCCGTCTCCCGTCCCTTCAGTACATCTGGACGTAGTAGAGCCCTCCTCCTTGCCTTCTCCATCTGCTCCTGACGAAGTGGAGGAGCCTCTTCCACCTTCACCACCGCCTGCCGCCATCGCTCGCTCTTCTTCTCCTCCTCCTCCACCTAAGGAGAAGAAGAAGAAACCAAAGAAGAAAGGGGGAAAAACCAAGAGCGACCCTTCCACCGTTGCTCGCCGGATCGAGGCCCTCCTTCCACCACTCTCAGGCACTTGTGATCTCGATGCCCGCACGGATGCGGACCTAGAAGAGCTACTCTTCTGCCTCACGGATCCGATCAACGACGACGATACACTGCCTCTCGTCTACCAGACTCTGTATCAGAAGATCCGTGAGGCATACATCTCCAACTCCCACTCTCCATCTGAGGAAGCCACCATCCGTGAGGGCATCGGGTTCGACCCACCACGTGCTGCCCTGGTCAACTATATAGCCACCAGACTGCTCTCATAACTGCCGATCCACGCTTGATCTTGTCCTGCCTTTGCTGCCTCGTCTTGCAGTCTTGTCACCGCTATGCTCTCGTTTTGAGAGCAACTTTTTGCTACATCCCTGACGGGCTCTCTGTTTGCCCGTGTCCTCACCACGTTGTGAGGCAAATATCACAACAACAACAACAACAACTGGACTGACAAGGATTGTGGAAAGTATTAAGAATATATGAAGAAAATGGGAAGTTGCTGAAGGCCGTGAAGGGTATTTATGAGGGTGCTAAGGATGCGGTGCGTGTGGATAGTGAACCGAGTGAATTTTTCTATTTGAATGTTGGACTGAAATAGGGATGTGTCATGTCCTCATGGTTGTTCAGTCTATATATGGATGGGGTTATAGAAGAGATACAAGGTAGGGCAGTGGATGTTGGAGCAGCCCTAATGAGAGAGAGCAGCGTTTGGAAACTCCCTGAATAATAAGATCTCGCATCTAACGTGTAATAGGTACCAAAAACCACTCGTTACATGCGACTTCATTAGATGCCGATACATAAACATATGGGGAAAATTATAATAGGTAAAAACTGGATCTAACCCCTATTTTGACCCTATTTTCACACATTATGTAAGTTATTGTCGTTAATTTGTCATATAATCATACATAGTGACATAAAATATAAAATAAAGAAGAAATAATATCGATAACTCACCTGTGAGTGATAAATGAGGTGCTTAAGGTGGTATCCGAGGCGGGAAGGAAGGCTACTGGGCCGCTCCTTCTCACCTACGCCACCAGCACAACCACCCTCCTCCCACCTCTCGCTCTCCATTGCCTCTCGCGATGCCTCCCCGAGTTTTGTTATCTTTTTGTCTGCATTCTTTTCCTTCCCAACAAATCCAGAAAAGTCACCATGAATGTCACCATGAAGATTCCGTATGTTTTCATCGACATCACTCACAGTCTTATCCGTCATTTCCATCATCACTCACACTCTTATCCTTCATTTCCATCATCACTTACAGTCTTATCCTTCATTTCCATCATCACTCAGTCTTATCCTTCATTTCCATCATCACTCACACTCTTATCCTTCATTTCGATCGAGATTTGCCACAACTTCCCCAAGCTCATGGCGTTTGTTTAAATATTCGGTGATACCGGTAACTGTTTATCTTCTTTCATTCACTTTCTTTGCATAGGTTTCACTGAGCTCCTGGTTTAGTTTCTGTAGCAAAGCTAACATCTTTCCCGTCCACGCACTAGACCAAGGTGGCGACAGATTTGAACCGCTCGCCCGGGATTTTTTTTCGTTAGACGGAAACTTCCACGTTAGATACGAATATGGGTAGAGGTCCAATGGTGTCGTTAGATGTGAACTCCTTAGATGCGAGATCACACTGTAAATTCCTCACTTGTCATAACAAGGCTGATATGGCACTGGTATGTTGTGGCCATGCAGCCAGGCACCGCGGAGTTGGGTATCACACGTCTGCCTCCCCCCTCTGACATGCGGTAACTGAACCTGGTGCCTTGTGTATGGGACAATGATGCGTCCACGTAGACAGTTGGGCGCCACGGATCTAACCGACTTACATGTGCACCCCTCTCTTGCAAGAGCGATACTGAGGGGCACCGCCGCATTTTTTTTTTTTTTTCTTTTTTTTAGGAAGGTGGAGGAAAGAAGAGAGAACAGGGGAAGGGATAGTAAGAAAGAGGAAGGAAGAGGGAGTAGACAGTTGGTGGGCTGGCCACCGTGCTTTTGTTTTGTTTATAGTATTAGTTAGGTAACTGCTTTTATTTTGTTTATTGAGTTATTTAGGTAAGTGCTTTGTTTTGTATATTGTGTTAGTTTGGTAAGTACATATAGTGGTTTTGACTGTGTATGTTTGTGTGTGTGCGTGTGTGAGCGTATGTGTGTGTGGATGTGAGCGTGTGTGCGTGTGCGTGGGTGTGCGTGCGTGTGCGTTCATATGTTGTGTATGTTTGAATTGAGCTAGCTAGCTTTTTGAAGGTTTGGTTTGGTTGTTTGGGTTTATGTCGTAATTAGGTGGTTTTTTTTGTATTGTGAGATTGAGTAGTTTGGATACAAATCAGTGCGTCACTTATCGGTTTTGGTTGAGTTTAGTAAATTGGTATAGGGTCATGGTTGTTTATTATGGTTTTTAAACTACTAGGGAACCATTTGTGGAAAGAGCGATTCTCCTCATTGATGTTGTAAGTTAGTGCGTTGTATGTTTCGGGGTTAATTTCCTCGATTTTACTCCAAACTTTTTTTTGGCTTGGTTATGTAATCTTATGTTTAATGGTTTGGTTTTGGTTATGGCGTGTATTTGTTCCGTGTTAAGTGTGTAAGGGTACTGCTGATTAGTTGCAAATCTGAGGGCTTTGTTTTGTAAAATTAGTAGTTTTTTAAGTTGGGTATAGCTGAAGGTGTGTGTGGGAATGGGGGGATATTCTAGTATGGGGAGGATCAGTGCTTTGACAAGGTGGGATCTGACTTTTATAGGCATGTTCTTGAATCTGAGTAAGCGGGATAATGCTCCTGTGGCTTTTTGTTTTCTATCCTGTACACTAGGATGATAGCCTCTTGAGTTAAGTTTAAAACCAAGTATTTTTCCCTCTTCTGTGAAGTCAGTTATTTCTTCATTAATTATTAAAGGTTTTTTTTTGGTGTTGGCTAGTCGAATGACGGAAAATTTATTTGTTAGTTTGTATTCTCCATTTAGATTCATATTCATTAATTTTCTCGACTTCGCTTTGAGTTCTTGAATTCATGATCCTTCTAGATGGTCCAGGATAGTTAATAATTTGGGAAATATCGTCAGCGTAGCTTATGTTGATGCCATGAGTTGCTTGTGGGGAGTCACTGGTGAATATAGAGTAGAGAGTTGGTGAGAGTACGCTCCCTTGAGGAACCCCGCTTTCCAGAGCAAAGCTAGCACCTGTACAATTATTTATTTTGATTTTAGCCTTCCTGTCGTCAAGAAAATCACAGAGAATTTTTTTAGTTATAGTTGGGAGGTTGAGATTAAGTAATTTATATTTAAGTCCTAAATGCCACACCTTGTCAAAGGCTTTTGTTACGTCTCTAAGGATGATGTGGCATTGTCCTTTGTTAGATTTACTTATTGCTATATGTTCTGATGCTATTGCAATTGCTTGAGTGGTGCCTCTTAGTAGTCGAAAACCGTATTGATTCTTATTATACAGATTCTCAGATTCAAGGTGTAATCTGAGCCTTTTATTAATTATTCTCTCTAGTACCTTTCCAGGGACTTCTAAAAGAGAGATGGGTCTGTAATTCTGTACGAGATGTGGGTTCTTGTTCTTTTTTGGGATTAGTTTTATGATGGCTTCTTTAAATTTGTCGGGGAAATATCCTGCAGAGATGGTTGCATTAAATAAGTTTTTTAAATTTTCAATGGCTATATTGGGGAGATTGGATAGTATAGTTTTATTATATCCACTTTCTTCCGGGCAAGTCTTTTTTAAGTTCTTGATGATAGAGGTAATTTCGTCTGCCGTGATAGGAGTGGTAAATATTGTGTTTGAGTCTAATCTATCGGGGTTAGCTGAGTGGTACGGTGTTAATCTATCTACGTTGATGGTAAGGAATTCTTTTACCGTATTGTCGTGTCTGTTGTTGTTTTGTTCTTCGATCTCTTGAAAGATGGACTCCCAGTGTCGCCTATGTGTTTTCTTTTTCAGAGGCTGAGTGTTGTCTGTTTCCCAGATGATCTAATACGTAATGAGGGTAGGGGGTTGAAGTTCCTGAGAGGATTTTTATTTGACGCCAAAATGTGGAGGGATCATTATAAAGATTGGCGGTTGTTGTTGTTGTTGTTGTGATATTTGCCTCACAACATGGTGAGGACACGGGCAAACATAGAGCCCGTCAGAGAAGTGGCATGAAGTAGCTCTCAAACGAGAGCATAGCGGTGACAAAAACTGCAAGACGAAGCAGCAAGGCAGGACAAGATCAGGCGTGGCTCAGCAGTTACGAGAGCAGTCTGGTGGCGATATAATTGACGAGGGCAGCTTTTTTTTTTTTTTTTTTTTGTGATATTTGCCTCACAATAAGGTGAGGACACGGGCAAACAGAGAGCCCGTCAGAGGAATGGCAAAAACAAAGCTCTCAAAAGAGAGCATAGCGGTGACAATAACTGCAAGCCGAAGCAGCAAGGCAGGACAGGATCAGGCGTGGCTCAGCAGTTAAGAGAGCAGTCTGGTGGCTATATAGTTGACCAGGGCAGCATGTGGTAGGTCGAACTCGATGCCCTCACGGATGGCGGCTTCCTCAGATGGAGAGAGGGAGTTGGAGATGTATGCCTCACGGATCTTCTGATACAGAGTCTGGTAGACTGTTGTTGTTGTTGTAGGATATTCGTCTCAGCAGTGCTGAGACACGGGCAAACAGTGAGCCCGTCAGTGGTGCACATGTAGCGCACAAGCTGTATTTAACGAGGAGGGGGGTAGTCCCTAACTGTTTGTAGTAAAATTTTAAAAGGTGTTCTGGCCACAATGCCAGCAGCGTCAGTATAATCGTTGGCCGATTGGGCAAAGCCAGCTGCGGGACGGGATCTGAGACGAGCTGTGGCAGGGCAGTGAAGTATGTAATGGATGAGAGGCGTATCCGACCTCTCTAAGCAATGAGCACACGGATCTGTTGCCACATTTTTAATCTGCTTATAGCATGGGAATCCCATTCGTAATCTTCTAAGACGCACTAAAAGATAGTTTGGCAGGCCTGGGGGAGGCACCAAAGGAGAGTATGATGTGGCTATGTCATACCAAGTCGCAGATGTGGAACCTTCAGCGACGCAAAGCTGGTGCTCCTCCCGAGACAGCCTACCTATTTTTGCAGTCAAAGTGCGACGGACATGTGATGGGCCGGGGAGAAGTGGGAACGTGATCTCTGGCAGAGAGCAGGCAGAGCGTGCAGCGACATCAGCTGTTTCGTTCCCAGTGATCCCCACATGTCCTGGGAGCCAATGAAGAGTGATAGTGGCTCCTCGCTGGACAAGGAGGGTTGCAAATGTGAGAGGCAGTGTATCGTCGTCGTTGATCGGATCCGTGAGGCAGAAGAGTAGCTCTTCTAGGTCCGCATCCGTGCGGGCATCGAGATCACGAGTCCCTGAGAGTGGTGGAAGGAGGGCCTCGATCCGGCGAGCAACGGAGGAGGGGTCGCTCTTGGTCTTTCCCCCTTTCTTCTTTTGTTTCTTCCTCTTCTCCTTAGGTGGAGGGGGAGAAGAAGAGAGAGCGATGGCGGCAGGCGGTGGTGAAGGTGGAAGAGGCTCCTCCACTTCGATTGGCGGTGTTTGCAATAGTGTTTGCCCAATGTGTGTTGTGTTCTGTTAGAAGGGATGTGTGTAGTTGAGTTTGAAGTAGTTTGTATAGTCTAAAGTGATCTCGTGTCCAACCATGTGTTTGGGAGTGAGTTCTTGATGCATTGTATTGATTGATGAGGATCTGTGTGTCTCTGTTGTGTTTAGGAGTAGTGATTGTTCTATGTGTGGTTGTAGGGATGTTGTTGTTGATTGCAATATTTATGTTGGAGTACCATCTTTCAAGAGATTGATCGATTTCCTCTAGTGTTCCATCACCGGGGATATGAAAGTTAGTAAATGTTGTGGTTATACTCGTATCTTGTTTAAAGTCATTCCAGTTGGCCGTTAGGTCGAGGTGGAATGGGGACGGTTATTGGGGCAGTGGAGATAGTGGCGATTATGGGGATGTGATCACTAGTGGTGAGAGGGCCGGGAGAGAAATGGGTGTTGTGATAAGCTGTTAGGTTGCAAAGAGCTATGTCTGGGGTGGAGGTAGAGTTGTGTGAGAGGAATGTAGGAAAGTTGGGACCAATGTGTCTTACTGTGGTGTCTTGGATGAGTCTTGGAAGTTGTCTTCCTACGACGTTTGAGTTTCTGTTGCCCAGGAGGCGGTGTTTAGCGTTAAGATCACCAATGAGGTATACAGGGATGGTTCTTCTGAATAAGTTAATAAAATCGGGGGTTGGGAGGTAAGGGCGGCTAGGGGGGAGGTATACTGTAGCAATAATGATTTTTCCAGTGTGTGTTTGTAACTCTACTGCAATCAGATCTGAGATAAAATTGTCTATGATTTTGTATTGTAAATTGTTTTTCAGTGCAATGGCTGTGCCGTCCATAGGGCGATTGAGAAAGTTTTTACTCTGTGTTTTATACCCAGGGATACGGAGTGAATTTGGTGAGGTAGTGCCGTGGCTATTTATAAGAATGATGTCTGGATCTAAATTACGGTAGGTATTGCTAAGACCTAGACTTCGACCATGCCAATTAAGGACGTTATGTTGAATTATTTTCATTGTCCATGTCTTTGGGGTCTGGACTGAGAGGGTTGGGAAGTCTTTGTGTGCTGATCCCCTAGCCGAAGAAGTCTTTCTTCTTCGGTGTTAGCTGGCCGAATAAGATGTTGGAAGGTTTCTAGTTTTTCACAGGTGATTCTTAGTTGGTTGAGTGCTAAATCTGGATTCAGTATGTTGTTATTTTGTATGAATAAGGCTTTCTTATCTTTTATAGCTTTGGCTAGTTCTCTTTGTTTGTATTCTTTGTTTGACTTTCAAATTGAGGGGAGGACTATGACCTCTACCTTGTCATTTTCGGTTTCGTCTTCGTCAGAGGAGCTTAGGTGATCATCTGATTCACTGTCTGTTTGGTATTTTGGGATGTCATTACTTCCATGTGGGATGGGTTCATCTTCATGTGTCAAGCGCCATAGCCTCTTCGTTTTTCTCTTCAGAGATAGGGATGGTTTGTGTGTAAAGGGATGATTCAGCAGGTTTTTTTATTTGTATTGGCTGGGGGAGAAAGAAGATTTTTAGTTGTAGATGGCAGAATGGCTTGTATAATTTTTTCAGAGGGGGGGTTAGGGGGGAGTTTGACAATTGGTAGTCCATTAAGTGTGCAACTTTCCCCCAGAATTTTATTAAAGCTGCCTGGGTTTGCAAGCTCGTGCATGTGAGCATTCATGATAAGAAGCATGTAGTCTGCAAACTTGTCGTTGGGAGATCCATTTTGTATAGCAGATGCTGGGGTGTTAGGGTTTCGTTTGTTACTTGTGCAAAGCTTAGACCTGGTCGTACTGTGGCAGGGGGGGGGTGTATTTATTGCTTTCTTTACTATTTCTTTCCTTTTAGGGCATTTCATAGCCATAGTGCGGTGGTCTCCTTCGCAGTTAATACACTTTTTGAAGTTGGAGTTGCATTTCTTCCAAGTGTGATCAAGACTGGAGTATTCATAACAGATTTTAAAATCTTTGGGTTTAGGACATTCGTTGATGTTATGTGTGTCCATTTCATAGCACTTCATACACATTATGATATGTATATATTTCTCAGCCTGGATCTGATTTTTGCTGATGCACAGATGGAACAATTTCAGCCCTTCTATTGCTTTTTCTGCCATCTTGATATCATCAAATTCTATTTTCATAGTGTTTCTGTTTCCAAATTTGGTTATTTTGGTGATTTTGGCCCAAGAGTTTTCTTTAATGACTTCATGTTCAATCTCCTCTTCACTGTGGCAGTAGATGATGTCATCTACTTTGGTGCATATTATGCTCCTTTTGGCTTTTAGGTCAGGAGGGAGGATTGGGGTGAAGCCATTGTCCTGTAAAGATGTTTTCAGAGGATGAGACAGGAGCTTATTAGTGTCATCTTCTGTGGCTGTAGTTGCGATGATGAATTCTTTTGAATCATGGAGTCCTGTTATTTTTATGTTGTGAGGAGCAACTATTTCAAGCAATTTCAGTTTAACTTGATTTTCTTGGGGATTACTGTGTTTGATTTTAAGTTTACCCATTTTTCAACATGGGGAAAAAATCCTGAGAGGCCACTAACAGGCCGCCTAGTTGGTCCAATCTACCTGTGATCTGGGGCTTGTAACCTAAACTCCCCCCCTCTAAAGGGAGTGACCACTTGCAAGGTCAAAGGAGTGCCCCTGATCCCTAACCCTATTAAAGAAAATACCCATTCCAGTGCTTCCTATAACCACCCCAGAACGGGGTCCCCTCGTGCCACTGGCCTCGGGGTTCGGCTTCGTACCGCACCAGAGCCTCTACTGGGCGAGTCTAACAGGACCAAAGTAAAATATAAGAAATAAAGGTAGTCTTAAGTAGTAAAAAAGATTTTCAGCCAAGGTGAGCGGGCTGACAGACTTGCAGAATGATGGGAAAGTCGTAATCGGTAAGGTGCTGGGAAAAGCAGCAGTGAAAGTCTTAGCTTGCGCTATCCACGTTTTACTATGAGCGCCGAGTCTATGCAGAGCGGGAGCGAGCGGGAGAGATATTACCGCTGCGGCTGCCGGGAAGAGAATACTGGGCGAGCCTAAAAGGACCAAAGTCTATCTTGGGAATTCTGAGTCTGTCTCAGCTAGAGAACAGGGGTGAGGAATGATCCACGGGCTTGGATGATCAACATCGGCGTGAATTGGTAAGGGGAGGGTTGGATTTGACACTGCAATACAATACAATACAATGACGTATAGAAAAGGGGGGGAAAGGAAGGAAGGTAAAGAATGATTGTGTATATGTGTGATGAGTGTAATGCAACCAGGACGACGACGACAACACGTGGTGGCAGGAACTAGGCCTTAGTTTTAGTCTCCCGGCCTTACTGAGAGATCAGTTCCTGGTTGCATTGTGTAATGTGCATTTTTTTTTTTTTTTTTTTTTTTTTTTTTTAAATAGTAGGAGAGGAAGAATTTAGACGAAGAGAAAGAGTGTCGGGGCTTAACCCAACGTGCGTGTGTTTGGTGTTGGGGAGGGGGGGTGGGGTCTCGCACGTGCACAGTGTTGTTACTTAAGGGAGGGAGGAGTGAATAGCTACGGCTTTCTCTGCCAAGCATTGGCTTATTGGCTGCCTCTCAGGTTCATCTGATTTTTCCGGCTCCGGAGCCTGGGATAGGATGGTAGGATAGGGGTGTTAGGGTAAGGTGTTGTAGCCCTAGGGGGCTTGGGTAGGGGATTAAGGAAAGGGGAGGGGTGGAGGAAGGTGGTTATCTTGATGGGGTGGTCAAGGTCGGGGTCTGGGGTGCTGGATATGAGGATGGCGTGTGAATGCGTGGCTGCTGTGATTTGATAGTGGGTGTAGGGGTGGTTTAAGTTTAATGAGTTGCTGGTGTGAATTAATAATTAATGAAAGGGTCAATAATAAATAAATTAGTGGTAATTAAGTAAACAATGGGGTTGGTGGAGGTCTTGCGTCGGGGTGGAAGAGGTTGGCTAGAGGTCGTGTGGGGGGTGTGATCCGGGTGAAAAAGTCGATGAAGTCAGTGTGAACGTCGGTGAGTTTGGTGATTTGTTTTTGTTGTAGGTGGTGAAGGTAAGTGTTGATGGGTGGAATGTTGGCGCGTTCATGACAGTGTATGTTGGTGATAAAATCATCCCACCGTATGCTCAGTGCCCAACGTATGGCTTTATTTTGAACTTTCTGTAAATTTAGAATGTTGCTTTTGGCCGAAAGAGATAGGCTTAATGGTGAATACGTGAGCAGTGGTCTGATCAGTGCTTTATACAAATGAAATTTAGTTGATGGTGTTGCACTACGGAATCGGTATATTTGTGTTAATGCAGTGCCAGCCACGCCTGCCTTGCCTCGTATGTGATGATGAAATTTGAAGTTTTTATCGTATGTAAGACCAAGTACGGTGCAAGTATTCCTAATGGGAATGGGAACGCGATCGGGGTCACGCGAATTTAGAAAAAGTGGGCGGGGGTTGGCTGATTTAATACGAAAATATGTTACTGTGCATTTCAAGGGATTCGCTTGAATCCGCCACTTCTGCTCCCATCGTGCAATTCGATCCAGCTCTACGCTCGCTTTGTTCGTAATTCCGTCAATTGTCGTTGATCGTACAAGTTGAGTAATGTCGTCTGCGTATTGAATGGTGAGTGAATCGTCATGTAGTGGGGTGGGGATGTCATTTGTGTACAGTGTGTAGAGGGTGGGTGCAAGGACGGAGCCCTGAGGTACACCTGCGTGAAGCTGGAAAAAGTCTGAGTAATTATTTTTAAATTTAATACGCATTGTGCGGTTGTCTAGAAAATTGCAAAGTAGTTTTTTAATGAGTGAAGGAAAGTTGAATTGTTCGCAGATTTTGTACTTCAGGCCTGCGTGCCAAACAGAGTCAAATGCACGTTTTACGTCACGAGTAATAAGGGCTGTCTTGTATGCATTGCGGATGTTTTGGTTGATATGTAAGTAATTGGTGATGATGTTTAGGGCGTCCTGTGTGGATAGTCTAGGTCTGAAACCAAACTGTCTGGTGAAAGAAGGTTTTCGTCTTCTAAGTATTGCCGTAATCTAATGTTGATGATTCGTTCGAAAGTTTTTCCTAACACTTCTAGTAAACTAATGGGCCTGAAGTTTAAAGGGTCTGTTGTTGTCTTGTCTTTTTTAGGGATTAGAGTAGCTGTCGCGGTCTTAAACGAGTCCGAAAGTAGCCGGATGCCAAGGCAGCGTTGTATAAGTGTGTAAGTGCATTTATGAATGTGTCTGGGAGGTGTTTGAGTATGTGATGTCCGATGCCTGTGGCACCCGGCGCCTTCTTTGGAGTTCTAGCGAGCATAGACTTGACTTCTTCGACTAGTATGGGAGCAGTGAGGGGGTTATGTATGTCTAGATTATTTATGTGTATGTTTGCGTCTGGTGTGATATGTTCGTGGATAGTGTGAAGGTGTTGTTCTATATGTCTTATGTGACGTGTTGCGGCAGGATGAGGAGGGTTAGGGTGGTATACTTGTTGCCATGCGTTTTTAAATGTGTTTGTGATTTCCCTGGGATCTGTGATTTCTCTGTTGTTAACAATTAATTTTCTTACTCTAGGTAAGTTACAGCCCTTGAGTCGGCGAATGTGTTTCCAGAATTCCCAGGGTTTAGTTTTCCTGTGTTGTTGTGCAGTTTGTATGAGGCGTCGCCAGTGTGCATTGTGGTCGGATTCAAGGCTATTGATTACATGTGTCCGAAGATGTGATAGGTCGAACCGTACTTGGCCTAAGTTGTTTTTGTTTAGTTCAAACCGACGACGGTAACACACTAGGAGTCGTTGTGTTCGTATGGATGGTATGAATGTGTGTATAGGTATGTGTGTGGTTGTAGGTATGGTAATGTTGGCAGTGTTAAGTATGCAGGTGTGTAGATATTTACATTGTTCTTCTATGTCAGTGTGGTGTTTTCCCTCATAGTCAGTGGTGTATTCTTGTTCTGAAAGGGTTTGTGTAAAGGCATCCCAGTCTGCATGTAGGTAGTCATAGTGTGGTGTACTGGGGATCAGGATCGGGTTGGTGGAGATGGACATTATGATGGGGATGTGATCAGACCCAGACATGGGGCCGGGGGTGATGTGATGATGAAAAATGTTAAATGATCTGTTGGTGAAGATGAGATCTGGCTTACCTGATCCCCTAGGTGTAAATGTTGTGAGAAAATCAGGTCCTAGGAAATTTAATCTTTTGTGTTGGTATATGGTGAACATTTGTCTTCCATGATTGTTGGTTGTGCTGTGTTGGAATGTCCCGTGTTGTGCATTTAGATCTGAAATGAATAGTGTTGGTGCAGTGTTGTTGAAGAGTCTGTTTATGTCTGTGAAGGGGATGCCAGTGTTGGGTCTGGTGTATGTGGTGGAGACTATGAGGGGGCCAAGAGTAGTGTGTGTTTTGACTGCAAGGAAATGTCTGTGTCTCCATGTTGTGATGAAGTCGTGTTTAATTGTGCCTTTAATCATGATAGCGACTCCGTCGTGTGGACCTTCGTCGGTTTGAAGTGTAGTGTAGCCATAGTGTTTGATTTTTCTGGTGTTGTTGGTGCAAGTGCTGTTGAGTAATATTATGTCTGGGTCGTGTTCGTGAATGAGTTGAGTAAGTAGGTGCCTGTTTGCGTAATAGTGTCTAATGTTAAACTGGATGATTTTAAGCATGATGGTGATCGTGTTGAACTGAATCTGAATGGGCTATGTATGTGGTATTTGTGGGTGAGGCAGGGGAGAAGGATGGGGTTCTCTTTTTGGGAGGGGGGGCACTGCGTTTTCTGGAGCGTGATTGATGTGTGTGAACTGAAGGGGGGAGGGAGGAGGGGGATTCGGGAGAGTCAGCCGCCTTGCGTTTGCAAGAGACACTGCGATCTCGATCGCAGGTGAGGGGGGTGGTTGGGGTAGGTGGAGGGGGCATGGGGTTAGGTTGGTTAGGGGTTGTGCTGGTGGAGGGAGATGGGGTTGGGGGCTGGGTGGTTTGGTTAGGATGACGTGAATCAGCAGGAGGGGAGGGATGGTGAGGGGGGGAAGATGGGAGTTGTTTTGAGGATGTAGGAGTGGGATGAGGTTTAGGGTGAGTGGATGTGGTGGGTGGGTTGGAAGTGCAGGGAGATGACGAATGAGAGGTGGAGGGGATGGGAGGGGGTGAGGTAGGAGGGACTGAGGTGTTGCCAGTTTGCTGTGAAGGGGGGGTGAAGATGTGGGGTGATTTCTTGGCTGTGTGCCATGAAGGGGGGATGACAATGGTGGACATATTGTTGGCGGCTAGAGCATCATTGATGAGGGATGCAAAGGGCACGTCAGAGTACAGGGCTTGGGCTAGGGCGGACATGACAACTGCAGTTACGTTGGGGGGGAAGGGTGAAATGGAAGATGGACTGGGAGGGGTGGTGTTGGTGGGTGTTGGATGAGTGGTGGGTGCTTGAGTTTGGGGCTGTGAGTTCTGAGTGGCTTGGGCATATGACATGGTGGATGAAGTTTGTTGGGGTGCTGTGTATGATTGAGGCGTGTTGATATGCTGTGCGGGCTGGCTGTTAGCCCTTAGGTCCTTTAGTAGATTTTTTCTAGTAGGGCAGTTTCCGGCGATTGCAATGTGTTCTTCGCCACAGTTAATACATTTAGTAGTAGTGCTGGTGCAGTTTGTATGAAAATGACCTTGGGCAGAGCACTTTGAACATATTTGAGTTTTTTTGCATGAACGAGTTGGATGCCCATACTGGTAACATCTAAAACATTGAGCAAGATCAAACCACTGTTCGAGTCTAAGGTTGCTGGGTGGGATGATTGTATTGAACGCTTTGACACCGTGTGAATGAAGTTTCTGTACCTCTTGGGGTGAAGCACAGAGAATCTTGATGTTGTTTGAATTGTCAAAGCGAACAATGTGGGTGGCGTGAATGTCGTTTTTCAGGGACAGTTCAGTCATGAGGTCATCATCGGTGTGTCTGAGAACATATTTGGTAACATTCCGGGCAATTAATGTACAGGCAGCTTTTAGCTCAGGAGTTGAGATCAGCTCATATCCAGCCTGGGAGTATTTGGGCAGGTTACTGGGGGAGAGGTATGAATCAAGATGAGCCTGAGAGGCCAAGGTGATCTTAATGATTTTGTCTTTTGCACTAGAGAAAAGGTTAACAAAGGGGGTTTCAGTGATGCAAAAAAGGTCTGACCAGGGTCTGAAGGCAGGGCAGGGAGGGTACATTTAAACTTAACTGAGAAAGCCATCATTAATCAGGGGGGAGGGGGGGGGAGAGTGTAGCGCATGACGTTAATAAAAGAGGGGGAAGAAAACCAATCACCACACTTTTGCACAGATCCCGGGGTGCAATGGGTGTGCAGGATGAGGTGTTGGCGCCGTTACCCTGATCACTAAACTTGTTGTGAGAGCAGGGTGGTTCCAGATTGTTAGGACCGAAGTCCTAACCAATCTATCACCAGCAAGATGGGAAGGAAGTAGGAGAACAAAAGACAGAGTCTCTCAGGTGCACGGCTATATCTCCTGGACCCCCGACTACTGTTATGGCCGTGGCCCCAACAAGGTAGTGGGGGGGTCCCGGAAGTATCTCCGAGTTCACAAAAGAGCAGGGGTTAGTAATAAAAGAGAAATTAGAAGAAGACAGGAAAAGAGGTAGGAGGAATGGAGTAAATTTATTAATGAGGTGATGAATGGGTGAAGTTTATGAAATGAGGTGATAAGTGGGCGGGTAGCTCATGCCGACAAGTCGTTAGCAGCTGATAAAGGCAGGGAGTCACAGAGTGAGAGCTGAGCGAGCGAGCGGTCGAGACACGCGTGCTTTTGGCTAGGCGTCGTCACCAATTGACACTGCAGTACTGCTTTCCTATTTAATTTGCATGTGAGACAGTTGGACTGTCGTATTCTGCTGGATCGCGTGCCCTCCAATCAGGAAGCAGATCCGGCGCCATCCAATCAGAGCGCAGTGAGGTGTCAGCCACTGGCTAGTGGAAGATCGGAGGCCTCTTCTGGGAGATGTGCACGGTGCGAGAGCTTGAGGCAGAATGACATGATATGACATCGACATGGGCACCGCCGCACATGTTTGTTTGTTTGTTGAAGATTTTCCCTTCGTTGAAGTGGAAGGGGCCGGGCCATATGTTAGCCCAGTCAGTGATTTAAGCAGAGACAAGTAAGTGATGAAGACTGCAGGAGCAGTCTCTTGACTTTAAAAACTATATGCACATATATACACACATGTATATATATATGCATATGCACACATGCTCGCACGCACACTCGCACAGACACACACACACATACATACCCTGCATATCAGTGGATATGCACGTTAGGTGGGAGGAGGTGCAGAGCGCACCACCTCAGTCAGTGCTGAGAGCGGGGCCGTGGCTGCAAAGTAGGCTGCAGCATTACGTAAAGAGTTTATGGATCTGGCTGCTTCGTGAGTTCTGGGAGTGACTGGGTTAGGAAGAGGTCGTTTCCTGATGAGGGATGTGGCTGGGCATCTGAGAAGATAGTGCAGGAGGGGATAAAGTGGAGCCTCCTGGCAGTGTTCACATGCAGGTTCGGGGGTTTCGTCATCTGGAACCATTTCATCGTAGCATTTATAGCCCAGGCGAAGGCGGCGCAGACGATTGAGCATCGTAAGGTTGGATCTAGTTGTGATTGGCGGTGGTTTGTAGCGTGTGGCAAGTGAGTACCATCTAGCCGAGGGGGAACCCAGTTCAACATATAGGCGGTGGTCTTCTTTATTTAATCTGGCTGCCCTGGTATTAATGGCATGCTTGACTTGGCGCAGGCTCGTGGAGATTACAAAATCAATGCTGGGGTTTTCTAGGGCTTGTTTTGCTATTCGATCTGCCTTTTCGTTGCCTGCAATGCCTACGTGACTAGGGATCCAATTTATGGTAACGGATCCCCCAGCATTGCGGATAGCTTGGGTGGTGGTGAGAATGTTGTATATTAGGTGAATGTTGTCTTTGTGAGCGTTTTGGCGAAGGGTGTGAATGGCCGAAGCCGAGTCTGTGTGTATGATAGTGGGAGTTGTTGGACTGTGTCCAGTCGCCGCACAGACGTTATTGTTGTTGTTGAAATATTCTCCCCACAACGTGGTGGGGAACGGGCAAATATGAGAGCCCGTCAGGGAAAATGCAGAAAACAGCTCCAATGAAGGGGCAAAGCGCGGACGGCAGACTGGCAGACAGGGCAAGGGCGGCAGAGGAAGGGAACGAGGCGATGGTGGTGAGGAAACAGCCCGATGATCGACGAGGCGAGGGGGAGAGAGCGGTAGACTGCACGGCGCCGATGGAAGGGGCGCCGGCATGCTCAGGTGGATCCCCAAACGACTCGGCGGTGGTTGGCGGCCGGCTGCTCAGTGTTTACAGAGGGCAGAGAGGGACGAGAGCATGGTAGACTAAACGGCGCCGATGGTGAGGGCGCCGAAGCTCTGATAGAAGCGTTCCGAACTCTGCCCTCAACCCCCATTCACTCGCTCCAGCTCTCCACAGCAGCAAGTGGAAGCGTAGAGGGAAGGCCCAGTCCAGGTGGACACAAGGGCACAACCCCGGTCAAGGTAGTGGCGGAGGGAGGGTGGTCGGCCATGGAAAGGGCGGACGAGCCTCAACCTCCTGGTGGGCTGACCAGGGCACTCCCGTAGGTGGAGAGGACAGACCCGTCCTTCAGCTGAAACGGCTGCTGTGAAGAGCTGGTCCCGCCGGGAATAGCGGTGGAGGTGTTGCCTCGGCGAGAGGTGGGCTGCGAGTGGCCGCACTTCACTTCGTCATAGAAAAGTGGGGGGAAAGAAGAGGGAGAGATTGGAAGAGATTAAGTGGGGAAATATGAAAGACAGTCGGAGGTATAAAGATTGGAGGCCGTCCCCATTGCTGTGGCTTAGTTTTTATTTTTTGTGTATGCTGTGTTCCTGTTGGTCCTATACAGCGGTCACTCTGTGTATGTGCAGACAAGGGTAGATATATCGATGAAGGTGAAGAGCCATAGCTTGTACCCCCGGCGCTACTAAGGGTGGTGCCTGTCTCTGTGGCATTGGTGGGTTCTGCTGTCTTGGTGGGTTGCTGCTCTCTGTTTCACAGGCTCTATAGTCATGGAAAGGAGGAGTTTTAGTATTAAAGAAAATGGGGGGGGGAAGGATAGAAATTATCTTTCCTCCCCATGGCACTCAGCAGGGTGCACGAGGCATAGGCTGTGAATGGGCAATGTCTATTCCCAACCCACTCCACGTTCACGACCCCGCCATCAGATGTGACAGCTCCTTACATTTTGGTTTCAGGAGCTAGCACAACGGACGACGGAGTGCATTCACTCAGGAGTGGGCAGGGAATGAGTGTGCAGTGCAACTGTCTCCTGACAGTAGTGGTGGTCTGGTGCGGTCAGTTCAAGGTCGGCAGGTGTATGGGATATAGGGTAACGTGGTCTTTCGCTTGGTTGCTGCCGTTTGTATTATTAGTTATTATATATAATGAGAGGGGTTGTCGTTAGAGGGACGTATAAATTGGGTTTGGTGGCGGTCTATTTCTGTTTAAGAGGGAGCTGGGGAACCAATTATGCATCCTCCCGCATTCTTTGTTGGTGATGTCCTCGTAATTTGGGTCTCTGGTCTCTTCTAGTTTTTGCCAGATTTTTCCTGCCCTTTTGTGCATCCGGATGTTTAGTGCAGCTATTTTGTGCATGCTGTGTAATTGTTCTGTGATATAGTTGAAGGGGTGATGGTCGTTTTCGACAAATCTCAGAGCTTTGTTTAATACTCTTTGTAGTTTTAGTTTTTGGGTGTTTGATATAGTGTCCAGTGGCACAGGAGGGTATTCTAGCAAAGGGAGAATGTAGGCTTTAACGAGGTGGCTTTTTATTTTTCTATTTAGCGTTTTAAAACGGTAGAGGGTGGACAGTGCTGCCTTCCCCTTGCATATTCGTTCCCTTACATGTTTTGTGATCCCGGCCTGAGTTATTGTGAGGCCTAACAGGCTTCCCTCATTTCTTGTGTTTAGTAGCTCACCATCCACAATGATTTCTTCCATGTATTTTTGTGCTAATGGAATTATTTTAAATTTCTGTTGGTTAGTCCTGATCTTCCATCGTTTCTCATAATCACTGATTCTGGTGATTTCTCTGGCTACTTTGCTGGCCATCATGAGTTTGGACCGTCCTTGGTAAGTCACTATTTGAGTCACATCGTCAGCATACATTATGTCTAGGCAGACTGGAGGTGGGGGGGGGGGTGTCTCTAGTGTAAAGAATGTATAGGGTGGGGGAGAGGACGCTCCCTTGTGCCACCCCACTGTCGAGCTGTATAACGTCGCCTAACTGGTCCTTGTGTCTAATTCTCGCGGTGCGGTCAGTCACAAAGTAGCATAAAAACTTCTCGAGGATGGTAGGGAGTTCTAGTTGTAATAGTTTGTATTTGAGTCCTTCATGCCAGACCTTGTCAAAGGCCTTGCTTACGTCTCTGAGGACGAGACAGCACTGTTCCCGTCTCGACAGGGTCTGGGCGATAGTCTCGTAAGTCAGGGCTATGGCTTTGTTTGTGTCTTTTTGTGGTCTGAAGCCGTACTGTCTGGGGTTATGAAGTCTGTTTGTCTCTAGGTAAAGTCGGAGTCTTCTGTTGATGATCCTTTCAAGCAGTTTTCCTGGTACTTCGAGCAGTGAGATTGGTCTATAGTTCTCGGGTGTCGTGTCAGTCTTTCCTGGCTTAGGTATCATTACTATTACGGCTTCTTTAAGTTTGTCAGGGAAGTATCCCGCGGACAGGGAGGCGTTGAAAATGTCGATGAGTCTTTCTATCATGGAGTGTGAGCATTCCATGATAACTTGTTTGTTAATGCCTGTCAGTCCTGGGGCCGTGTTCTTCGTTTTTGTGACTACTGTCTTAAGTTCGTCTACTGTGATTCGTCTAGTGAGAAGGTTGTTCGTTAGTCTGGAGAAGTCTGCTGTGTCATGGGGGAGGATTCTGTCTCTGTTGTCATTGAGGAAGTGAAGGACCATTCGTTCGTTGTCCTCGTCAAAATCGTCATTTTCGTCGTTCTCGCCATGTACTCCGCAGGGACATCAAGGGAGTTCCCGGGGTATGCATCCCCAGGTGGCGAGAAGAAAGAGAGGTCGATCCAAGATCGGGAACGCTCGAATGACGGTCCAAGGCAGCGACAGCAGCGCCTGTTAATCCAACACTTATACGCTAAATAAGAAGCAAGGAACATGGCAATAACACCTGACAGAGCATAAACATAAATAGCTAAGGCAGCTGGCTGAGTTGGTTTAGGTAGGGGTTTGAGAAGAAGGAGTTTAGATTGGAAGTGTAACAACTCATCTAGGTACACAGGTGTGAAGGAGTCATTCTGGGGAAAAATCTCAGGGATTGCTTGTATGGCATCTAGTTCAACATGAGAGAGAGACATATCAAAATGCAATGTATGGAGACGTAGAGACAGTTTAGTATCCTTGGTGAGGGTGGCATAAGCTGGAAGTGTGAGTGTTTCACTATGAGCACTGCAACCGTCACCCAGGACCAAATGTCCTATACCTTTAACAATCTGTATTGTCTTACTTATCTCATTAACAGCACAATTAAGAGTAAATTGCATAGGCTTATTCGTAGAAAAGCACCACTTATCGTTATTCTTAACAAATACAGGAACAAAGTTTTTAATGACTCTTTTCCTACAAAGCTGAGGCGCAAAGTCCTTGTTGAGGAATGTAGCACTCTCACATGTGCTAGTACTTGACCTCAGCACTGGACTCTGCGGCTCGCACACCAGCAACTGCTGATGAGTGCGGCACTGAGTGAAATCGTCCATAAGTATATAATGTAAGCGATTTTCACTCAGTGCAATGAATTTGGCAGAGGGGACAGTCTGTACATAGACATCTGTGTCAGGGACTTTATAAGGCAAGGAAGTGATCCGGAAGACATCAAAAGTATCTGCCGGGTTACCCTGAACCGGACCATAGTAAGTAGAAGCACACTGAAGAGGGAGTCTTGCGAGGCACTACCTTAACGAGATCCCTATATAACGCAAGGTATTCGGGTCGAGCAGGGAAAAGCAGTCCTGGTCTCATTAAAGAAATATTATTTAAAAGTTCCAGCAATAAGGTATTTGGCACGATGTCCACACTCAGACGAGCTTGCATCATATTCTGTAGGCCTAACTTAATCCTCACATGATCGGCAATGATATCCGACAAAGCTAACTGGAGATTAAGAAAAGCCTCAAATATGCGAGCTTCGCCTTCTAACGCTAGAGTTTTTATGGAGAAGAGCCGAATTACAGCATGTGAAATATTAGCTGCCCGCTGCAATTTAGTAATTGCAGCATGCATATGTGACATGTCTCTTATGGTCGTATTTAGTATTTGGGAGTGAACATTTAACACTCGACGCTCATTCTCGGACATCTGTTCAATTTGACCCAATCTAGTGTGAATTTCGTCCACCTGATTCTGGGTAGCAGTCCCAAATAAAGCATTAGCAATATTGCCAACAAGATCAATTGCGCCTCTAGTTCTACGACCTGACAGTGGTTTATCCTACAACAAATAATTAACAGAGTTCTTTAAGTCATCAAATCTAATTCTAAACTCATGTTGAAATGATTTCAAAGTCTCTCTTAATGACGACACAAGGGTGGATGAGTTGTCCATGTGATCTATATTCCACTGGACAGAGTCAACCAGATCCTGTGCCTCAGTAGGTGGTCGGTATAACTCATCCTGTATTAACAAGACAGGGACAACATAATGATTTCCAGTTGATATAAGTTTGGAGACTGGAGAATAGATGAGGCCTGTTGGAGCAGGTTTCTCAACGTGGGGGTCAATGTGCCTAGTCTTTCCTGATACTACGACTGCAAGCAGCATAATCTGGAACAAAAATAAAATAGCATGACTAGTAACTTATTCTCTACTTGTCTTCCTGTCAGTGTGTTCTATTGGCCTATCCATAACTAGAGGTAAATCGTCTACTGTTGTGCGTGATCTTAGGCTGTATCTAGGGGCCGACGCAGGGCTGAGGCTGCTAGCCGGGGAGAAACGATCTGGCGCCGGGCCGACCACTTTACTCGGGGACTCCCCTTCTCCACTCGCCTCGTGACTGCTCGCTCCGTTTTCTATCTCGCCTCCTTCCTCGCTCTCATTTTCGCTTCTACTTTCATTATCACTTTCATTCCCACTCTGCTGAACTGGGTTGGTAGCACCCATAGAGCTTTGATTTACTGGCGTGTTGGATGATTGTGTCGTACCGCGGCTAGATACCGGAATGGCTGTAAAATCATCTGAGCCGTCCTCACCATCACCATCATCATCATCATCATCATCTGTTTCATATACTGGGTATGCCCTACGTACATTCTTATTATCCTTAGTAGTGAGGCAAGATTCGGGGATTACTCGCACACGACCAACATGAAGGGTGGAGACAGCTCCATCCTTCACACGTCGTACTTTAATTACAACATCACTAACACGCTCCGTGACTCTGTATGGTCCTGCATAGAGAGGCTGTAACTTCTTAGCAACTCCCCGTTTAGGAATCGTGCGTACGTACACTCTGTCTCCTGCCTTGATCGGTTTTACTACAGCCTTGTTAGCCCTGTAATTCTCATTCTCGGTACTAGCCCGGTCCAAGTACAATTGACATCTTTGAAATACTTTAGTGGCCATGGCTGCTAGCATATGTTTCGCATCATCTACATTGTAATGAGGTTGAGTCTCATGTATCGTTTCATAGGGTACTTGTGGGTCTCTCAGGTACAACAGGAAATAGGGCGAGTCCCTGATCGACCTATTATACCCTGAATTATAAGCCATGCATGCCAAATGTATCATTCGGTGCCAATGGTTTGCATTACTGTCGATCATCGTACGTAAGATTTGAATGACAGTTCCGTTCACTCTTTCTACTAATCCATTCGCAGAAGGGTGATACGGAGTCGTAGTGATGTGCTTCAATTTCAATATTTCCGCAATGCCGCGAAGATACCGCTTCAATGATCCCCAAACCGGATGCGCATCTTGCTGCTTCCGCAGTTCGTCAAGATTCCAGCTAACAGTGTCTGTATCGGTCACGCCCCTCGTAACAGCTATAAGTTCTATATCTTCGTCTTGCTCTCTGCGAAGACGTGACAAGGCGTCAGCCACTCGGTTCTGGTGTCCTGGCAGGTAGGATACCTCTAAGTCGTATTCGGCAACCTGTATCTGCCATCTAGCTGTTCTGCCAGAAGGCTCCTTCACATTAAAGAGCCACGTGAGGGGTCGGTGATCCGTCTGCACAATCACTTTGTATCCCAAGACAAGAGGCCGATTTATCCGCAATCCGTACACAATACTTAAGGCTTCTTGCTCGATAGTGGCATAATTAAGCTCAGCTTTATTTAATGCTCTACTAAAATATGTCAGCGGTCTAAGATGTCCATCCTCATCTTCCTGTTGTAATACCCCACCTATCGCTGTACCACTCGCGTCAGTTGTCAGATAGAATGGTTTATCAAAGGAGGGAAACTTGAGTACGATGTCGTCAGTAAGCTTACTTTTCAGACTTCTAAAAGCTTGATCAGCCTCATCGTTCCACTCGATTTTTTGTTTACTGTTTTTCACTTCCTTCTTTCCACGAGTCAATTTTGTGAGAGGCAGAGCAATCTTAGCATAGTCACTTATGAATCTACGGTAATAATTAACTAACCCTAAGAACGATTGGAGTTCCTTCAGTGTCTTAGGAACAGCAATTTCCCTTATGGCTCGGACTTGATCCGGTTGGGGTCGCAAGCCTTCTGCAGAAATTATGTGTCCGAGGTAAGACACTTCATCTTTGAAAAAACTGCACTTCTCTAACTTAAGAGTAAGTTGAGCTTCCTTAAGTCTGGCAAGGACCTCATCTAGGTTCTGTACATGTGAATCAAAATCCTCACCATAGACAATTATGTCATCCAGGTAAGTGTGACTGATACGCCCTGTCAGTCGTATCAGGACTTCGTTAACGATCCTTTGGAACGCAGCAGGGGCATCTTTTAAGCCAAACGGTAGACTATGATATTCCCAATGACCGTCTGGTGAGGAAAATGCGGTCAGCGGTCGTGACGCCTCATCCAGAGGGATCTGATGGTATCCTTGCCTCAAATC
>NC_136981.1:37865345-37935061 GCF_032717465.1 Coenobita brevimanus | reverse complement strand
CAGTGAGAGGGAAGCGAGTGATGAAGAAGAGGACAGAGACAACAAAAAGGTAAAGAATAAGTCGTGTGGGGTAGATGGAGGTGTTACTATACCATGTGATACGGGGAAGGCAGCTGGAGTGCAGCCGACTACACCACGTGGGTCAGGAGCAATGCCTAGCCAGGACCGTGACGAGGCCACCCCAAGGAATAGAGTGAGGCTTCTCTTCCCCACCAACACTGACCTAAATTATCACCAAAAACTACTCTGGACGGTGAAGCTTGGACTTGCATATCGACGGTTCGAGGTCCTGTTTAAGGAAGGTAGGCAGAGACCTTACGTCACAGTAGGAAGTCAGGAGACAGTGGAGATGCTGACCACGACTGGTTTTGAGGGTGTGACACTGCAGGTTCCGGAGGAGAGGGAGAGATGCACCAAGGTTATCGTGTTTATATATCCCATAATACTATTACGTGAGCAATAGATCACCTAAAGTAATAATGAAACTTTATCTAGCATTAGTAAGGCCACATTTAGACTACGCAGTACAATTTTGGTGTCCTTACTATAGAATGGATATTAATTCGTTAGAAAATGTACAGAGAAGAATGACAAAAATGATACATGACGTCCGGAACCTGTCATATGAAGACAGACTGAAAAGACTAAGTCTGCATTCGCTAGAGAGGCGTAGAGTAAGGGGAGACTTAATTAAGGTGTTTAAGTGGATGAAGGGTATAAATAAGGGAGATATCAGCAAGGTACTTAAAGTGAGCATACAGGATAGAACTAGAAATAATGGTTTCAAACTAGAAAAATTCCGTTTCAGTAAGGAAATAGGTAGAAATTGGTTTGGTAATAGAGTAGTAGATGAATGGAATAAGCTACCTAGTAAAGTAGTTGCTGCCTCTTCCATTGAGAGTTTCAAGCATAGGCTAGATAAGCATATGACTAATAAGGGGTGGATATAGAAAAAAGAAAATCTTATAACCAATACTAATTCATAATTTTTCCTTTTCAGGTTACACTATGATAGTCTCTATTCTCCTTTCACACTTTCCTGTAAAATGTCCACGCCAGTTTTTCTATACGGCGTGGTGTTCTTTCTGACTTTTTCCTGCCGGCTTCGGCTGGAGGGTTTGGAGGGCGGGGGAGAGCCTTCTTCTTTGCTATCCTTATCTCATTCTAGTAGTTCAGTTACTCTTCTAGGAGCTGCCTAGCATGGGCTAACCGGCCTACTGCAGTTATCCTCTCTGCTTATGTTCTTATGTTCTAGACCCAGAATTCCTCCTGAACGACCCTAGGTTTATCTGGGCCAAGCGACACATGAACAAGGGACAGGAGAAGAACCAAGTGATTGCCCTAATGAAAGGGGACATCCCAAGGCAAGTTTTTATTCCGGATGCTGGATACAGAAGCTTACGGCCCTACATTGAGGAACCAGCATTTTGCATGCACATACTTAAGTAGACATTGCTATATTGTGATGTAAGAGTAACTGAACAAAATATCTGAGTAGGGTGAAGAGTACATTATGCTCTTATGTAATATCTCAGAGCAGGGTGAAAAGTACATTATGTTCTTATGTTAGTATGTAATATCTCGGAGTAGGGTGAAGAGTAGCTCAGCGTCCTCATCCTTTTGAGGTGATAATGTAATATATAGATATACCTGTATACGTATATGTATGTATAACTGTTTGTCTCAATAAACTGTCTAAATTCTAAAAATACACCCTCTTAGTCAGTCTTTCATTCTCCATTCTCTCCACATGTCCAAACCACCTCAGTGTATTTCTCCTAATCTTCTCAACCACATCCACATCCACCCCACAACGTTCCTTCACTTCTTCATTCGTCAACCTGTCCCTCCATGTCACTCCACATGCTCCTCTCAAATAACTCATTTCCACTGCTCTCACTCCTGACTTGTTCCCCTCTTGCAAGGTCCATGCCTCGCTTCCATACGTCACGGTAGGGATCACAATACTAACATGCAGGGACTTCTTAACTTCCATACTCACCTCCATATTTCTCATCACTGCTTTCAGTGAACCAACAACCTTCCTTCCCTGCTGTACCCTTTCACGCACTTCATCCCCCAAAGTTCCATCCTTACTCATCACACTACCCAAGTACTTGAATGCACTCACATTCTCCATATCTTCACCATCCAACCTCACTGTACATTCTGTGACTTCATTCCTCTCAAACACCATAACTTTACTTTTGTTTACATTAACTTTCAGCGTCCTCCTCCTACACACTGTCCCAAATTCATTCACCAAACCTTGCAACTCCCATTCATCTTCACTCAGCAATACTGTATCATCAGCAAACACCAACACCGGAATCTTCCAAATCTCACCCTCATTCATTAGAGCCACCCCCACATCCACTGCCCTACCTTGCACCTCCTTCACAATGCCATCCATGTATATATTAAACAGCCATGGAGACATCACACAACCCTGTTTCAGTCCCACATTGAGATCAAAGAACTCACTCAGCTCACCATCCTTCGTACATACTCTTTACAGCATTCAACAATTTCCTCTCCACCCCATATATTCTTAATACCTTCCACATACCTTGCCTATCTATTCTGTCATAAGCTATCTCCAAGTCCATGAAGGCAGCATACACTTTCCTTCCCTTCTCTAGATACTTCTCCACTAAACATCTTAGAACAAATATCTGATCTACACACCCTTTTCCCTTCCTAAATCCCCCTTGTTCTTCTCCAATTAGCTCCTCTGTCATATGCCTAACCCTATCAATGAGTATTCTACCATATATTTTACCAGTCACACTAAGTAGGCAAATACCCCTATGGTTACCACATACTTCTCTCTCCCATTTCCTTTGTATAAAGGAACAATTATACCTGATTTCCAGTCCTCTGGAACCCTTCCCTCTTCCCAAGCCAATCTACACAACTTGCATATCCATTCCACAACAATCTCACCCCCATACCTCAGCATTTCACCACACACTTCATCAATCCCTGGGGCCTTTCCCATCTTGATCTTCTTCATCGCTTCCACTATTTCCGCCCTACTGATCTCTTCCTCCCTCCTCTCATCTCTCCTTCTCCCAGCCATTCCCCAACCACTTATACTCACACTGCTCTCATTCTCTACATTCAACAAATCCTCAAAGTGCTCCTTCCATCTCCTCAATTTCTCTCTTTTCTCCACCAACAATCTATTATTCCTATCTTTCACTCCCCTACTATATCTCCTTTCACACTGCCTTACTTTCTTTACCTCCTTCCAAAACAATTTCTTACTCTCCCTCCATTTCACACTCAGATTCCTTCCAAACTCTTCATCCACTTTCTTCTTACTCTCCTTCACCAGTCTCTTAACCTCCCTTCTCCTGCTCACATATACCTCTCTCTTCTCTCTCTCATCTTCTTCCCTACCTCTCCTCGCCAACCATTCACCATATGCCTTCTTCTTTTGCTCCACAGCTCGTTTCACCTCATCATTCCACCATGCTGTCCCTTGCACACCCTTGCACCTCCTCCTCACTCCACAAACTGCCTCACACGCTGCGCTTATCTCTTCCGTGAATATCTTACATACGTCTTCCACCCCTTCCATCTGCTCTAGCTCATACCTTCCCAATCTTTCTTCCACTATGCTCTTATACTCTGCCATTTTCTCACTATCTTGCAAATTCTCCACTCTTCTCACAGGAGCTGCTTCCTCCTGTCTTCCCCTTCATCTCCTTAACCATTTTCTTTGCATCTTTACCTTGGCCATCACTAAGTGATGGTCCGAGACTCCATTCCCCCACCCTCTCCACACTCTTGCATCCAACACTTGTCTTCTCATTCGCTCATCCACACACACGTAGTCTATCATTGCCTTTCGTTCAACAAGTTCACCATCCATCCTCCTCATTACTCTCCATGTATACCGGTGGATCATCTTATGACGAAAGTAGGTGTTGGCTATTGCCAACCCCTTACAATAATAATAATAATAATAATAATAATAATAAGAGACAATAGATTCAAACAGAAAAGACTGGAATAGAACCATCATCATCATCAACATCATAAGAACAACAGAAAGTAAATCTCTCTCTCTCTCTCTCTCACTAGCCTTGCTAAAATGCTTCAAAGAGTGGTAGAAGCACAACACCAAAGAAGACACACTGAAATGAAGGTTTGCATATTTAACTCCCTCTTACATCTCTCTCTGTCTTTCTATCTATCCCTCTCTCTCTCTATCTATCTACCAATCTATTTACCTCACCTCAAGCTCCGGCAGAACCTTCCCTAGTGCTTCAAAGAGAGGCAGGAGCACAAAACCAATGAAGGAGCACTGAAATGAATGTCTGTATATTCTCTCTCTCTCTCTCTCTTAGGTCTCTCTCTGTCTATCTCTCTCTCTCTCACTCTATCTATCTATCAATCTATTTACCTCACCTCAAGCTCCGGCAGAACCTTCCCTAGTGCTTCAAAGAGAGGCAGGAGCACAAAACCAATGAAGGAGCACTGAGATGATGGTTTTGTTACTTTGTCCCTATCCATAAACGGAGAGACAGGCAGCCCTTCCACCTTCTCGAGGTCACTTTGGTTGAAGAATTCCTGTTGAAAGAATGGCAATATAAGTACCAGTGTTTTTAGACGCTATTACAAGTTTCTGTTTATCTATCTATCTATAGCCAGACGCCTTAATCCTGTAAGGGGTCGCCACAAAAAATTGCTTCCATGTTGCCCTGTCCTCTTCCATTTTATTGCCCTTCCCCAAACTTACACTCCCCCGTCTCATATACCCCTCTACTCCATCCCACCATCTCATCCTCAGTCTCCCCCTTCCTCTTCCCCCCTCCACTTCACTCACATACACTCTCCTTGTTAGTCTCTTAGTCTCCATCCCCCAACTTACACTCCCCCCTCTCATATACCCCTCTACTCCATCCCTCCATCTCATCCTCAGTCTCCCCTTCCTTTCCCCCCCTCATCCTCACTCACATACTCTCCTAGTTAGTCTCTTATTTAGTAAAAGGATCTTGAGATGGTCTGGCCAAGAGGTGTGAATGGGGAATGAATGACAAAGAAAGTGTATGTGAGAGTGGTGCAGGGGAGAGAGGGAGACCAAGGATGAGATGGAGGGTTTGATATAGTCATTACCAACACAACATAGTACAGTACAGAGTATCTAGTACGAGTACATGGAATGAGGTCACAGAGTGTTACCTCGGGGATAATAGACTGAATAGGAAGGCTGCCAGAGACTGAGCAGCATGGATAGCCACTAAGAGGTGACCAAGGCCGATGCATGTAAGCACGCTGAGGCAGGCTGCCAGAGATCAAGCAGCATGGAGAGCTGCCATTAGGTGACCAAGGCTGACGAATGCATGTTGGAGCCTTTATAAATGATATGATACAGTAGGTTCCTTGGACAACAGGAAATAATTTGGCTTGTCACTCAGTGCAGAGTCACCTGAGGGCTGCATTACACTGAGTGAATGGATGATAGGCACTTCCACCTCGGAGGGAAATTAAAAAATAAAAAAAAAAGGAATAAACAGAACACTACCTCCATAAGCCACCACCTACAAAGAGAAAGAAGTAACTTAAAAACCATTACCTGCATGAGACACTCCAGCCAGGGCTCGGCAATGTCCAGCGGCCGCGCTTCACTGCTGACGTCTGCTACCTTGATCAGCACCATGGACAGCTGGGCAGGATATTAAAACCAGTATTAACACTCTCAGGCTTCTATAATCCCTCTTAGAGTAATAAAATATCTGGGATTAGCTAAAATAAAATGCTAGAGTTGTCCTGAGCATTCATAATCAATCAGTCAATCCATCTATCTATCTATCTATACCCTGATGCCATAATCCAGTAAGGGGTGGCCACAAATAAATCACCTCCATGTTGCCCTGTCCCTTGCCATTTCACTGCCCTCCCCCCAACTTACATCCCCCTCTCTCACTGCCATCCATCTACCACCTCACCATAAGAGCCTCTGTGGTACCAGTATTCACCTACTTAGCCTCTGAAGACTCACCTCTGGCACGTAAACCCTATTGGGCCACATCTGGATGGGGAACAGTAATCCACTAAACCACCAGGGATTCATCTGGTTGTATGACATCTGATAATCACCCCTTTACAGTCAAGCATTTTTCTTTTCACATAGTGCTGTGTCACCTGAAGGCAGCACTACATTGGGTGAGTGGATAGTAGTTGCCCCTACCTACCACTATTCCTATGACTAACTCTCAGACCATTTTGCACTAGCTGGAATTAAATACATGAGGCTGCAAGAGATCAGGCAGCATGGAGAGCTGCTGCCATTAGGTGACCAAGGTCGTTTCGTTTTTCTTTTCGTTCTTGAAGGATCCAACATGCTTGCATGCATCAGCCTCGGTCACCCGATGGCAGCTCTCCACACTGCTGGATCTCTGGCATCTTTCCTATTCAGTCCCTTATCCCTGAGGTCACACTCAATGACCTCATCCAAGGTCTTTTTCAGTATACCTCTCGCAACCCTACCCCTAACATTAACACTTCTCACTTTCTGCACCCAGTTATCATCCCCCATCCTCTCCACATGCCCAAACCATCTCAATCTACCTCTCCTTATCACAACACCAATACACTCCAGTCTCATCCTACCTCTCAACTCTTCCATCGTAAACCTAGGCCCCCCAAGCCTCGCACTAAAGGACACATTGCACATCCACCTAATCATTGTCATTTCTGTACGTCTGAGCCTGCAAATATCCTCTTCCTTTACTGCCCAAGTCTCACTGCCGTACAGAATTACACTCCTAACACATGCCCATCACAGGGCAACGTAGGATTGGATGATGGATGGATGGATGAACACATGCCGCATACAAAGATCCCTTAGCACACAGAGAGAGCCCTTTCAATGTCAGGAGAGGCAACAGCTCTCTGAACTTCCAACCACTTCTCACTCTAGCCACAGAGCTAGCTCCAGCCCCACCTCCAGTATATAATATGTCTCCTGAATAAAAACTTCTTCCACACACTCAAGAGACTCACCAGCAAGCTCAATCCTTTCATGCCTGACAATCTCCACCTGCTCTCTGCAACACACTGTACACATGAAATCAGCATTATCTCGCAGTCTACCTCTAATACCACTACATCTCTTATGCACCCACTTATCACAAACACTGCACAAGATGGAAGTACTTCCCACGCCCTTGTGGTAAATTGCACATGGCCACCCTCCCTCTACTTTGACAGTACTGCCACCAACCCTAGATACCATTACCTTTGTTTTATCTGCATTTACTCTTAATCCCTTGTGCTCCATACCATCTCTCCACTTCCTAAATCTTTCCTCTGTCTCCCTTTCATTTTCTGCAGTCAACACCAAATAAAATCATTAGCACACATCTACAGGAGTCCCTTTCAGAAGTAACGAGAGAGGGCTTCAAGTACCATAATAAACAAGGGGATCAAAACTGACCCCTGATGCACACTAATATTCACGGAAAACTCATTACTCAAATCTCTATTCACCCTTACCTGGGTGCGAGAACCCACATACTCAGCCATAACCACCCTAACCAGCCACTCCTTGATCCCAAGCTTTCTCACTGTCCACTTCACCACCTGTCAAGGGACTCTGTCAAAGGCCTTCTCCATATCAACAAAAACAAAGTACAGATCCCTTTTCTTTCCTAAACGTTTTTCCTGAAGCTGTCAAACAATGAATATGGCATCTGTGGTCCCCCTGCCTGGCATAAACACAAACTGCATCTCATCAATATTCACTCTTTCTCCATTACCTTCATTATCTGCTCTAAAAGCTTCGTGCCTCTATAATTTCCTCCTTCCAGGGCATTACCCTTCCCCTTGTACACATTTACAATTACACTCTGAGGACAACATACTCACACATAATCGTATTTATCAAGAAAGCAATTAACCCCACTCCTATATCTCCTGAGGCTTTCAACATTTTAGCAGTTAACCCAGCCACTCCTGCTGCCTTCCCCACCAGCATCCTGCCTATTGCCCTGCTCACAGTTGCAGCGTCCAAGGCGAATGGCCACACACACACACAAGTACATTGTTGGCTTCATAAATGATATGACAAATGATACAACAAGTTATACCTACCATGAGGGGGCAAAAAAAGTCAGAATCAACTACAGTCTATACGTACAAGGTTAACATGGGCCCGGTTCTTGAAATCAAACTCCTCAATGATCTCTTTAAAGTCGGACAGAATCTCATTCTGCCGCGCCATGTCCGTCGCCAGGATGCAGCGGATCATCCCTTCACGAATTTTCCTGTAGTCCTCGGCCGACACATTTCTGTGGATTAAAATGGTTTTGTGTGAGCTGGAATGGGGTAAGGGAGTTGTCCTTACCATAAGAGGGTTTGTAGTATCTGTAATTACTAAAAACTTGGACTAGAATACTCATCCGTGGTCTCACCTTCCCTCCCCTCCCCCTCCACCTCACTCAGACACTCTCCTAGTCAGTCTCTCATTCTCCATCCTGTCTACATGGCCAGACCAACTCAAAATATTTCTCCCTTTCAAACACATACTTCCCCACGTCATTCCTCCATCTCATCTTCGGTCTCCCCCTCCCCATCTCCCTCCCTCCTCTCCATCTCACTCACTCTCCTAGTCAGTCTCTCATTCTCCGTCCTCTCAATACACCCACCTGAATATGTTGCATTCGTGTTGCTCCAAAACAGTGAATGCAACGGAGCACTGATGGTTTTGAAGCGGTGATATGTCATTGTATCGCAAGGCAAATTCTGTTTTCGCGTTGATCTGTGGGCAAAATGAATCTATTAAGTGGTGCTGTGAATCTATCTGTGTATCTATCTATCTATCTGTCCATCTATCTATCTGACTGTCTATCTATCTATCTATTTTTCTAACAGTACAGTATATCTATCTATCTATATTTAACACTACAATATATCAATCTATCTACTACACACCTCTTTTTATATATCCCTTAAGGTGCATTGTCTATACTGTAATTTAAAACTCAGGCCAAATATAAATAAACAATACAATGCTTCCCTTAACTGGTAGATGTTGTTAAATCCAGGATGGTCAAGGTCGTGGCATATGCAGGATGTAAGGAGAATTAACACATCTAAATCACCTAGTCTTTCCTGCAATCCACAATCCCACACCATACCATACATCTGTCAAGAAATCATCATCATCAACATCATTGTCATCACCATCACTATCACTATCATCATCATTTTCATCACCACTATCATCATCATCATCATCATCATCTTAGGACAGGATGAGGTATGACAAAGAGAAAAAACAACAATAATAAGAATCATCATCATCATCATCATCTAATATTGTGTTGCCCCACAAGGAGTGTAGGAGCCCAGGGCTAGGCAAGTTGGTCCTGACATTTAAGATGAGAGTGAAAAGCCTCGCTCATCCCTGAGTGGCATTACGTGAGCAACAAACCCCCAACCACCCCTTGGATATAAACCTGCGAAGGCTCAATCCGACTGGGGAGCCTTAATTACCCACTAAACCACCAGGCACCATAATTTGGTCATATGGTTACCACCCAGCATGGTAAATGGTTTCCTGGTGTACACCAAACTATTTGGTTTGTCACTCAGTGTAGAGTCACCCACAGGCAGAAGGAAGAGGAAAGAATGAAGGAAAGAAAGACAGAAGAGGGAGTGCAGAATCAAACGTAGGCAGAAGGAAGAGGAAAGAACGAAGGAAAAAAGAAAGAAGAGGATGGGAGGAAAGAAGGAAGAGAGGAAAGGGAAGTCACCTGAGAGCAGCACTGCATCGAGTAAGTGGATGATGAGTGACCCCACCTACCACTATATAATAATAATAACAATAATGAAAATCTACGACAAAGATAGGACCCACTTACCATCTGAGTGACACAGAAGGCATGTTCGAAGTTGTGAAAGGGGACTTGGTTGTAACAGTGGTTGACGCGGCACAGAAAATAACGCAGCATCTCAATCTCTGTGCCGAACTTGGATAGCAGGCCTAGATCTGTATACCTGTGGAGGGGAGAAATTGGTAGAGTACTTATCTATCTATCTATCTTTGTCTGTCTATCACCTAACTATAGCCAGACGTCTTAATTCCGTAAGGGGTGGCCACAAACAAAATGCCTCCATGTCACCCTGTCCCATTTCCCTGCCCTCCCCCCAACTTACATCCCTCTCTCTCATATACCCCTCTACTCCATCCCTCATCTCATCCCCAGTCCCCCCCTCCCTCTTCCCCCCCTCCAACTCTCTCTCACACACTCTTTCTAGTTAGTCTCTCACTCTCCATCCCCCCAACTTACACCCCCCTCTCTCATATACCTCTCTACTTCATCCCTTCATTGCACCCACAATCTTCCCCTCCCTCTCTCCTCCCCCCTCAACCTCATTCACATACTCTCCTAGTTAGTCTGTCACTCACTAAGTTCGGTTTAATAAGGATCAACAGCATTTAAGAGGACCTTATATACAGTATATATTTTTACACAGTAGAATGCATGTATACTCTCTCTCTCTCTTGTTCCTTCCAATTCAACTTTGGTCTCATAAATTCACATTTTCTCTCTTCCCATCCTCTCTGTCTCTCTCATTCCTGCCAATTCATTTTCTCTCTTCCCTTCCCATCCTCTTAATTCCTCTCTCCTTCCCACCTCTCTCTCTCACATGTGTTGCAGCAGCAGTAATATTTCCGACTCTTCCCACACCCAACTGTTGAAAGAAGGTGGTCGTAGTAGCTCTTGTGTTTCCGTGTCCACCACACCATCACTGCCGAGAGAGAGAGAAAATTAGAGACAGCAAGAAAAATAATAAAGTAAATCATCATCATCATCATCATCATCATCACCATTATCTTCTTCATCTCATCATCATTATCTTCATTGTCATCGTCATCATCATCATTGTTATCTTCATCATTATCATCGTCTTTGTCATCATCATTATCATCTTCGTCATCGTTATCTTCGTCATCATTATCTTCATCATCATCATCTCATCATTATTTCTTCACAATACACTGATGACCAATGCAAATACCACACATTCCACTATCTATCTATCTATCTATTGCCAGACACCTTAATACTGTAAGGGGTGGCCACAAATAAATCGACTCCACGTCACCTTATCCCGCCAACTGACATCCTCATCTCTCATATAAACCCACTCCAGCCCTCATCTCATCCTTGGGCTCTCTCTCTCCTCTCCCTTCCACAGACAGACAGATAGACAGATAGTTGGAGTCTTCCTAAACAATACAAATATGGCACTAGTCACGAAGAAGTGCTTGTCAAGAAACCATACTGACTATTTCTGCCACTGAGCTACAAAAGTATGAAACTCTGGGCCAAGTTAAGGCAGAAGGAGTATAGTAAGGTCTGTGGTTTATGAGGCTAGCGAACTGACATGAGATCCAAGCTGGCTGGATGAATGTTGTGAGAAGAGCATGATCAAGGATTTGACACCCCTTTTAATGTGACAGTATCCGTATTAACTCTATCGGATATGTTTATGTGAAGCTACAGAATATGGTGAATGTTTTTGGTGTATCAGATAGAGCCAGGATTCCAGGGGCTTGAATGAGGAGTGAATGGAAGCATGGCCCATTGGACTGGGTAAACTTGGGCTGTCTGAATGTTGCTACTCCTCACCCTGCCCTAGGATGGGAAAGGAGGTCCGGATGATGATGATGCAACAGTGAAGTGATTAATGAAGGCTATAAATAACCCCTGTAATAAGTCTCTCCTATGCCAAACAAGATCATCTGGGGATGGCAAGAAAAAATACAAGAACAGCTCATCACACTGAGGGAGTTGAAAACCATACAGTGTGTGACCTTGGGTTCTGGATAAATTATTACAAGTGGACAATACACCCCCCAGGTAGTGCCATATATTTTTCTGGCAGTTTCTGATGCGATTCGAATGTTTCTGACCTTCATTTTTGTCAGAAATGCCCCTCACCGAACACAATAAAACTAACCAAACCAAACCCAACATACCTAACCTATCTTAGGGGAGTAATTATCAATTTCCGAATGGGGTAATGAGGGTTATTTGTGATCCTTAGGGACTATACTATACGATAATGGTGCTAAAATTCCAAAACTGCATAGTGTCCACTTGTAAAACAATACTGTACCGGGTTCTGTGGGTGACATGGGCCCAGAGGTATGGGGAGACTCTCCATTGCCTGTGCATCCCACCACTGGCTTGAACTACACCCGTCACGGATAAAGACAGTAAGATAAATCATCACCATTACCAACATCATCATTATTACTATCATCACCATCATTGTTGTCATTGTTTCCCAAGTAACTGGCAGTAGGATATTAAGCTACTATGAAGCAATTATGGAAGGAGTGGTAGGCAGCCTGCTACCGTAAGCTTTTGATAAAACAAGCTTGGAACTGACCTGGCCACATGCCTGGCAACAAAGGTGTGATGCCCACAGATGTGCTGTTTGGGTCCCTTCTTCTTCCAGTTACTCCTCGGCAGGAAAAGAAGAATTAAGATTTATCTTTTCCTGCAAACTGGTCAAATCATAATTAAACTTCCTGGAAATGACTACTGGCTTATCTGTTGTGCAAAATGGTTGTTATCTTATACCTAATGCAATAAAATGCAGAAAATATTCTCACAGAAAATGGTATGTTGATAAAAAAGAATATATGCTACTTAACATTTCAGGGCGCAAAGGTATTGAAATTAGGAAATAATGACACCAAAATGATCCAAATCTGAGATGAATTACAGTAGGTGCAAAGAGAAGCTAGAAATACTATGTTCTGAGAAAATAAGCATCAAGGTCAAGACTTAATTGTATAGGTTTGTAATTGATATAAAGTGCTGCATGATGGATGAATGAAGTTTTGTGCATCCAGTGTTGCACAGACTGGGTCTTTTCCGGTTTGTGAACCTCACTGCTGGGGCGTTTTGGACAGAGTATCACTGCCGGGGTTTTGTCTGTGCCAGTGGTGGACCCCTTCCCGTCTCTCAACAACTATCTCTAGCCAAGAACATACCAGGTACAGTCCTGTAGCTTTTTGGACAGTGGAGGCATGATGCTTGCCTTGAAAACACCACTGCTAGTGACCGACACATTGGAGGCATGATGCTTGCCTTGAAAACACCACTGCTAGTGACCGACACAAGGTAACCCTCGTGCACGAGTGTTTTGGTTGACTGAGAGTAAAAGGTGGATTTTCAGTGTTGCCTGGCGAAATCGTAGAACTTCCGCCATCTCCATATTTTCACTCTCCCTGCTTATACAGAAAGATGTCAAACACCACAAAAGAGAAATAGACGAAATTATTATCAGAAAATCATGCTGGCGCGCCGATCAGCTGATCTTTGTTGACATTTGGCGAGACAGGCCTTGGAGAATTTGTAACATCCCTTCCTCGGTGACTTAGTTGGCCTGTTACACCTTAATATCCCCTAATATGGTGCTAATAGGAACTATGACTGTATTAAAAAATACCGATAACGACAGAGAGGACAAGAAAGTGTAATATACCAAATAAATTGATCAGGAAAAAGTACTAAAATCCTTCCATTTCAACGGCATAATGGCTTAATTTTCAACCCCGACTTAGGAGGCTTCGTAAGACCTCTTCCTCAGCAATTTATTGTGCACATTATACCTTAATATTCTATATACTGATGCAACTGTGCCGATATTTTAATTAAGGCGTAATCTCTCATGTAGAAGATTTCGTAACATTTCCTTCTCGGTGAACTATTTTGCATTCTTGACCTATAATATCCTCTTGATGAAAGCTATGGCAGTATTAGCAAAGTATAAATATCATACAACCCAACAGAAAGGCCTAATTTGCAAATAAATCGCTAAGGAAAAAAGTGGTGTGAGGGCCACCATTCCACCGATATTACGGATTAATTTTCAATTAACTCTGAGATGGAGCGATTTATTTTGCACCATAATATTCTCTTCTATGCTATTCTGAGCAGCATATAGGCCAGTCCAGTAAAGTTTTGGAATTTCCTTTGCTACGGCTCGTTTTTTTTTCTCCAAAGTTTTTACAACTCTGGTAAGAAGCGAACCCGCGTCCACCAACGTGAGAGATGCACACGCTACCACTGTACCACATAGCCTAGGCCTTGGGGATTCCGTAGTGTCTCTTCCATGGCTATTGTTTTGCGGATACACCTTAAAATCCTCCAGTGTGTTATAAATGGAATCTACGCCGATATTAAAAGTCACAGATTACATGAATAATAACATTAATGTGTAATATGCAAAATAAATTGCCGAGGAGGAGGTACTACGAAATCTCGCATATTACGGATGATATTTCTATTTGCTTAATCAGTACAGTATCTTGAAAAGCAAATCGTTAAGAAGAGGCGTTAGGGAGTGTCCTTACAATTTATTTCTAATTCTGCTCCGTTACTATATTCTTGTGTGTAATTCATGCAATCTATGTCGACACTGACAAGAGATAAGAAGTCAGCCAGGGGATATTAATGAGTAGTTTGGAAAATAAATCATTAAGGAAGAGGTGCTTGGGATCTGCCTTGCCCTACGAGAATGCGGACCAAAGATTATCATTTTCAGGAGGTTGCGGTGCTGAGAAACATACAGACGGGTAAGGAGGCTCCCTAACACCTGTTCCTTAACTATTTATTTCCCAACTACTCGTTAATATTTGTCCCCACCTTAGCATGGGACAACATCAACTTGGAGGAGACGGACAGTTCGTAATGACGGCACTCCACGCTGCTTGATCTCTGGCAGCCTCCCTATTCATTCCCTTACCCCTCGTCCCAGGTCTTTCTCGGTCTGCCTCTCACATCCCTACCCCCGACGTTTACACTTCCTATTTTCCGCACCCACCTGTCTACCTCTCCACACCCAGTTGGCATCCTCCATCCTCTCCACATGCCCAAACCATCTCAGTCTACCCCTTCTCATGACACAAACCAATACACTCCAGTCCCATCCTTCCTCCCAAACCAACTCAATCTACCTCCTCTCATCACAACACCAATACACTCTACCCCTCCTCATCACAACACCAATACACTCCAGTCCCATCCTTCCTCCCAAACTATCTCAATCTACCCCTCCTCATCACAACACCAATACACTCCAGTCCCATCCTTCCTCTCAACTCTTCATTCATAACTCTCACTCTCCACACCCAGTTGTCATCCTCCATCCTCTCCACATGCCCAAAGCATCTCAGTCTACCCCTCCTTATCACAACACCAATACACTCCAGTCCGTTCGTGATGCTTAAGATGTCACTTTTCACACGGGAAGCGATGTCAGCGAGTTACGATGCGGATGTAGCGATCAATTGTATCACTGGAGCCATGGAAGACAGTAGCCAGTGGTCCTGTGAGGAGGCGGAGGACGAAGAAGAGCTGTTATTGCTTAGTTTAGCCATTTCCGATAAAATTAAAATGAAATGGGTACATGAGACAAATGTGAAAAGACCAAGAACGTAAAGGTGATGAGGAAAAGTTCATACGATATTCTAGACTGTGACAAATGAGGAAGGAGCGTTGTGGTGTGGATGTGGATGTGATAGGAAGTGTTAGGAGAAACACTCTGAGGTGGTTTGGCCATGTGGAGAGGATGGAGAGTGAGAGACTGACGAGGTGAGTGTATGTGAGTGAGGTGGAGGGGGGGAGAGGAAGAGAGAGGCCAAGGATGAGATGGAGGGATGGAGTAGTGAGGTATATGAGAGAGGGGTGTGTGAGCTGGAAGCAGGGCAATGAAATGGCGGGGGACAGGGGGACACGGAGGCGATTTGTTTGTAGCCACCCCTTACGGGATTAAGGCGTCTGGCAATAGACAGATAGATAATGCCACTCAGTTTAAAGAAGCCTCACTGAACAAGACATCCAGAACAAGCTACAAACTACAGGCAGGCCATAAGTGCCAAGGACAGGCTGGCCAGTACCTTTAAACAGATTAAAATACAAACATACACTTGTAGGAAAAGTTTATATAAGAAGGAACAAGTGACTGTGTACAGTATGTCCATATGGGAAGGGTACCGGGGAGGGTGTGTAAGGTGCTGGGAAGGGTGTGTAAGATGCTGGGAAGGGTGTGTAAAATGCTGGGAAAGGTGTTTAAGGTGCCGAGATGGGTGTGTAAGATGCTGGGAAGGGTGTGTAAGGTACTGGGATGGGTGTGTAATACGCTGGGAAGAGTGAGTAAGGTGCTGGGAAAGGTGTGTAAGGTGCTGGGAAAGGTGTGTAAGGTGCTGGGAAAGGTGTGTAAGGTGCTGGGAAAGGTGTGTAAGAGGCTGGGATGGGTGTGTAAGATACTGGGAAGGGTAAGGTGCTGGGAAGGGTGTGTATGGTGCTGGGAAGGGTGTGTAAGATCGACAGCGAACTATTAGACAACTCATCAAAACACAGGCATAAGTACTGTATATAATTTGCGTATTCTTAAAAAATCTCGCTGCCTAACTACACGTGCTATTTGTTACTGCATCACGGTATCTCTGTAACAGTACATTATATTCGTCTAAAAGGAAGCAAAAGAAAACTGTACCGTAACTTCCTCTCTAAGTCTCAAAAAGGTAATATTTAGTACTGCTGAGGTTTAAACTAATTTTAGGGAGAGAATTTGAAAAGAAGGAGTGCCAGATGTGGGAATTTTGTTCGTAGTTATTGACTTCGGCTTCATCTTATCGTCAGCAAACCCAAACTATCCCGTAAGAGGGTAGTATCCATGCAAATAATGTAGCATATAAAAATTTTTCACACAGTTAACTCGATCATAAGTGCAGCGATACTAGCAATATAAACAAGCGAATTAATCAGAACTATGATACCAATTTGAACTTCGCGGGCATCACATCGGAGACATGCCGAGGTTCCAAAATTATAAGTGTTTTGAGCGTCCGGAGCACATCTATAAAATTGATTGTTTATTTTTCAGTTTTCACGCAAATAAGCTAAAATAATATATACATATGTGTAAAATCGGAAAAAATCAACCAAGTAAAACTGTTTCTGACGCTTTTTAAATGCTGTGAAGGTATATCAAATCCCGGAAATTGATTTAAGATCTTTTATGAATCCTTTCGAGGTTGGCGTTGCGAGTGCATGTTCCAAGAGAACACTTAGAAGTGTGGTGGTGAGTATCCTGCCTTGATTCCACTTTTTAAACCTGTTACAGTTAATTTACGTGTATTATTCTGTTTGGGAAAATTTGATAAGGCAATGGAGCTAACTTAGAGGTGAGTATTTCAAGTGAGTGTTCGTGTTTCGTGATCATAAAGGGCGACAAAGTCCGAGCAGACGCTCAAGAAGGCTGGCGTCGTGAGTATCCTGGTCCACTTTATAATTTTACCACTAGCATCTGATTTACGTGCATAAATCTACTTGTTAATATTAAATAAGTTAAGAGAGATTACTAGGGTATAAGTATGTGATGGAAATATTCGTGTTTTGAGATGGTTTGTGGAATGGTGGTGTAAATGGAAGAACAGACGCCGAAGAAGGCCAGCTTAGGTATCCTGCTCTGATTTGTGTTTCGGCAGCTTCCATCTAATTTACTGACATAATTCTACTCACTAATGTTAGATAAGCAACAGAGATTATTTGGGTATACGTGTGTGAGGGAAAGTGGCTGTATTGAGATGATATTTGACATTCTTGTAAGATTTGACGTCGAAGGTGGCTGACGTAGTAAGTTAAGTATCCTGCTCTGCCTCCACATATTCCTTACATACAGCCAATTTCTTCACTTAATTCTGCTTACTGTTGTTATGCAAGGTAGTGGAGATAAATAAGTGTTAGTTTGGTGGGAGAATATTGTTGTTTGGAGATATTTAAAGGATGTCGGGTTTTTTCGTGTCCTTGCCGAAATTTTGTAAACATTCTGCCCCCGACATGTTTAGGATGTTCGTATGTTATGTATTTCCGTCGATTTATTGTTTATTTATTATTTATTATTGGTTATTGGTTATTATTGATGGTTGGTGGTGGCGACCATCATCCACTCACTTGATGTAGTGCTGCCTACTTCTTCCTTAGCCTTACCATTCTTTTTCTGTGCCTGCCCTCCTCTCTTCCTATTTCTCACCATCATCGACTCACTTGATGTAGTGCTGCCTACTTCTTCCTTAGCCTTTATCATTCTTTTTCTGTGCCTGCCCTCCTCTCTTCCTATTTCTCCCATCTTTCCTGTCACTTCTTAATGCTTTTCTTTCCTTTACAGGTGGCTTTACATTGAGTGACAAGCCAAATGGTTTCCTGTAAGCCAAGAAACCATTTACTACGCTGGGTGGTAACCATATAACCAAACCATACGTACACCCTACGTGTCAACAAGTGGGTTGGTGGAGGGTTAGTGCCCCTCCCCGTTAAACAAATAACTCAAAGTCAAATGGCCACCCCTTACGGGATTATGGGGTCTGGCAATAGATAGATAGATAGATAGAGTTATTGGGTATTGTCTTTTTTAATTATGTTGTGGGTTTGGGGTATTTTTTGAAGAGGATTCCACGTAAAAAGCCCCTTCAAGCCGATGACGTGTTGGAGGGGGACGCCTGCAGGTGGTGGCACTGATATAACCACGCCAGTACCACTATTAATATATACGTTCCTCAATCCCTATCCCATGACAGCAGGATGTGGCACTGCAGAGAGGTAACTTCATCCTGCAGTCCACCGGGTTCACGTTTATATGAGCAGGGAGTCACAGTAACACGTTTACTACCCCTGTCTGTTGACGGTTTTATCTGTACGTTTAGATCAACATGGATAGGTCATAAAGGGAACTGTGGGCTTAAAGTTGGATGAAGTTAATACTTACTGATATTCACAAAAAATCGTGTACAGTAATTAGGTAAATTGCTCTCAGCACTGCTTGGTTGGGGCAGAAATTGCAAAGTATAGGCAACGTGACTGTGTACTCTAATATTGCATTATACAGTAGTTGTGTGGCCTATGTGAAAATAGTGTGGTGCATTTATAACGCTGCTCTGCTACTCCACCTGGCTGTTTCTTGTGTGTTGCAACGACGGCTCAGTGTTGTCAGTGTCAGTTGTGTATCATGTACTGTGTATTCATTTCCTACTTCCACACACACACACACACACACCAATGTATCATGTACCGGGTATTCATTTCCTACTGCCACTGCTACACACACACACACACACACACACACTCGCTGGTGCAGTGGTAACGCTCTCGCTTGCCAACTGGTGGACGGGAGTTCGCGCCTCGCTCAGGTTGCGAAAAGTTTCACTGACGAAGTGGGTGGTTACTGTCCCCCTTGAGCAAGGGGACGGGTGTGTGAAGGTCACAGCCTTGCCCATAGATCGGACTACATGAACTCTCAGCTCCCTTCCGGGAGGGTAAAAGCTGACGATCACGACCATCAAGTGATTCTGACCGACCCGGTGAATTACACACCAATGTATCATGTACCGGGTATTCATTTCCTACTGCCACTGCTACACACACACACACACACACACCAGTATATCTTGTATTGCGTATTCATTTCCTACTACGACTGCTACACACACACACACACACACACACCAGTATATCTTGTATTGCGTATTCATTTCCTACTACGACTGCTACACACACACACACACACAGCTGTGCCCACAACACATCAGATATTGCAGGTGAGTGTCTTGTGAAGCTCTGTTTACATACTGCCTTGTACAACAATTTTGGCCCCTCTTGGACTCTTCATGGGGTACAGGCTCAACATGTGGTGTATTTTCTTTGATAATAACAAGAGTAATATTGTTCATTTTCTCCCCCCACCTGCAACTAATTGTTCCTTTCACTTGCAGGTACGATGTTACTTGTTACTAGTGCGTTACTTGGGTTACTTGCAAGATGGCAACAGGAATACAGAGTCAGGCAGCGGTACGTGGCAGCCTAAGTTACAGAGAACCAGTGGCCCCAGTGTAGTGGCTTTCGAATTAAGGTGAGTCTTTTAGCCTTCTTAGTGCAGTGACACCTTAATTTAGTCTGGCAGGCTCCAAGTGATTTTAGTCAGTAGGTCAGCTCTGGAACTGTCTCCCTCTGTCTGTATTTCCTACATGAAAGGAGCGTTGTGGTGTGGAGGTGACAGAAAGCGCTCCGAGAAAGACATTGAGGTGGTTTGGCTATGTGGAGAGGATAGAGAGCGAGAGACTAACGAGAAGAGTGTATGTGAGTGCAGATGGAGAGGGGGAGAGGGTGGCCGAGGATGAGATGGAGGAATGGAGTGGAGAGGTATTTGAGAGAGCGGGTGTGAGCTGGGAGCAGGGCTTTGAAATGGCTGGGGACAAGGCGACATGGAGGCTATTTGTTTGTTGCCACCCCTTACGGGATTAAGGCGTCTGGCAATAGATGAATAGATAGACCTACATGAAAATTAGTGTCTTTGAGTGTGGTGTGTTCTCAGTCCAGGTCAGCGTCTTTGCCACTTCACTCCAATGATGTCTAAGTTTATTTTTGCCATCTCCAAGCGATTTTATTCAACTCAGGTCGAAAAGAATATTGCTGTGCCTAAGTGCTGTGTCTTGGTGTGTTAAGCTGAGGTCTTTCTGAACCCTGTTGAGAATGGCAAGCACAGGTCATCATCTTTTCACCTTTCTCTTCCTGTCTACATATAACTCTCCCTTCCGTCCTTCAACTTCCTCCTTGCCTCTGCTGCCCATCCACTCACTATATGCTTTCTTCTTTTGCACCACAGCCTGTCTCACCTCTTCTCCCATCCGTCTCACAGCTTCCTCCATGCCTCTGCCTCCCATCCACTCACTATAATTATGCTTTCTTCCTTTGCGCCATAGCCTGTCACACCTCTTCATTCCACCATGGTGTTCCTTGCACCCCCTTTCGTCTTCTCTTCACCCCATACACCACGCTACATATTCTGTTTTTCATTTTGTCACATCCATTAGCTTGAGAGAGAGGATGTTCACCCCTGGAGCTGGGGATTTTGAAGTTGGTGGTACATCCGCCTGAGGATATTGTGGGGCAAACTAGGTCTTTCATGAAACACTTATATTCTTACAAAATAGTCAAACAAAATGCCTCTCCATGTTTGTATCAGTTTAAGTCCATCCGCCCTTGTAAGACTACACCTGGCCATCACCAAGCTGAAAAGGGTTGGGAATCTTGGCAAGTTAGAACCAATGTCGTATTGTTAAGTCACATGGATGTCAGGCGAGAAGAATACACTAATTCCTTGTTATATGTTGCCCTTTTTCCAGTCTTCTTTGTTGTTAACTTGTTGAATCCAGTGATATATTGTCAGTGTTGTTCTTGTCATCTTTAGACCACTGTGTACTTTAAGACAGTATTAACCCCTTCAGTCCATTGATGTAGTTAAAATATTGTTCTTGGTCTATGGACCACTTTATTCAGTTTATAACTACTCGTGAACAGTTGTTGAGTAACCCTGATCTGTCTTGTTGAGCAGACCTATCAATCGCAAGCAAGCACCTACCCCTGCAGCGCCGTGCCATGCAGTGAACCAATGTTTCCTTGCAGTGGACAGTCCCTTGCCACTGCCAGGTGCGGGCAAGAGTATGGAGGTTGGTCTACCAGACGGAATTTGCATCTGCATCCAGTAACAGGGACGCCATAGTAGGCTGCACATCATCCTGCTGTTTGGTGTTATGGTTACCACCCAGCGTTGTACAGTAAAGGGTGGCCATGGTTACCCCATAGTAGGCTGCACATCATCTATACCATAGTAGGCTGCACATCATCCTGCTGTTTGGTGTTATGGTTACCACCCAGCGTTATACTATCTAACCTCGCCAGTCTGAAGTGTCTCCTAAGCTGAATATAAACATCTAGAGGTAACAAGAGTATCTGAAGCATAGGTTAGGCCAGGTGGAGAGGATGGAGGGTGAGAGACTGACTAGAGGAGAGTATGTGAGTGAGGTGGAGAGGGAGACCAAGAATGAGATGGAGGAATGGAATGGAGAAATATAGGAGAGAAGTGGGTGTGAGTTGGAGGGAGGGAAGTCAAATGGCAGAGGACAGAGCAACGTGGAGGAAATTTGTCTGTGGCTACCCCTTACAGGATTAAGTCATGTGGTAATAGATAGATGTCACCGGATTGAAGGGGTTATATTTTCAATAGTTTACAGACAAAAGCCCAATACAGTTCCATTTCTACCTATAAAGCTGGTTTGCCACTTTGCTTTGGTGGTGGAGAGGGACGCCTTCATGTGGTAGCACTGATATATCTGGGCGGCTACACTGCATGGTTAAATAACACCCCCAGCTACTTCCCTTTCCCCCCGAAAGGAGAATGGTGGACTTAGGGAGAAGGGCAACAGATGAACATGGGAATACAGCAGCATTACTACTTGTACTATTACCACCACCACCACCACTACTACTACTACTACTACTACTACTACTTACAGGGGAAAAAAAAAATTATTTATTTGAAACCCCATACCGAACAATGAGACCCTCCAGTAATTAGTCAACATCTTTAGTCATTATTCTCTCCCTTACTGTGTTCTCTCCAGTTATTTGTTCCGTTGCTTATCATGCGTCTTGGCTGTGAATTAGTGCCATATGATCCCTGACAGGCGCTAGGAATCCAGTATTGAATTCAGTTGTCAACAGCCTTTAGTAATTATTCTCTCACTGTCTTCTCCTGTAAAATACCTTTGCTCATCATGTGTCTTGGCTGTGAATTAGTGCCATATGATCCCTGACAGGCGCTAGGAATTCAGTATTGAATTCATTTTAGTAGTCAGCATCTTTTAGCACCGGGTAATTATTCTCTCCCTTACTGTCTTCTCTCCAGATTTTTGTTCCTTTGCTTATCATGTGTCTTGGCTGTGAATTAGTGCCATATGATCCCTGACAGGCGCTGGGAATCCAATATTCAGTTCAGTGCCACCTTATTCTATCTGTTGATATTTGTCCCCAGGTGGCATGGTGGTTGGCCGGAGTAGTTTGGTGCAGAATAGTTGAGACATATATATATATATATATATATATATATATATATATATATATATATATATATATATATATATATATATATATTTCATGCTCTTGCTAATACTGGCAAGGCATGATGGTTGGGTGGGTTACAGTGATGTCAGTGGTCGCCCCTGGGTTAGTTGTTGTTGTTAGATTTACCTCCCTTGGCAGGACCGGGCCAAATAAGGGCCCGCCAGAGCAGATCTGAATAATTAATGGGGCTCAAGGACAGCTGCTGGTGGAGTGGATTGCTGTTGAAATGTGGGTTCAGTAGCAACAGCCGGAAGTATTCACTGCATTAGTTTCCGGAAGAGGTCGGGGGTTTTCTTCTTTAAATTCCCGTAGGCAGTGTTGGCTACTTCTTCGGGGTCAGTGTCGAAGTTCAGGAGAGGGTCGAAGCTGGCGTGCTGGGGAGACGAGAGTTGGTCGTTGGCTACGTCAGTAGGAGGTTCCACTACGGTTCTGTCCATGGTGTCGTCTTGGAGTTCGTAGGCAGCAGGTCTTGGTGGGGAGGAGGTGCCACTGGATCTTGGGAGATCAGGGGGTCGGGAGTTGACTTCCGTCCCTCCTCAGCTGCTGGTGGAGGTGCGTGGATCTCAGAGGTGGTCGTATCTAGGTCCATAGTCGAAGCTGGGTCGTTAGGAGTGATAGCAGTCGCCCTGTTGAGAGGAGCATCCAACTGCAGCCATTTCCGCGGTGTCGTGTGGGGTGGGACTGGCTGCAGTGGCCGGGGCCGGTGCTACAGACGAGTGGCGGGACGGGCATTGAGGGCGAAGCTTTTGGGGATGGCAAGGCGGGGCAGCCCATTCTCCTCAATGATTTCAGGGAGGAGAGTGCGCAGAGCCGCCCTGTCATCGCCGCAGAAAGCCCTCGCCGTCGCGATGCACATCGCAACGATGGTGCCCATCTCCCCAGAGCACCTAAGACCCTTGGACCGGTGTCTCCGGCCCGTGGGACGTCACCGTGCATAGGCAGAGCCCTGCACAGCAGCACCCCCCGGCCCAGAGACATCCCTGGCCTCAGGACCCTTAGGAGACTGTGAGAGACTGAACTCCACCGTCTCATCCTCGCCAAGAGAGTGCTGGAGGTGCCGTGTGTTGGGTGCAACGATCACTCGACTGTGCACGAAAACATCAGCACCAGTGTCCTGGCGTGTGACGAAACCGTGCGCAGCCTTAACGCTGAACCAACACACGGTTCCCCTGATCTTCTTGGCTCCCAGCTACTCGGATCTGCCGTCAGATGCCCCCCTCAACGGGTCGTAGGCAGTAGATGTTCTGGCCATGAAGTCTATGAGTTCCGCTGGCCGAGTTTCACTAGCTCTGCAGTGATGCTCTACCCACGGCTGATGGACCGGAACTGCCTGGGTTAGAGAGAGAGAGTAGAAGAAGGAGAAACTGCAGCATGGTTAAGAGATATGATTTAGAGAGTGTTAGTGAGAGTGCCCACGAGTAAGAGAGAGTAGGAGAAACTGCAGGATGGTTACCAAATATGATTGATGGAGAAGTGACGATGGCAGGCCCAGCTGTTACCACGGCAAGTATAGTTCATAGATAAACTGAGCATGTTAGTGTTTATATATCGTGATTATGTTGTTGGTGTCACTGTCTATACTCGTATATCTAGTGTTTAAAGGTACATATGTCAACAGAATGCCGGATATTTCTACTAGCTCGATTTCTGTTTAAATACCATCATTATTATTACCGCCTCCATCACCATCACAATTATCCTCCTCCTCCTCCTCCTCCTCCTCTTCATCATCATCATCATCATCATCATCATCATCCCTGACGCCTTGTTCCCCCAGGCTGTTTGAATCTGGCAATAGATAGATAAATAGATAGATAGATAAATTTTTCTCGATGCTACCTCATCTTATCGCTAAGTAGGATAGTTAGGATGATGGTAGTAGTATAGTATGAGCTAATTTTCATATGGTTAATGTGTCGTGCAGTATTTATTATTATTATTATTATTATTATTATATTTTTCAGTCACGTCCCGAATACTTAGTTGTGTTACGTGTAATTCGAATGAGTCTCCTTGGTTACTAGTCAGATCAGTCCTTCACACCTTGTATACTAAGTCGTGGTTACATGAAATTTGATGAGCCTTAAGGTAGGAGTGAGTCTCCTTGGTTACTAGTCAAATCAACCCCCCACCTGAATATTAGGTGGTGGTTACGTGAAATTCAACGAGCCTTAGTTATGGATAATGTGAATCTCCTTGGTTACTAGTCAAATCAACCCTCCCCACCTGAATACAGTATTAGGTTATGGTTACGTGAAATTCAATGAGCCTTAGTTATGGGGTAATGTGAATCTCCTTGGTTACTAGTCAAATCAACCCCCCAAACTGACTACACTTGGCTATCAACCCAGCTGAAATGGGATGGGGATCATTATCAGATTAGAATAAACGTCTTTCTGTCTATCTATCTATCTATTGCCAGACGCCTTTTTCCCGTGAGGGGTGGCCACAAACAAGTCGCCTCCATGTCGCCCTATCCCTCGCCATTTCACTGCCTTCCTCCCAGCTCACACCCTACTCTCTTAAATGCCTCTCCACTCCATCCCTCCATCTCATCCTCGGCCTCCACCTCATTCACACTCGTCAGTCTCTCGCTCTCCATCCTTTCCACATGACCAAACCACCTCAGTGTGTTTCTCCTAACGCTTCCTATTACATCCACATCCACACCACAACACTCCTTTACTTCTTTATTTGTCAGCCTGTCTCTCCGTGTAACTGCACATGCTCCTCTCAGATAACTAATTTTAACTGCTCTCTCTCTCTCTCTCTCTCTCTCTCTCTCTCTCTCTCTCTCTCTCTCTCTCTCTCTCTCTCCAACAATAAACCAACGTGGTGTGGGTAAAGGTTTGATGTGTTGCTCAGTAGTACAGTGTCTCAGGTGACAGGCAAAGAGAAAGCTGCCCTAAATAATCCCTGTGAAAGATGACTATAGTTGGTGCACCTTAACTTGGTCCAAAATGTTGTCCTTTGGCAGCTTATTTCACGTAGCAGGTGGCTGAAAAAGTGTGTGTGTGTGTGTGTGTGTGTGTGTGTGTGTGTGTGTGTGTGTGTGTGACTACCATAATACAAAGATATAGAAGACATGGTGTAGTGCTTAGTGGACATCTACATACTGTACATACATCATACGCCCATACACACACATACATACATACATACATCATACATATATACATACATACATATATATATACTGTACATTCACACATACTGTATGTACATACACATACGTACTGTACTTACATACATACATACATATATACAGTACATACATACATACAGTACATACATACATACATACAAATACATGCACACACACTGTACATACATACAGTACATACACACACACATACAGTACTGTGCATTAATACATACACGTACATACATCGTACATACATACATACACATACATCGTACGAAATACATACTGTACATTCATACATACATACATACTCATATACATACATACATTTATACATACATGATTCAGCAGTAGTCCAGTCAGTTTCCTCCGTCAATACCTTTCTGTTCATAGTACCGTACTCTGAGATGGGTTGGCCTGGTGCACAGAATAACACATTAACTATAGTTCTTTCACCTTAGCATGGCCCAGATTATCGTCGTCTTACAGCTTATTTCACACAGCTGATTGGCAGAAAAAGACAATGCTGTGGCTGTACTCACAGCACTTCTTCGTGACTAGCTTCCTGACATTGTTGCACCTTAACTTAGCCCAGGTGTTTGTTCTTTTGTAGCTTGTTTCACGTAGCTCAGTGGCAGAGAAAGACTGCCATGGCCCTACATCCCTTTCGTAGCACTTCTTCGTGACTAACATCATACTCTAGTGGGGAACTATAATTATTACAGCCTGGCATTCATGATGGAGAGACGGCATTTTTAGGTGCAACCTATGTTCTCTTCAGCCATTCCCTAGCACTTATTCGTGACTGGCATCATATACTAGTGTTAATCTCTGGCTACAACTCAGCATTCAAATTAGAGTGATGGCAGTTTTGGGTCAAGTTAGTGTAGAATGAGTATAGCATCACTGACTTCACTCCTCTCAAAGACCGTAACTTTAGTCTTTGCTGTATGTAATTTTATATTTCGTTTCATACACTCACTTCCAAACTCATTAACTAGGTCTAATATGCAGAATAAATCGGTAAGCAAGATGTGTTAGGAATTCTCCAGTGTCAGTTGCAATAAGACCGGGAGTCTGCGTTGCCATGGAGATATTTGCTTTCCCGTCAACTTCATCTCTCCTTTCTGGCTAACGAGAGAGAGAGGAGGGATGTCGCTCTCATCCTCACTCCACGGTGACCAGCATAAAAATGATAATATTTCAATAATTTCACCTGCCAGCTGTGTGTTTTTGGTACAGGCGGGTGTGTATATGGTTATTACAACACTGGATCACTTATGTATCGCCTGTGTACCTGAACAACATTATTTAGGCCAAAAATAATATTCATTCAGTGTTGCCAATATAAGGAGGAAACGTACCATCCCAGTTACACTCTTAAGACAAATAAAAACAGCTTTACTTCCTTGTTTGTAATAAAGTGATGGTTTGTATGGTGTTAATATCAGAAGTAACTATATTTCCTATGGTATATCTTCTTTATTTTCTTTTTATCTTCGTGCTAAAATCCACAGCTGGTCAACAGGTAATGCAGTGCTGATGTGGGAACTGTTGTGTGTCAGTCTGTGCTGGAAAAGGTTCAAGGTTTGGGTTGAACTGCTTCCTTCACGTCAGGTAATGTGTGTTTAAGCTGCAGTTATCATTGATGCGGCTGTCTGGCTGAACCCAAGTGAACACATGCCATGTAACAACATTAATTGCACCATCAGTTGGGTAAATTAAACCCCAGTATTTAGGAAAATGCTGGAGCACTGGCAGGTTCGAAGCATGGTTGGTGTGAAGTGGTTGGTGTGGTGGATGAAAGGAGGGTGTAGTGCAGAAAGGGAAAATAGGAGAGGATAGGCCAAGACTGATGCTGTGTGAGAACAGAACATTTGTTAGGGTAGGACAAGACAGGCCAGATGTCAGGCTAAGTTTGACTGTACAAAATATACCAGGTAAAGTGATTGGAAAGGCTCAGGTCAACTTATACCTGCTGTTTCTGTTCTTGGTATCCAAACCTGACAGTCTTTACTACAGCACCACCAAGCAATGCAACTTACTATTTTAATGATAATATTATTTTAACGACGTTGGTTTATTTCTGTGCTATTACTGTTAATTATGTATGCAGGAAGGAGGCATTTTATTGGGTAGTTATGTAGTGTAATTAAAACAGACAACCTATCTACACTAACAGCACATTAGGCAAACCCGCTGATTTAGTTCAGCCAAAACCTGTGCTGTATTTATAAACTGTTCTAAACATAAACTGTGTATATAACTGCCTGTATAGACGCTTAGCATCACTCAGGCAACTAACAAACACTTTACAAACTAATTAGTCAATATTACAGTGACAAAATATGACAAACAAACCACCTGTCATACTAGATAACTTATGGCGTTGAGTTTATGCTGTAGATTAGTTAGGAACCTTTATAAATCCCAGCCTGAAACTCTCTCAACACCGACGGGCCATAGTTATAAATTATCCCAGGCCTTAGTGCCGTATAGGATTCTTGGACGTAATATTTTGATCGCTATTCACAACGTTACTAATCACCTCACAACGTAACTAAGAGTGAATATTACAGTGAGAAATACAACACACAATTGTACGGTTTATTATTCACTGCTACAGGAACGTGTATATCGTAAGAAATGCCTAGGATGTTTTGTGAATATGGGTGGCACAGTTCCCAGATCACGGTGTATTATGGATGGATCAGTTTACCACATTTACCACACCAGTAGCCATGTGGTAAAGTCAATAACATACGAATTAAATAGTTTACGTATTACTAAGACAATATCAGGCCTTAATTTACTACAAACTTGAAACCTGAGTTGTGTTAGTTTGCATTTAAAACCGACATGGGATGATGGTATTATTCTTTAACGTGGCACAACTGTAAGAGTATTATTTTTGCCTTAAATAAACTTGTTCAGGTATACACGCGATATATAAACAATGCCAGTGTTGTAATATACTTGTACCCTCCCGCCAGTACCAGAAAAACAGGCGTGGATGTTGCATTAGTGGAAATATCGTCATTTTTATGTGGGTCACCGAGGAGGCAGGACGAGGGGCACGCTGGCTCTTTCCCTACGTCAGGGGTTCCCACACAGGGGGCCGTGTGAGGGAGTTGCATATTCCAGGGGAAATTAAAATCAGACATGGCCGAATATGGTAAAAGTATTATTTTTTATGTGTTGCTCGTTATTATTATATGCCGAAATGCTTTTTGGATTTTAATTTGAGCTTATTAGGCATAAGGATAGTTTTTTGGATCTCATACTATAATATAATATGATACATAAACATAGAATATTAAAATATTGCCATACCTTTATAAAAATCCCTTTATCACCGCCATATATCTTGGCGTTACACATTACACAGTACCGCTACGTGGAGGCAGGTAACTCTACACACTAGAACTGAATTATTTACAATACCCCCCCCCCCAGAAGAGTTATGACATGGACGTCTCTCTTGTTGGCCGGAAAGCCTATGATCTCCATGGCAACACAGACTCTTGGTTGTATCTCCATGGCAACACAGACTCACCGTGGCACTCCAACTGGTTACAGTGTGGTAGCTGGCCTTGCACAACACTCCCAGGCGGGGAACTCAACCACATTTACCAAGTAGTCAAAGTCCGGCCTGATACAACTCTTCACATATATTTCCTATACACAGCTCATCCTCTTGGGGGCCATGCCGCCTCCATTTTACCTGCACCTCGCCATGTGGAAGGACCCTGTTCCCACCCTGGCCAGGTGCTGTCTGCCACAGCAAGGCCCCTCCTTGCTTGTGCTTGATTGGTCTGCTCTCTCTCTCTCTCTCTCTCTCTCTCTCTCTCTCTCTCTCTCTCACACACACACACACACACACACACACACACACACACACACACACACACACACCGAGGTAAATTAACAGGAACAACAATAAATGTGAAGTATTTGTGATTAATTAATGGTTGAAGAGTAGTTAGCTTGGCGGCGGTGTTGGAAAATCAGTTATTTTGGTCAGTCAAAGTTATTTTCGTGCTGTATGTCACAAAACTTTATATATATACCGTACATGCCATATATGTCTAATTTTAACCCATAAAACGTCTGTACATAATGAGATGAATTGGAAAAGCAAATATATCCCTGTGAAACATTAACGTTAATACAGTGTACTATTCTAGGTATTAAGAGTATGCATGCTAGTGTGTGTGTGTGTGTGTGCTGTGAGGGTAGTGAAGTAATCAGTGCCAGTATACACGCGTGTGATAATTAACTCCGTGTGTGTGTGTGTATGTGTGTACTATGAGGGTATTTAATTCTAGATGTTAAGAGTATGCATGCTGGTGTGTAATTCACCGGGTCGGTCAGGATCACCTGATGGTCGTGATCGTCAGCTTTTACCCTCCCGGAAGGGAGCTGAGAGCTCATATAGTCCGATCTAAGGGCAAGGCTGTGACCTTCACACAAGCACACACCCGTCCCCTTGCTCAAGGGGGACAGTAACCACCCACTTCGTCAGTGAAACTTTTCGCAACCTGAGCAAGGCGCGAACTCCCGCCTACCAGTTGGCAAGCGAGAACGTTACCACTGCACCAGTGTGCGTGTGTGTGTGTGTGTGTGTGTGTACTGTGAGGGTAGTGAAGTAATCAGTGCCAGTATACACGCGTGTGTTAATTAACTCCGTGTGTGTGTGTGTGTGTGTGTGTACTATGAGGGTATTTAATTCTAGATGTTAAGAGTATGCATGCTGGTGTGTGTGTGTGTGTGTGTGTGTGTGTGCTGTGAGGGTACTGAAGTAATAAGTGCCAGTATACACGCGTGTGATAATTAACTCCATGTTTAATTAATAGGTATACATGCTTATTTCCTCTGTCTCATTTCAGCACACTCACTGCCATCCCCACGCCCACACCAGCAGCCTTAGCCGTCTCCGCAACACACAAGGACCTGCAGGTGAGTTGGCAGTGTATTAAAGGCACACACACACACACACACACACACACACACACACACACACACACACACACACACACACACACACACACACACACACACACACACACACACATTTCCTACTCCTGCAGCATCACAAACACTTCATCACTTCATTCCTCTTAAACACAATAATTTTTACTTTTTCCTACATTCATTTCCAGATTTCGTCTCTCTCTCTCTCTCTCTCTCTCTCTCTCTCTCTCTCTCTCTCTCTCTCTCTCTCTCTCTCTCTCTCTCTCTCTCTCTCTCTCTCTCTCACACACACACACACACACACACACACACATTAACCAAGTGTAATAGAATGAGTACTTAGCCAAGGTGGCTTAGTAGGCTTCGTAACACCCATCCTTTAGCGATTTATTCTGCCTGTAAGACCTTAACATTGACTTGTTTATTAATTATATGGTTTTAATATAAATATAGTTAACATCAGTAACATGGATAAAGATACTGAGGTGTGGAGTGCAGAATGAGTTGCCAAGGTAGAGGTGTTACGAAATATATCCAGTTGGAATACCACTGTGAGTCTGCGTTGCCATGGAGACCATAGGCTTTCCCGCCAACACCACCGTCCCTGTCAGCAGTTCTTCAGGAGGGGGGGGGGGACTTCCGTGGGAGTTATATTCAGTAATTCAGTTGTACAGTTCTGTGGCTGCATTTAGCGGTTCTTTGTAAAGGGTAACGGCAAGGAAGCCAGCGGTGTTATAGACATTCTTATAAAGGTTCAGGAATATTGTACGTGTTGTATTTTTATGTCACGATTATGTATTATTTGAGATTTAAAAAAAAAAAAACATTATTCCTAATAAGCCCAGACTAAAATCCAAAGCATGTGATCAGTAAATATATCATTTATAGAACGAACAGCACATCAGAAAGGACATTTTGGCCTTATCTGTTCAATCACACTATAGAATATCCAGATTCCCCCCCCCCCCACCCATTTAGGAACCCCTGAGAGAGAGAGAGAGCGATGTGCCCCTCATCCTGTCTCGTCGGTGGCCAACATGCTAATGACGATATTTCCATTATTTTATCTTTTTCGGCTGTTTCTTTGCGGCGGGAGGGTGGGTGTATGGATAGTACAATACTTACACCACTTATTTATTGCAGACGTTGAGGATAAAGATTATTTACAGCAAAATAATATGCTACACAGTGTTCTCAAGTATAATAAGACCAGTAGCCTGCCGAGTCAATCTTAACTCATAGCAAAATTACTGAGGATTCCAGTTTTTAGTCAACTTAGAGTTCATGAAAGTTTAATATTTTCAATAACGACTATTTTTATGCCAATTCCCTTAATTGTATAACTACTCCTATTATAATAAAATCAAATTTCGTACATCGCCAGCACAGCTAGATCTGGGAACTGCGTGGTGTTGTGAGACCTCGAGGTGTTGGTTGAACTGACAAATGTCTTTGGTCGAGCTGATTCATTGATTCAGTTCAACGAGGTTAGATAACCTGCGTGTTTGAACTACACTCTCCTATGACTTTATTTTCACACACACAGCCACAACAGCACATCAGTACGGTTAATTACCATATATTATCAGCGACAAACACCTCAAGCAGCGTTAAAAAACAATCCCTGTTCTGGATCTTGCTGCTGGAATTATGAAGCTAGAATCTGCAGTCTTTGGCATCCATGTTGGGGCAGGAAGACCAACGCAACACAGAAATTACAAGAGTGATATCTTGGCGATTTCTTTCATTTAAGAGATAATTTTGTCCTATTCCTTGTATACGCAAAGAGCCCAGTCCATACCATCTTCAGGCGGAATACCAGCCTCTAGAATGACCTAATAATGATACAAGAGACAAACTTAGATCAGCCAATTAGTTACTTGCAAGGGTTTCTCTTCTTAGTGTTACAACTTGACACTCTCACCAACAACACCCTAAAAATGACGTCAGAATTAAACTAATTTTACCTTAGCGCCGTTGATCTATTTTGTATTATTCTTATCAACTGATGTGACTGAGAAACTTGCCAATTTGGGTGTAGTTATGTAGTGAAGTTAAGGCAGACATCAAGTGCACATTAGCACCACATTAGCTGACGTGACACATTAAGTTCTAACAAAATATGACGTAATATTCATAACATTTCTCACCTTTACCTGTGTACAGGAGCCTTTTGTTTTCACTGGTATATCCCCCAAACCCTTCACCACCAAACCAGGCTGAATATTTAGCTGGAAATACCTCCATACACACCGGTTTCTGACACCGATTTACTTCCGTCAAGGAATATTTATCGTAAGAAATGGTTAAGATCATTTACGACTACGGTGCTACAGCCATGGCAGCCTCGCATCACCCCACACAGTTGCCAGATCACAGGGTGTCTCCGGAAGTTGCCTGTCAGTAATTCAGTTAACAGAGAGACACGAATATCTCACAGAATGGTTTTAAATTATGACCGCTAAGACAGCAAGGACGAAATATGTAAGAGAAACTAGCAGTCTTTATAATATTCCTTTAATCTGGAACCGACATCAGAGGCCAAGGGTACTTTTACTGTTGGTAACATTGGTATGCACATCATTTTAGCTTTAAATACAATTATTCGACTATACAGGCGAGAACTAAGCTATGTGGGTATTGTAATAGCGGTACAGCCACCCGTCTGCACCAAGGAAACAGTCCTACGCGATAAAATAGTGGAAATAGCGTCATTTTTATGTCGGTCATCGCGGAGTGAGGATGGTAGGAAGGTCGCTGTTGTGAGGGGTAAGACCAGTGGTATCCATGGCAACGCAGACTCACCCTCGTATTCCTAGTGGACCTGGAGACAGGTAACACGTTTTCCTTAGCTATTTATTCTGCACATTACACCTCAGTGGCATCTTTTAAGTTACTGACGCGAACTATATACTATAATGACCAATAGCTTGTACTGTAATGTTTAGGTGTAATATAATTATTTTGTAACACTTCCTCCGTACTGATGTACTCTGCTCATTATGCCTCATTATCTTCTTGTAATGTTAATACAAAAATTGCTGCCAAACGAGACATCAATAACATACTAAAGAAGGCTAACATGTAATATTGGAATAAATTACTTCGTAAAATGTGTTACGAAACCCTAGAGAAGACCAGCCCTAGTAACAAGTAAAATCGTGTGAAGGTAGCAGGAGTAAAATGAATGATGGGTTATAGCAGTGCTTGTAATATTTATCTGTATTGATATAAGCTTACAGCAGCCTGCGTTGGACTCCCGTGACACTATATATTATTTTGCCTGTATCTCCTGGCATGTCTCTTTCTATGTTTGTCTATGTCTACATCTATTTATGTCTAATTATCTGTCTATCGCTACACGCTTGAGTCCCGTCAGGGTTGGCTACAAACGCGTTGTCGTCCGCCATCTGACTAACCTCTCACCAACTCACATATCCCTCCCTCGGCTGCGTCTGTATGCCATCCCTCCGTCTCATCGTCAGTCTTCCATTCCCTCAGCCTCCCGTGTCACCTCGCTGACACACACTTGTAGTCAGTGTCTTTCCTCCCTCCTCTCCACTTGGCCAGACCATCTCATAGTACAGTACATCTTTTAATGTGCTTCCCACAGTACATCTTTGTGCTTCCCACTTCCACAGCAACACCACCTCGCTCCATCACATCTCATTTGTCTCTCTCACGTAATGGTGCCGTCAGATATTTTGGTGTTGCTGTTTCCATATGACTTTATATGGTTTAGGATAGACTTTTGGCCCTGAAGGAGTGGCATACAGTCTGCCTGAACCCCTTCACTGATGCACCACTCCTGAAATGGAATAACATGGTGTGCTGGTAGGAAGAGTGAGGTAACGTTATGGGATATTAACAGTATGCAGTATTATGTTAAGCTGTACATGTGTGTGTGTGTGTGTGTGTGTGTGTGTGTGTGTGTGTGTGTGTGTGTGTGTGTGTGTGTGTGTAATAACATGGTGTGCTGGTAGGAAGAGTGAGGTAACAAAATACATTATGGGATATAAACAGTATCCAGTATAATGTTAATGTGTGTGTGTGTGTGTGTGTGTGTGTGTGTGTGTGTGTGTGTGTGTGTGTGTGTAATAACATGGTGTGCTGGTAGGAAGAGTGAGGTAACATAATACATTATGGGATATAAACAGTATCCAGTATAATATTTGTGTGTGTGTGTGTGTGTGTGTGTGTGTGTGTGTGTGTGTGTGTGTGTCCAATTAATGGGTATTTAATTTACTATTGCCTCATTTCAGCACCCCCACTGCCACACCCACGGCCACACCAGCAGACTGAGCCCCTCCGCAACACAAGACACCTCCAGGTGAGTTGCCTCCTCCCTCCCCCTCACTGCCAACCTCCTCCTCCACCTCCCCCATCAGTGCCATCCTCCTCCTCCTCCTCCTCCTCCTCCTCCAGTGCCAAACTTCTCCTCCTCCTCTCCCTCAGTGCCAACCTCCTCCTCCTCCTCTCCCTCAGTGCCAACCTCCTCCTCCTCCTCCTCCTCCTCCTCCTCTCCCTCAGTGCCAACCTCCTCCTCCTCCTCTCCCTCAGTGCCATCTTCCTCCTCCTCCTCCTCCTCCTCTCCCTCAGTGCCAACCTCCTCCTCCTCCTCCTCCTCTCCCTCAGTGCCAACCTCCTCCTCCTCCTCCTCCTCCTCTCCCACAGTGCCAACCTCCTCCTCCTCCTCCTCCTCTCCCTCAGTGCCAACCTTCCTCCTCCTCCTCCCTCAGTGCCAACCTCCTCCTCCTCTCCCTCAGTGCCAACCTCCTCCTCCTCCTCCTCCTCCTCAACCACAGTGACAACCTCCTCCTCCTCCTCCTCCTCCTCCTCTCCCACAGTGCCAACCTCCTCCTCCTCCTCCTCCTCCTCTCCCACAGTGCCAACCTCCTCCTCCTCCTCCTCCTCCTCTCCCTCAGTGCCAACCTCCTCCTCCTCCTCCTCCTCCTCCTCCTCTCCCTCAGTGCCAACCTCCTCCTCCTCCTCCTCCTCCTCTCCCACAGTGCCAACCTCCTCCTCCTCCTCCTCCTCCCCCTCAGTGCCAACCTGCTACTCCATCTCCCTGCCTCATTGCCAACCTGCTTCTCCTCCTCTCTCTCAGTGCCAACCTCCTCCTCCTCCCTCTCCCCCTCCCCTCTCCCTCAGTGCCAACCTCCTCCTCCTCCCCCTCCCCTCTCAGTGCCAACCTCCTCCTCCTCCTCCCCCTCCCCTCTCAGTTCCAACCTTCCTCCTTCTCCCCCTCAGTGCCAACCTCCTCCTCCTCAGTGCCAACCTTCCTCCTCCTCTCCCTCAGTGCCAACCTTCCTCCTCCTCTCCCTCAGTGCCAACCTCCTCCTCCTCCCCCTCCCCTCTCAGTGCCAACCTCCTCCTCCTCCCCCTCCCCTCTCAGTGCCAACCTCCTCCTCCTCCCCCTCCCCTCTCAGTGCCAACCTCCTCCTCCTCCCCCTCCCCTCTCGGTGCCAACCTCCTCCCTCTCCCCCTCCCCTCTCAGTGCCAACCTCCTCCTCCTCCTCCCCCTCCCCTCTCAGTGCCAACCTCCTCCTCCTCCCCCTCCCCCCTCAGTGCCAACCTCCTCCTCTCCCTCAGTGCCAACCTCCTCCTCTCCCTCAGTGCCAACCTCCTCCTCCTCTCCCTCAGTGCCAACCTCCTCCTCCTCCCTCAGTGCCAACCTCCTCCTCCTCCCTCAGTGCCAACCTCCTCCTCCTTCCTCAGTGCCAACCTCCTCCTCCTCCCTCAGTGCCAACCTCCTCCTCCTTCCTCAGTGCCAACCTCCTCCTCCTCTCAGTGCCAACCTCCTCCTCCTTCCTCAGTGCCAACCTCCTCCTCTTCCTCAGTGCCAACCTCCTCCTCCTCTCAGTGCCAACCTCCTCCTCTCCCTCAGTGCCAACCTCCTCCTCTCCCTCAGTGCCAACCTCCTCTCCCTCAGTGCCAACCTCCTCTCCCTCAGTGCCAACCTCCTCTCCCTCAGTGCCAACCTCCTCTCCCTCAGTGCCAACCTCCTCCTCCTCCCTCAGTGCCAACCTCCTCCTCTCAGTGCCAACCTCCTCCTCCTCCCTCAGTGCCAACCTCCTCCTCTCAGTGCCAACCTCCTCCTCTCAGTGCCAACCTCCTCCTCTCAGTGCCAACCTCCTCCTCCTCTCAGTGCCAACCTCCTCCTCCTCTCAGTGCCAACCTCCTCCTCTCAGTGCCAACCTCAGTGCTAACCTCCTCCTCCTCTCAGTGCCAACCTCCTCTCCCTCAGTGCCAACCTCCTCCTCTCAGTGCCAACCTCCTCCTCCTCTCAGTGCCAACCTCCTCCTCCTCTCAGTGCCAACCTCCTCCTCCTCTCAGTGCCAACCTCCTCTCCCTCAGTGCCAACTTCCTCCCCACTTCCACTTCTTGTCTTCCCCCCTCCCCATCTCCTCCTCGTCTCCCCTCCCCCTTCTCTTCTTCCCCCCTTCCCCATCTCCTCCTCCTCCTCCTTCCCCTTCTCATCTCACCTCTCCCTCAGTGCCAGCCTCCTCGTCGTCCCTTCTCCTCCTCCTCCTCGTCATCATCATCACCCCCTCAGTCTCTTCTTTCCCCTTTCTCCCCTCTTCCCCTCCACCTTGTCATCATACTCCCCCCTCCTTCTCCTTCCCCCATCCCCTTTTCCCCTCCCCCACCCCCTCATCCTCCTCTTCCCCCACCCCCCTCATCCTCTCCCCACCTCCCTCATCCTCCTCCCCACTTCCCTCATCCTCCTCCCCACTTCCCTCATCCTCCTCACCCCCCTCAACCTCTTCATCCTTCCCTTCTGCCCCTCGTCCCCCGTCCTCTTCCACCCCTAAAACTCCTCCCCCTCATCCTCGTCCCCTCTCCTCCCCCTCCTTCTCGTCCCTTCCTCCTCCTCCTCGTCTCTTCCTCCTCCTCCCCTCTCCGTCCCCTCCTCCTCATCCCCTCTCTGTCCCCTTTTCCTCCCCCTCATCCCCCCTCCTTCTCGTCCCCTCTCTTCACTCTCATCCTCGTCCCTCTCCTAATCCTCTTCCCCTTCCCAAGCCTCTTTCCCCTCGTAGTTCTTGCCCCCTCCTAATCCTCTTCCCCTTCCTAATCCTCTTCCCCATCCTAATCCTCGCCTCCTCCTAATCTTCGTCTTCCTCGTCCCTCCTCTTCCACGCGGTTTTATGTTTTTCCTTTTTTATGTAGTATTTTTTGACTAATATTTTCGCCTGTGCAAATAAAGTCGTCTTCTATGTGTTTTAATTCCAAAATATGCGAGAGCGAAAAATAAATTTGGTGAGTTGCGGGATTTAGCAATAGGGCATCATAAGGCCCGGGTGTTGAGCAGTGGTACAAGCTTCCAATTTTTGCCGCCAGATGGCAGCACCAGTCTTGTCAGGAACAGCGAAACATAAGACCCCTTCCCTGTGCAACCAACGATAGTTCAAAGGATGACCAATAGATGGCAGCACCATTGTTAGTGCTGCCATCTATTGGTCATTCTTTGAACTATTGATGGTTGCACAGGGAAGGGGGCTTATGTTTTGCTGTTCCTGACAAGACTGGTGCTGCCACCTGGTAGAAAATATGTGAACTAACCAGTGGTGCCATCTGGTAGAAAATATGTGAACTAATTGTACCGGTGGTGAACACCAAGGCCTCATTCCCCCCTGTTCATCCCTGGGCCTGGTAAGTATTGTCTTGTACACTAACTACTACAGAGGATACAGGAAACAGGGTAGGTAGTATTGCCACCACTTTATTTTGTACTCCAGTGTTACACACGTTACATTTGAGATTCAAGTTACATTATATATGAGGTTCAGGGCTATGAAAAAGGATGTAAATAATGAAGGAGGAAAAATGTTAAAGGAGAGAGAGAGTCAGAGAGGGGGGGGGGGGTCTTTTCACAATTCATAACCCAGAAGAAAAGGTAAAGCCGCTTCTGTGGACTCCGCCACGCCATATCAAAATATCAGACTGGATGGTTGTAGTGGTGGTAGTAGTAGTAGTTCTAGTCACAAGTTCATCTGAAATGTGAACCCAGTGGACTCCAGGCTGAAATTGTATAACTTACTTCTCCAGCCAATCTCGATAATGATAAAGGGAAGACGACATGGCTAGGAGAAGGGGGGGGATGATAATGAGGAGGATGACGGGGGTATGGGATATGGGCAGCATGACGGGGGTATGGGATATGGGCAGCATGACGGGGGTATGGGATATGGGCAGCATGACGGGGGTATGGGATATGGGCAGCATGACGGGGGTATGGGATATGGGCAGGACATCTGAGACAAGTTAGTGATAAATTACTGGTGATTGGTGGGAAAATAATAATCACCATTACACAATAATTCCAGCCTGCAGTCCACTGGGTTCACATTTCAGATGAACTACTACTACTACCACTACTACTAAACCATCCATCTTTATGTGGCTTGGGTGAGTGCACGAAAAGCATTATGTATTTTTTCTGGGCCCCCCAACCTGTAATGCTCTCTCTGTGACATCCCATCTCCCCTTATCACACCTGTCTCCCCTTAATACTCTCTCTCCTTATATGTACCCCCTCTCTCTCTCACCCCATCTCCCCTTATACGTACATTCCCCCCCCTCTCTCTCTCTCACCCCATCTCCCCTTATACGTACATTCCCCCCCCCTTCTCTCTCTCTCTCTCACCCCATCTCCCCTTATACGTACATCCCCCCCTCTCTCACATCCCATCTTTCCTCATATGTACCCTCTCTCTCTCATATTCCTTTATAATACATCTCCCCCTTAACACACACACACGCACACACACATCCCATTTCCCCTTGTTAATTTTGTACCCTTCTCTCCTCTCTCTCACACACACACGCACACATCCCATTTCCCCTTATTGTTTGCACCCATCTCTCTCCTCTCTCTCTCTCACACACACACACACACACACACACAAAACCCCATCCTATCTCCCCTTCTATTTACCCTGCCTCCCTCTCCTGCATAAGGTGTAGGGGGTAAACTTTGAACATACGGTAAAGGTCTGACTAAACAATGTGTGGGGCAGCTGTGTACTGTTTCTACAATTTGTAATACTAAAGATGCCACTGCAATATACCGGTAATTATTTAGCCTCAAAATATACAGTATATATATTCTTGAGTGTAAAATCTGTAAGTTTTGATGTCCTTCCTTATACTGGTGTTATTATTTTGCTGCCAGCTTGAGTAGTGGCAGCTTTAGTGTTACATTATACACTACTACTGACATTATACAGTGATACAGAACAATGTTATAACTGACTGACAATACCAGCATCACACAGGGCTGTACTCCACTACTTAGCACAAGAATGAAAGACTGAAATTTAGGCCAAGTTAAGGTAAAAGGGGTATTGACAGGCAACTGAAACAAGATTTTTAAAATGTACATATAAGAGTTTATTTTTACAAAATGACATTCATTTACTATACATACAGTATATGGTACATGGATATACTCTCTTCACCTTAACTTGGCCCAATTTTCATAATTCTGTAGCACAATTTCTTGTAGTTCAGTGCAAGAAACACATCATTTTCATAGCACTTCCTCATGTCTAGCACAATATTCCAGGTAATCTCGTTACAACTACTGTACAAAGAATTTTAGGCCAAGTTAGAGTAAAAATAATATAGTAATATTACTTGTGCATTCAGACAAACTGTTATTCTGACATTCTTTGAAGCTTTTGTGGATCCATTTTATATTAACTTATTCAGGCCATCACAAGAAACTAATGGCAAACTGACTGGCTTTTGCAGTGTTGTCTCTAAAAGCAAACATTTTATGCCCCATACTGAATGGCCTCTGTACAAGTTCAATGTGAAGTACTTAAAAGCTACTTTAATTTTTTGCCTGCATGCATCAGTCACTTAATATGAATTAACTGCTAGTAATAGCTTTAGAAAATTGTCCACCTGATGCAAAGTTTAATAGAAATTGACATAATGGAGCATTTAGAAAAAGGTCCACTGATCCAGCTCTACTCATGTGTGTCTAAGAAACATGTTAAGCTTTGAGCACATTTGTTCTTTTTCTATGTATTACAGGCCTAACCTGGGATTAAAAATAGAAAAAAAAATCTTATCTATCTACCTATCTATTGCCAGATGCCTCAGTTCCATATGGGGTGGCCACAAACAAGTCGCCTCCACGTCGCCTTGTCCCATGCCATTTCACTGCCCTGCTCCCAGTTCACACACCCCTTTCTCATATACCTCTCCACCCCATCCCTCCATCTCATCCTTGGCCTCCCCCTCCACCTCACTCACATACACTCTCCTCATCAGTCTCTCACCCTTCATTCTCTCCACATAGCCAAACCACCTCAGTATGTTCCTCCTGATGCTTCCTATCACATCCACATCCACACCACAACGCTCCTTTATATCCTCATTTGTCAGCCCGTCTCTCCATGTGACTCCACAGGCTCCTCTTAAATAACTCATTTCCACTGCTCTCACTCTTGATTTGTGTCCTTCCAGCAACATCAAAGCTTCACTTCCATACGTTAGAGTTGGTATCACAATACTGTCATGTAGTAACTTTTTCGCTTCCATGCTCACTTCCCTGTTTCTTATCACTGCTTTCAAGGAACCAGCAACCTTTCTTCCTTGTTGCACCCTTTCAAGCACTTCACCCTCCAAACTTCCATCCTTACTCATCACACTACCCAAGTACCTAAACGTACTCACATTTTCCAATTCCTCACCATCCAACCTCACAGTACATTCAATGTACTTCACCTCTCTCAAAGACCATCACTTTACTCTTCCCTACATTCACCTTTAGATTCCATTTCTTACACACTCTCCCAAACTCATCCACAAAGCCTTGCAGCTCCCCTTCATCTTCATTCAACAACACAGTATCATCTGCAAACAACAGTACAAGGAAGTTTCCAAACACTACCCTCTCTCACCAGGGCCACTCCAACATCCACTACCCTACCTTGTACATCTTTTATTACCCCATCCACGTACAGATTGATCAACCATGGAGACATGACACATCCAACCCAATCTTCAAAGAGAAAAATTCACTCAGTTCACCATCCACACGCACTGCAGCCTTCGCACCATCATACATACTCTTCACAGCATTCAACAACTTCCCATCTACTCCATATATTCTTAATGCTTTCCACAATCCTTGTCTATCCACCCACTTTCCACAATCCTTGTCTATCCAACCAGTCATATGCTTTCTCCAAATCCATGAAGGCATACAACTTCTCTCCCTTCTCTAGAAACTTTTCCACTAAAGATCTAAGAATGAATATCTGATCTACACAACCTCTTCCCTTCCTAACGCCTCCCTGTTCTTCTCCAACTAATTCCTCTGTTCTTTCTCTAACTCTGTCAATAAGGATCCTACCATACACGTTTCCTGTTACACTAAGACAAATGCTCCTATGATTACCACACACTTCTTTTTCCCCCTTTTCCTTTGTACAAGGGAATAATTATACCTGACTTCCAATCCTCCGAGACTCTACCTTCCTCCCAGGCCAATCTGCACATCTTCCACATCCATTCTACTACTATCTCTCCCCCATGCTTCAGCATTTCACCACACACTCCATCAATTCCTGGGGCTTTCCCCAATTTACCTTTCTTCATTACTTCCACAACTTCTATCCTACTGATTTCTTCCTGTCTTCTCAACTCCCTCCTTCTCCCAGACATTCCCCAGCCACTTATACTCGCATTACTTCCATCCTCTATGTTCAACAATTCCTTAAAGTGTTCTCTCCAGCTGCTCACTTTTTCTCCCTTCTCCACTAGTAATTTACCATTTTTATCTTTTACTCCCCTGCTAACTTCACTTCCACCCTGTCTTACTCTCTTCACCTCTTTCCAGAACATTTTCTTACAGTCCCTCCACTTTACACTACAAATTCCTTCCAAATTCCTTATCCACTTTCTTCATACTAATCTTTTCACCTCTCTCTTCCTTTCTACATATAACTCTCTCTTCCGCCTCTCAACTTCTCCCACGCCCCTATTTCTCATCCATTCATTGTATGTTTTCTTCTTTTGTGCCACAGCCTGTCTCACCTCTTCATTCCACCACACTGTTCCTTGCACCCCGCTCCATCTTCTCTTCACCCCATACACCACATCACATGCTGCACATATTTCTTCTGTGAATATTTTGCACACACCTTCCACGTCCCCCATCTGCCCCAATTTATATTTACCCCCCAAAAAATGCAGCATCGATAGTCCTGCCCACACACAAAACCTTCAACTTAAAATGTCCTGTACATAATTATAGTCCAGTTCAATCAATATACAGTAGAACCTCGGTCCTCGAACACAATCTGTTCTGGAAGGCTGTTCCAGGACCGAATTGGTCGAGGACCGAACTAATTTTCCCCATAAGAAATAATGTAAATCATTTTAATCCGTTCCAAGACCCCAGATGCTTACATATTTAAGTTTCAGCACTGGTACCAGTGCTTTCCTTTACGAGGTGACTGTATATTTCTCTTGCCTTTTCACAAATTATATACTCACTAACACTGTCTCCTGCTAACTGTTTCTCATTGATGAAGATAAGCAATAATTTTTCCACTTCTTCAATTATTTTCCACACTACTTTCCTTTTTTCACTGCCAGTAGCCGTACTGGATGAACTTGCTTTCTTTGGAGCCATTATTAGGGGCTAATACTGCACTGAATCAAGAAAAATGTGAAGCACAGCAGGACAACCACGTTGACGAACAACAAAGGTGGACGCGTGACTGTCGGTCGGCCAGCTTCCCTTCGTTCGGCTACGTTCAGGTTGGTCGAGGTCCGATATTTTGGTCGACCTCTGGAGCAAAAATTTCTTGAATTTTTTGGTCGAGGTCCGATTTGTTCGACATGTGAGACGTTCGAGGACCGAGGTTCCACTGTACAACCATTTATATGTACAGCACACACCTACAGTACAGTAAGTGCATGACCACTGTCTACCTATGGTCAGTAAATAAAACTTCGGCAAGTGATGTTCTGACGGATGATGGAAGCTGTGAGTTGCGGAGCTTGGACAACAGGAACAGTGGATTGCTGCAGCCTACTAGGGAGAGAAAAACTGTGTTACTAGAGTAATAAGCAAAATAACTGCTTAGGAAGAGATACAGTATTAGGAAGTTTCCATAACTGATGACAACATGGGCCATAGTTTTTTGCCCCAGCCCAATCCTACATCACACCCATCTTTTTTTTTTTTTAATCAGCACAATAAGAAATATTATCATGGTTGATGGGGGCGCTCACCATCCACTCACTCAATGTTGTGCTGCTCTAGAGTGACTGCCTATTCCTGTCTTCCTTCCTTCCTCTTCTGTCTTTCATTCCTTCATTCTTTCCTCTTCCTTCTGTCTATGGGTGATTCTACACTGAGTGACAAGCCAAATGGTTTCCTGTACACCAGGAAACCATTTACTATACTGGGTGGAGTCTTTCTGTTTCTGGATCCTACCTAACCCAATCTCTTTTAGTGAAGTTAGGGTAGTAAGGATGATTATTAAAAAAATAATAAATAAATAATCATCCATCCATCATCCAATCCTATGTTGTCCCATGAGAAGCATAGGAGCCTGGGGCTAGGCACGTTGGTCCTGACATTTAAGATGAGAGTGACCAGCCTCACTTATCCCTGAGTGGCATTACATAAGCATTAAACCCCAACCATCCCTTGGATATAAACCTGCACTGGATCAATCCGACTGAAGCGCCTTAACTACTCACTAAACTCCCAGGCACCATAATATGGTTATGTGGTTACCACCCAGCATAGTAAATGGTTTCCTGGTGTACAGGAAACCATTTGGCTTGTCACTCAGTGTAGAGTCACCCACAGGCAGAAGGAAGAGGAAAGAATGAAGGAAAGAAAGACTGGGTAAGTCGCAGGACTAGGGGAGGGGGGGTGACCAAGGCCCATAGTCTCCTCAGTTAAAGAAACTCTCTAGTATCTTTCGTAAATGATTATTCTGCTTATTACTCCTTACTATCCTCGTGTCATTTAAATCAGCATAAATGGCATACAAATTGATACTAACCAGCCCTATCCAAAAATAATTAGTTAAGGAAAAGATGCTAGGCAGCTTCCTTAACTGATAAGAATACAGAACTAGGAGTTATGCTAATACAACAACTAATGCAATTTTGTACCCCATTACACAGGCAGCTGGAGCTACTCGGTGCCAACGAGGCAACAATTACCAGCCTCACTTGCCCACCCCTCAGATGAAACCATTACAGCCTCCATCCAGCTGGAGCACCTTAACCCACTAAACCACCACCAGGACAGCAAATGACATGAGATGTAGTAAACCATTTCACTTGTCACTCAGGGGCACTACATGAGAGAGAGACACTGCATCAAGGAGTCAGGAGGAGATGGGGACAACATCAAGCAGAGAGAGGAGGGATGGGGACTACATCAAATAACGAGGAGGGATGGGGATGGGGACTACAAGGACAGAGAGGGGGTGGGGACTACATCAAATAGAGAGGGGGGGATGGGGGACTACATCAAGCAGACACTGAATGGGGGAAGAGAGGGGGGGTCACTATCAAGTGGGAGGGGGAGAGGGGAGTGGATAAAGAAAAGGGAGGAAGGGAGAGAGGATGACTGCACCCCCACCTTGCACTACTATTATAATTATTATTATAAGTGGGGCTGGGTGGAAGGGACTATGCTGAGTGGAGGAAGAGTCAAAAGGGAGATGGGATAACTGTTCCCTGTCCTTCCACTATTATTATTATTATTTTTATTATGAGTAGGAGTGGGTGGGGGGACTACACTGAGTGGGGAAGAGATAGACAAAAGGGAGTGAGGATGATTGCTCCCCCACCTTCCACTATTATAAATATTATTTTTATTTTGATAAAAACAACCACCATTACTATGAATTTTACAACTTTCAAAAACAAGACAAATGATGAAGAAGGAATAAGATAATTTTTAATCAAGTGGACATTAAATGTATTTTACTTAAAATAAAAACAGCTGTAAACTTCAATACATTAATTACCTTGGGTATCAGTGGCTGTAGGAAGATCAAAAAGGGTGACTATGAAGGCACACGTAGGTGTCACCTGGCAGGCCGTCACCCTTAAGGTAGCTGATCACTTTCCCTCACACCTCTACTGTGAATGGGATCAAATGAATTACTCTTGATTGGTAGGATAACTTCTGGAACAAAATGGGTTAAAAACGAATAATCATACTGTTACAAATTGCTCTTCCATCCATTATACAACCCTTCAGTGCCCCATCAGGAGCAAGGGTGTCTGGGTCTACTTAGTCCAGGCTGGATTATGAGGCAAGTGACCAGTTGCTCTTTCTTCAGTAAGGAAAGTGTTGGCAGTGAGGGGGTGAAGGGAGGAGGAAGAGGCTGGAACTGAGAGAGAAGATAACAAGGATGAAGAGGAAGGAAGGGGCTGGCACTATGAGAAAATGGGGATGTGGAGCTGGAACTAAGAGAGGAGAATGGAGGAGGAAGTGGCTGGCAATGTGATAGAAGGAAAGGATTAGGAGTATGGAGCTGACACACACACAGAACAGAGGAGGAAGAGGCTGGCACTGAGATGGAGAGGAGAGAACGAGGAAGAGGCTGGCACAGATGGAATGGAGGAGGAATAAGGAGCTGGCACAGAGAGAGAGAGAGAAAAAAAAAAGGGGTGGCCACAGAAATGAGGGGGAGAAGTAGGAGGCTACAAATGAGGTGGGGGGGGGAGAAGGAAGAGTAAGGGAAGGGCACTGAGAAAGGGGTGGGGGGAGAGTAAGGGAAGGGCACTGAGAAAGAAGGGGGAGGGGAGTAAGGGAAGGGCACTGAAAAAGAAGGTGGAGGAGAAGGTTGCAAATGAGATAGGGGAGGGGGGAGAAGGCTCTGTGACAGACAGAGGGTGATGGTGGTGGTGGTGGTAGGGGGGGAGGGAGAAGAAACAGGGCTGGCACTGAAAGAAAAGGGGAGAAGGAAAATACTAACACTGAAGGATGAGACAGAGAAAGAGACAGGAGGCTGGCATTCTGAGAGGAGGAGGAGTAAGGGGTTGGCACTAAGGGAGGAAGAGTAATGAAAACTATGTTTACTGAAAAGTTACCAGTAAAGAAGTTTCAATCCTAAGAGCAGTAATAAAAAATTTTCATTAAGTGGGTACCAATAAAACATTATACCTGACCCTTTCAGTATGATCTCATAAAATATTTATTTTCATTATCCACGGACAATTTATATTAACTATTTTACTCTGAAGAGAGAACTAGCAGTGTCTTGGCTATGAGAAGTTCATCTCACCTCAGTTCAATAAAATTGTTAGAAGAATGAATTTTAAAAATATAAAATACATCATCATACAGAAAGGTTTATGTCCAAAGCACAAAAGCTTAAACTTTGGCAGTTTCTTTAAATATACCGTACACTCATTCTTGCCAGATTACTTACTTCAGCATTATATGAACCTCCAGTGATGAGGTGTCTGAAAGCCATATTTAACTCCTCCAGTTACGTCTCTTGAAATCTTGGCTGGAGTTAAAAAATAAAATTAAATAATATATATACACCAATAAAGAAAAGATAATTTATATAATTTTTGGCTGGGTTAAGTGTCCCCCAGATTCTCCTATCTATCCATCTACATATAATCTAATCCTGTGTAGCCCCATGAGAAGTGTAGGAGCACAGGGTTAGGCAAGTTGGTCCGGACATTTAGGATAAGACTGACCAGCCTCACTCATCCCTGAGTGGCATTACATGAGCAATAAACCCCATCCACCCCTTGGATATAAACCCTGCACATGGTCAATCCGATTGGAGCACCTTAATTACCTACTACACCACCAGGTGCCATAATTTCGTTAGATGGCTTCCTGTACATCAGGAAACCATTTACTACGCTGGGCAGTGTAACCATATAACCAAATTATGACACTTGGTGGTTTAGTGGGTAATGAAGGCGTTCCAGTCAGACTGAGCCTGTGCTGGTTTATATCCAAGGGGTGGTTGGGGTTTACTGCTCAGGTAATGCCACTCAGGGATGAGTGAGGCTGGTCACTCTCATCTTAAATATCAGGGCCAACTTGCCTTGCCCAGGGCTCCTACACTCCTCATGGGGCAATTATATAATAATAAAAACTATGCCAAAAATGACACGCCAGATTTGTCAGTAATATAAATCCACCTGACAAACTGTGCATCATCCAGGTATCAGTGGAGTTTTGTTACTTTGTGATAAATACACAGCTGGACACAGACAGACAAACAAAGGTAATTACATACAATGACAGCAAACACAGGCAGATATGACTAACCTTGCATCATCCAGGTATCGGTGCGTAACTGGTGTTTACCAAGAGACAGTGCTTGTTCGGGCAACACTTAGAGGCTTTGTGTGTTGCTGCTGCCCCTCCACAGTGGATGATGGGCAGGCCTTGTGTGTTGCTGCTGCCCCTCCACAGTGGATGATGGGCAGGCCAGGGGATGAGGGGTGACTGGGTAGAGGAAGTGGCCAGCTTGGCTGATCAGTTTCGATGCCACACTAACAATCCTGCTTGCAGGCTCAGATCTGATATTTGCCGAATGCCCTGTGGGATAACAAGTCACTTTAACCCCTTCTCTGCAATTACACTGATTTTCAGTACTGTATAATCCTGCTATATACAGATGACTATATTCTGCTTGGGTAAATATAACAAACTGGAGAGGCCAGACACACCACTAGAACTGTCAGTTCATCCATAGCATCTCAATATTTCTCCCCCAATTCCCACCACAGAAACGGGATGAGATAGGATCCCCCTTCCTCCCCACCAGAGAAAGATAGTATAACAATCAAACAGCATACCCTGTGACATATGCCACAGTCATTAACACATCACCTAACAATCTGAAGTAATGGTTCCACCTTATAAATACAAATTGGTTAATCATATTCCCTTTAGCACTTCTTAACTCCTACTGTAACACCTACACTTACTGTATAAGTATTAGAGGTACCACTCAACTTTTTCTCTACCATCCACACATGCACTACTCAAAATGACAATACAGTTACTCATACAAAACCCTAATACAAAAGAGATCCTGATGGTATGAGTAGTTACGTTTATGGAAATCTGTTCGTATGAAAGAGTACATAACCTATGGGGAAAAATAGGTACTGGGGGTTAACCACCAACTTACACCTGTAGTACTATCTATACCATACAGGGCAATTTTAAACAAAAGTAAAGGTTAGTTATATCTAAAACACACAAACAAAATTAACATATGCCTTACAGTAATGCATATCTATTGTAATGGATGCATAAAGATCCCCAAGAAAAGCTATTGGAATTGCAACCACATCCTCAAACTCCTGACTCTGGCTACTGATTGCATACAACAACTATAAACACAAGTGAAGTAACCCTTAAAGGATTACTGCTGCTGGCAATACATAGGAATAATTTATAATACTATTGCCAGAAGCCTTAATCCTGTATGGGGTGACCAGAAACAAACTGCTTCCACTTTGCCCTGTCCTTTGGCTGCCCTCCCTCCAACTCGTATCCAACTCATTGTTCATGTAATGACACTCAGGGATGAGTGAGGCTGGTCACTCTCATCTTAAATGTCAGAACCAACTTGCCTAGCCCCGGGCTCCTACACTCCTCATGGGGTGACATAGGACTGAATGATGGATGGCTTCTGCATATTACATCCCAATATCCTCGTGTTACTGATACAATTACATCAATATAATGTAAGTATCATACAAGAGAATGTTAAGGTAGTGCAACGGCAGCCTCAATTTCATCTGAAATGTTAATTTGTGGACTGCAGGCTAAAGTACCCCTTCTTCAGTACTCCACCATCCACCTTTTGGGAAACAGGGAGGGAGGTGAGGGAAGTTTGCCTAACCAGGCAGTGTAGCAGACCAGTTATATCAGTGCTACCACACGAAGGCATCCCTCTACAGCACCTGTGTTAATATGGAGTATGTAACCAACTGCTACAGATGAGGTGCTAACAATGCCATCCACAACACTGCCATTATTTCACACATCAATCAAGCCTTTGAAATATGTAACAAAGTCAGTGGTGTGACCTGGAGGCGGCAGCAGGCGGTCGATGGAGTGTGTGGCCAACTTGGGAAGGCAGGTCATGAGGATGCAAGCCACAGCCATGATGGTGGTGGCCAGGCTGAACCTCCCACCACCCAGGAACAGGAACCCCAGGGCCACGTGAATTACCAGGTGGCAGCCGTACCTGGAAAGAGGAGAAGAATGGGTCTGCAAGTTAACCCTTTGACTGTCAGGGTTAAATTTACTGGTAGCCAAAATACTGTGTATCTAAACAAGGCTCAATGTGTTAGCCAAAATACTGTACATCTCAACAAGGCTCTATCCTGTAATAAATCAACTGAGTGCACCCAAGTTGGATTAGGCATCAACTCTTCCAAGATTTCACATTTTCTGGCCCCAACCCACTAGTGATGCCAACCACATATACAAATCATACTTATACTTTCAAAACATATTCCATTCTTGCCTTGGTCAGCCTTGTTTACCAGATTGCTGCTCTTTGGCAATGTCTCCTAATCGTTTTCATTTTTTAAAGGCTCCAACATGCTTGCATGCGTCGGCCTTGGTCACCTAATGGCGGCTCTCCATGCTGCACGATCCATTGCAGCCTCCCTGTTCAGTCCCTTAACCCTGAGGTCACGCTAATGACCTCGTCTCATGTCTTTCTCGGTCTACCCCTTGTAACCCCATCCCCAATATTAACACTTCTCACCTTCCTCACCCAATTATCATCCCCCATCCTCTCCACATGTCCAAACCATCTCAATCTACCTCTCCTCATCACAACACCAATACACTCCACTCCCATCCTACCTCTCAACTCTTCCATTGTAAACCCAGCCCCTCCAGACCTTGGATGCAGGGACGCACTACACATCCACCTAATCATTGTCATTTCTGCACATCTGAGCCAGCGAATATCCTCCTCCTTTAGTGCCGGGGTCTCAATACCATACAGCATTACACTAACATGAACAAAATTATCCAGCAGAAGCCAAAATATCCTCAAGACCAAGGGGTTAAGGCAACACATATAACCTAACAGTAGAAGCAGCAGGACCAACGCGTGACCAGAGATGTTGGACGATACACACAACACACAGATCAGCCTCACCAGCCATCACCAGGGACAGTGCCAGCCATCACCAGGGACAGTACCAGCCATCACCAGGGACAGTGCCAGCCATCACCAGGGACAGTACCAGCCATCACCAGGGACAGTACCAGCCATCACCAGGGACAGTGCCAGCCATCACCAGGGACAGTGGCAGTAGGGATGTGTTCAGACAGGTTTACAAAGTTGACACACCTGCCAGCTCAGCAACACTCCTGAAATAATGACATATCTGTTAGTTGGTCTATGTCACCCTTTCCATCCATCCATCATCATCATATCCTACGCTGCCCCATGAGGAGCGTAGGAGCCCAGGGCTAGGCAAGTTGGTCCTGACATTTAAGATGAGAGTGACCAGCCTCACTCATCCATGAGTGGCATTACGTGAGCAATAAACCCCAACCACCCCTTGGATATAAACCTTCACCGGCTCAATCTGATTGGAGTGCCTTAATTACCCATTAAACCACCAGGCACCAAAATTTGGTTTTATGGTTACTAGCCAGCGTAGTAAATGGTTTCCTGGTGTACAGGAAACCATTTGGATTGCCACTCAATGGAGATTCACCCACAGACGGAAGGAAGAGGAAAGAATGAAGGAAAGAAAGACAGAAGAGGGAATGTAAAGTCACCCGTAGGCAGAAGGACAAGGAAAGAATGAAGGAAAGAAAGACAGAAGAGGATGAAAAGAAGAATGGAGGACAGGAAAGGACAGACACCTGAGAGCTGCACTACATCAAGTGAGTGGATGGTGCTTGCCCCCACAAACTCACTCATTAATAACAACAAATGACTTGTGAAGAGAGTAACAATGGGTGTTTGGGGGGGAGGGGGGTGGACCTCAAACAGCTAACATAGCGGTATATAATTACTCAAACTAATACTCCATTTCACTCACAAGGATGGCACTAGAGAGAGATGCCTTCATGTGATCTGGCCGACTCAACTGCCTGGTTATGCAAACATCCCTCAACTATTTCCCTATCCTCTCAAAGTGAAGACAGTGGACTGAAGGAGAAAGGGAACTTAAGCCTGCAGTCCACTAGGTTCACATGTCAGAACCTGGGGCTGTAACTACTACAACTACTACTCACAAGAAAACTACTACTGCTCACAAGAAAACTCCCTATCATCTAAAGCTTCACAGCTAAATTAAATACCAAGTGAAATTTACCTGTTAGTGAAGTTTGTGAACATAGTGGTGTATCTGCCTAGTCCATCCAAGGCCTGGCTATTACTGGAGCCAGCCAACCTAAGGCCCAGCACAAGACCAGCCCCTGCCAGGATGCTGTGGTGGGCCTGTCAGTGCAACCACACGGTAAATCATATACAAATACCTACAGCCAAACACAAACACACTACAGCCAAACACAAACACACTACAGCCAAACACAAACACACACAACCAACATTGCATACATTTCATCTGATACATAATGTTAAATATTGTTCATTTTGTACACCACACAAACACTGCTGCTATTTTGTTACATTACACTGAACACGGTAGTAGGTGGGGGTAACCGTCATCCACTCACTTGATGGAGTGCTGCCTAATTATCATTCCTGCTCTGTGTCTGTCCTCGTCTCTTCCTATTTCTCTCATCCCTGCCACCACTAGTTATTACTCTTCCTTCCACTTCACATGGCTTTACACTGAGTGACAAGCCAAATGGTTTCCTGTTACTGAGGGAGCCTTTTACAATTAGTTTATACATACAGGGAATGATATGGCACAAGGAATCATGGCACCACCAACCGACTTTTACAAGTATCTCAGAAACAGAAACACAAATGATCTAACACTCCCTCCTGCTTCATAAGGTGAAATTCTTAATATCATCCAGCAGTTAAAAATTACAGCACCAGGGGATGATGATATCCCTAAGAGCATTATCAAGGAAGCTGCCTCGATTATTACTCCTATCATTCTGCATCTATGTAACTCTACTATCAGCAATCTTCCCAGAAAAGCTAAAAATTGCCAAAGTTATCCCCATTTACAAACGATACAAAATTAATAAGTAACTATCGGCCAGTGTCAGTTTTGCCAGCACTGAGCAAAATATTAGAGAAATTAGTTTATGATAAACTTGATGCATTTCGTACTAACAATACAGTACCATCATATGTAACTCCCAATTTGGTTTTTGTAGGAACAGAACTGAGACAGCATTTCTGACACTTACTGATGATATTCTAAATGCAATGGATGATAAAACTTTACTGTGGCCATATTTCTTGATTTATCAAAAGCTACTGATATATCACTCTATCCTCCTGTCTAAGCTTGAACATTACGGGATAACAGGTACAACGCTAAAATGGTTTGAATCTTACTTAACAGACCGATAACAATATCCACTGCCCTACCTTGTATCTCTTTTATAACCCCATCCATATACCAACTGAACAACCATGGAGACATGACACATCCCTGTTTTAATCCAACTTTCAATGAGAAAAACTCACTCAGTTCACCATCCACACGCACTGCAGCCTTAGCACCATCATACATACTCTTCACAGCATTCAACAACTTCCCATCTACTCCATATATTCTTAACACTTTCCACAATCCTTGTCTATCCACCCTGTCATATGCTTTCTCCAAATCCATGAAAGCCGCATACAACTTCTTTCCCTTCTCTAGAAACTTTTCCACTGAAGACCCAAGAATGAATATCTGATCTACACAACCTCTTCCCTTCCTAAAGCCTCCCTGTTCTTCTCCAGCTACTTCCTCACACCTCAGGTTTGTATTCTTGCTGGTTAGCTATGGCAGCTCCCCAACACCTCTGTCTCAGTGATTTATTGTGATATGGCTGGTTGATATCCTTGGCCATGTGGAGAGGATGGAGGATGAAAGACTGACGAAGAGAGTGTATGTGAGTGAGGTGGAGGGGGGAAGAGGGAGCGGGAGGCCGAGGATGAGATGGAGGGATGGGGTGGAGAGGTATATGAGAGAGGGGGGTGTGAGTTGGGAGCAGGGCAGTGAAATGGCGGGGGACAGGGCGACTTGGAGGCGATTTGTTTGTGGCCACCCCAAACGGGATTGAGGCGTCTGGCAATAGATAGATAGATAGAAGTTATTTATAAAGCATGATGGTAATGAAGGGATTTTTGTAAGATGGAAGAGGACAATAAGGTGTCATAAACAAACTAAATTATTTAGGAAGAGGTGTTAAGTAGCTTGATGCAGAGTATGGTCATACCTACTAGGAGAATTTATGCAACACAAAAGAGGAGAGTAAGATGTAATAAAGAAAATGAACTGCTTAGGAAGAGGTGTTAGGGAGCTTTAGGCTATGCAGAGTATGGTAATACTGAAAGAATTTTTGCAACACAGAAGAGAACAGTATGGTGTAATAGGCAAAATAAATCACTTAGGAACAGGTGTTAGGGAGTTTCCTTAACCGACGAGAATACTGACCAATTTCCTATACTCAACAGAATAAAATCATCAGACATCAGGTGAATAGAATCCTAGACTTGTCCTAAGCATGAGAGGGTTAGAAATACAGAAGCCAAACTGACCACAGCTCCAAAGAAGGGTTAATGTAGGCTTCCTGATGCACTGGAGGCAGTTTTTTTTTTTTTTTTTTTAATCAAAGGAAGAAGGAACCAAAGGCCAGGAGCCTGCAAACTGCTCCCTCCAAGAAAAAACAAACCCAAGGCAACAGACAGCCAAATTCTAGATCTGTACGGTACATCTCGAGATTCCTAGACACACTGTGCAGTAGGAAGTACAGACAGGGAAAGACAGTTCTAGAGTTGACCTGTTGCATACATGAAGGACTGGGAGTAACGGTTAACTCCTGCATTACAGAGCTGGACAGAAAAGGGATGAGAGTTTGTTGCTAGAAAGGTGCCACGTGCCCGTTGAAATGGTGGAGGGATGCAAGCAGACAGTTCAGAGGAGCAGTGACCATTGAAGTAGTGACAGAAAAGAGACAAAGATGCAACAGTGTTGTGAAGAGACAGAGGTTGAAGGCAGAGAGTAAGAGGAGGAGAGTTAATGAGACAAAAAGCCTTTGACCTTCCCTTGTTGAGAAGAGCTGTACGTGGGGAGCCTCCCCATACATGAGAGTTGTACTCTACACGGGCAAATAAAACCTGTGTATAAAGTCAACAACTGTGCAGGGGTAAAGAAGGTACGGTACGGAGTCGGCTTAGCACACCTAATCTCTTGGAAGCAGATTTTACAAGAGATGTAATATGATCTTTCCAACATAAATCCTGAGAGAATGAAACCCCAAGTACATTTAAAGATGATGCAGGATTGAGCTGGATAGTGTTAAAAACTAGAGGGTATTCCTGTGGAAGATACTGCTGGGTTGATAGATGTAAGAACTGAGATTTTGATGCATTAAGAACAACCAGATTACCTTGACCCCAATCAGAGACATGAGGTGATGTGGGTGCCTGATAAATCCAGGCCGCCATGACCCCCAAGCACTGTGTCTCTGAGGTGTGAAGGAACCGCATGTCAGCCACTGCCGGCCAGTCTCTCGGCTCCATCCACACGTCGATGGATGGGCAGGCCAGGCTCAGTACATTCCAGTTCAGTCTGAAAGATTACATTCTATATTACTGTGCTATCTATTTATCTGTCATCTGCCCCTACATATCCTATTGTCTATCTATCATCCACTCCAGTAAAATATTAATCTGTCTATCTATCATCCACCTCTACAATATTCTATCATTCACTCCTACAATACTAGTGTCTCTAACTGTTATAGATGTTTGATGAATGGAGGACACCTGTAATCTGGTGTATGGAATTTTCTAAAAAAAATTTTCCTCCTTCCTCTGTTCATCTTTGTATCATTCGTATCATATCATTTATAAAGGCTCCATATGCTACCATGCATAGGTCTTGGACATCTAATAGCGGCTCTCCACACCGCTTGATCTCTGGCAGCCTCCCTATTCAGTACCTTATCCCTGAGGTCACACTGAACGACCTCATCCCAGGTCTTCTTTGGTCTGCCTCTTGCAACCCAACCCCCGACATCCACACTTCTCACCTTCCACACTCAGATGTCATCCTCCATCCCCTCAACATGCCCAAACCACCTCAGTCTACCCCTCCTCATCACAACACCACTACTGATACAAACCATTTCTATATTTAAAAAATGTAAACAGCGTACGAAGGAGTGTTAGGGTACAACATGCCAGGTAAATAACTGAGGAATAGGCATGATGAAGCCTGCTATGCCATTCACAATACAGACTTAATTAATGCATGGCTGGTGTTAAGGCTCTAACCTGGTACAGTCCATTTTTGTGGTGATGGTGGTGTGTGGTGGTGTGTGGTGGTGGTGTGTGGTGGTGTGTGGTGGTGGTGGTGTTGTGTGGTGGTGGTGGTGTTGTGTGGTGGTGGTGATGGTGGTGTGTGGTGGTGATGGTGGTGTGTGGTGGGGCAGCCAAGTTGAACCACACTGTCAGTTCAGCCACAAGGCAGGCCATAGCCAGCTGGCCACTCCATCTGTCAACACAATATTACACTGTACATATAGGCTGCCCAACACCTCTTCCTTAGCAATGTGTTGTTGGATATGGCTAGTTAATGTAATTTTTTACACTATTTATGAAGAGTATGGTGATATTAGGATGATTTAAATATGACAGAAGAGGAAAGCAAGGAGAAATAAGCAAAATAAATCACTTAGGAAGAGGTGTTTGGGAGACTCAAGCAGCAATAATACAGGCCATGGCATCATACACAAGTAAAGGTTAAGTTTCTCAAGACATTATGTAAAATGGAGCCAGACAAACAACGTATTAAAAAAATGCTAATCCATATAAACACACTGCAACTACAAAACAACCCTAAAGCCTGCCATGCCACTACTCATGCAACACTTCCAAAGCTTCTCTAACCACACACACAGCATGGGGGGGGTGGAGAGGGAAGGGGAGGCTGAGGATGAGATGGAGGGATGGAGTGGTGAGGTATATGAGAGAGGGGGATGTGGGTTAGGGGGAGGGCAGTGAAATGGCAGGGGACAGGGTGACACGGAGGCGATCCGTTTGTGGCCACCCCTCACAGGACTAAGGAGTCTGGCAGATAAACAGACAGAACAAAGTATGGGTAACATCCCTCAGCCTGACACATCACCTACTCTTCGGCACCCGTAGCCAGTGTCATATTACTGCAGGCTTGTTTTAACCTGTGAAGGCTTCCAACCTCTTTCAGCCAAGTTCATGGCTGGGCCTGTAATCTTGTCAGTGGAGGAAGCTGCCTAATACAGCCATGCACTGCTTAGTGTCCACAATACTTTATGAAAAAATAGGACATTAAGTGATCTGGACATTATGTGACCACTGTAACTTATGCACTGTATACTGTACATTGTAATATATGTGCAGGTATATGGTATATATAGTACTGTATATTACTTTTACAGTACAGCAGACAATAATACATTATGTAATGAAAAACTGATGCATCGATAAGCAAGAACACTTGAAAGCGGCGGTAAACACGCAACTGGACACGGCTGCCTGTGGCTGGTCTTCATGTTACTGTTATAGCTACAGTTTTTACTGCTTGTTCGTAAACTTTTTACTGTTTTTTGGTATACTGTACTTTTAATGCTTTTATGTAGCCTAAGTAGGGAAAAAAAGAAAAATATTAAGACATATGAACAGTATTACAGTGTATCTGTATAGGTTATACATGTACTGTGTATCATACAGCTGGCAGCATAATGGCTTTGTTTTGGGATGCTGGCAGGCCATCAGTGATGCACCAACACTGCTCTGTACCCACATACGCTCCCTACGTCCCGTTCTTCGGATGTTTTATTGTTTTTATTTCTATTATATTCCTATGGGTCCCCTGACGGTAAAGCAAATGAACGTTGTGCAAAGGGACATTAAGCAGCACATGACTATACACAGCCAACAATTGTACAGAAAGGCCTGACTGTACTGACCAAAAAACTAAACAAATGGTTCTTCTGTGAGTCTGTGGGTAGCCTAATTATTCTCTTCAAGGTGTAAGGACCCTTGGCTTGGCTATTATTGTCAAGTATATTTAAGAGAAGATGAGATGCCTACTTCTCTTGATGACATTATGTGACTGAAAAACCTCCAGCCACACTGCAAACAAACGTATAGTGAGGCCTGACTGTGCTGCCCATACAACTAAACGTATGGATCCTCTGTGAGTCCAACTGGGATGTTATAACCACTACACTACCCGGCGTCTATGATGAAAACTGAATATACAGAACTAAGCCTACTGATGTGAGAGACCTGGAGTTTAGGATGAGAGGGTGCTGAGTGGCTTGATATATTTAAGCTGAGTACTGATCCCTGGTGTGGCCTGGGTGTCCAAGGATGGCCTGGGTGTGTTGGAGGGCAACCTGGGTGTGCCTGGGAGAGGCATCAGTGGCAAAGCTTGGGAAAGAACCAGTGCTGGGGCTGCCTCCACTGCCAGCTGAGACTGTGTTGCCACATAGGCTACACCACCATCCTGACGCCCACCATCTTCTTATGATGTTAATGTCCTCTTCACTGCCCTGAGCAAGACAAAAAATAAAGCTTAAGGAACAGGCACCACACAGGAGTTAATGTAATGGTGACAGTACAGTGAAATTCGCTAAATCAAAAACAGTTGGCATCAAGAGGCTTTTGGAAAATTGTGAAAATCAGAAACTCAGTTTTTGGGACTGAACCGCAACAACAGTTTTAATGCTTCCAGGTTCTTATATTCCCTATCAGCTGAATATAAAAGTCTAATATTTGCTGCAACAGCATCCTTGGCCTCCCCCTTCCCTCTCTCCCCCCTCCATCTCACTCAAATACACTCTCCTTGCTAGTCTCTTGCTCTCCGTCAGTCATGGTATTCAAATAACTTACAGCCTAGCGCTTGCATGAAGGCCAATTTGAAAAGTCCAATTTCTTCTAGCTCAAAAACCAAGGAAGGTAAGGAGTTGCAAAGGTCCATAATACAAACACAGAAAAAACGCTTATGACAGTCAAGGGAACAGTGAGTATGTGCTAACTTATATACATGACCAGCAGTTCCCACAACTAGAGAAACCGGAACAATCTACGGACAGCAACGGATGTCTGGCCAGGCATTATCTTCGAGCATTCCACAAGATCAGCACGCAATAACCTTCCATGAACAGAAAAGAAATCCATGGCTGAAAGTCTTGCATGATAGGGTAAATGCTTCATAACAGGTTCTCTCTTCATGCTGATCAAGTACGTAGTTTGATATCACCAATGAAGCCTGTATCTCCATACCTCCAAACAAATTCCATTAAAAGTCTAACATGACATGCAACACAGGGATGCCGGGTTCGGGGGGAGGGTTGGAACACCACTGCTCTGTGCAATCTCGCAACACCTACAACTGTAAAGAATTGAGTTGTGCAGCCATATCATGAACTCGCAGGAACGGCAGACGGTGATTTTCAAAAAATTGTAGCCATACACGAAATAAGGGCTTAATTTTCAACTCCGACTTGGGAGGCTTCATGAGACCTATTCCTCTGCGATTTACTGTGCACATTAAACCTTAATATTCTACTGGTTGTTCTTGATGCACCTCTGCCGATATTAAAATTTCCGCCGGAATTTCTTACAGGCCATGGAGATTTTGTAACATTTCTTTCTCGGCGAACTATTTTGCACACACAACCTTAACATCCTCTTGTGTGAGACTGATGCAAAGTATGGCGGTATTAGCAAAGTATGAATATCATACAAGGAAACAGGAAGACCTAATTTGCATATTAATCGCTTAGGAAGAAGTGGTGTGAAGGCCACGGATAATTTTCAACTAACTCTGATCATACCGTAACACTTCATCTTCAATGATTTATTTTGCATCAAACTCGTTTATATTCACTTCTATGTTACTTTGACTTGCAGTTGTGCCGAAATTAAACTTAAGGCGAAATCTCTCACAAAGGCCCTTGGAGATTCCGCAGTGTCTCTTCCTCGGCGATTACTTCGCGAATGTATCATAAAAATCCTTCAGTTTGTTATAAATGGAATCTAGGTCGATTTTAAAAGTGAAAAAATACATGAAAATCAATAATGATTTGTAATATGCAAAATTAATTACCGAGGAAGTGGTGTTACGAAATCTCCCACATTAAGGCGCTATTTTCAAAACTTGGCGCCGCCCGACAGCCTCTTCCTTTTGTGTTAATTCATTTTTATGCTTCGTCTGTATGCCGCCATCGCATATCTCTGGGATATGAGCCTTATCAGCGGTATCATAGAGCTACCTTACACTTGCATCCACTGGCAGGCTTCGTAGCACCTTTTCCTAAGCGATTTATCCCGTACATTACACATTAACATTCTCCTGTACGCCATTTGTATCGTTTTAATACCGACATGGTTTTCGTCAATAACATGCAAAATAATACTGATGTGTAATGTGCAAAATACATCGCTAAGTAAGAGCAGATACCAAATATCCAGCCTCTCTTAACCCGCGCAATCCGGTGACAGTTATTTTCTCTCTCTCTCTCTCTCTCTCTCTCTCTCTCTCTCTCTCTCTCTCTCTCCCTCCCTCCACCCCCCCCCCTCTCTCTCCTGAAGCGTCACCCCCTCCTTTCCACACTATAGTCACAATTTGTAACTTATACTCTCTCTCGTTCCCTCCTCTTTCATTTTCACTTTCTTTTCCTCTTCCTCTCCCTACTCCTTTTAATTCCTCTCCTCCTCCTCGATCTTTTTCTTCTCTTCTGCCTCCTCTGTCTCTCTTTCTTCCCACTCCTCTTCGTTAACTCTGATTCTTCCATCTTCCCTTCCTTCCCCTTCTCTTGTACCTCCTCTCTTCCATATTCTCTTTCTTCTACACCCTGCACTTCACTCATTGCTTCTAATCTTCTTCCTCTTGCTCCTCTTCCTCCTCCTCATCGTCTTATCTCTCCTCCTCTTCCACCTCCATTCTCATCCCCTTTATTCTCAAACTATCATTCCTCCTCCTCCTCCTCCTCTCTCCTTCCACTCTCTCCATCCCAACGGAATCTCGCTCAGTTCATATCGTACGAAAAGAAAAGAATTATTCGCTCGGTGGTGATGATGATGATGATGGTGATGATGATATGGTACGGCAGAGCAGGGTAAGATCTGGTACAGGAAGGCAGTGTAGGTTAAGGCAAGGCAAGGCAGGGCAGTGTAGGTTAAGGCAAGGCAGGGCAGGGCAGGGCAGGGCAGGGAAGGCGGCGGACTCTCAAGGTGGATGTTATCAACTCAAAGCAAACTGAATGAAAAGTTTGGGTGGAGGGTGAGGACGAATAGAGGGAGGAGGGAGAGAAAGAGGGAGGAGGGAGAGAAAGTGGGAGGAGGGAGAGAAAGAGGGTGGAGGAAGCGAAAGAGGAAAGAGGAAAAAGTGGAAAGGGGAAAATGAAAGAAGAGAGGAAAGAAAAGAGAAGACGACTGGATGAAGGAGACGAAAGGAGGAGGGAAGAAGACGAGAGGATGTAGGAAGGAGAAAGAGAAAGGAGAGAGAAAAGAGAGCAAGCAGGAAATGACAGGGAAAAAAAAAGAGGACAAGAGGAGGGAGGAGGGAGAAAAAGAGGAAGGAGAGAGGAAAAATAATGAGAGGAAAGAAAAGAGGAGAGGAGTGGAGAAGAAAGGAGAGGAAAGTGGACAAGAGGAGGGAGGGAAGAGGAAGAGGGATTGAGGGGGGGAAGTGGGAGAGAAGAAAACGTTAAGGAAGAGGGAAGGAAGAGGGATTGGAGGAGGAAGTGATCGAGGAAGTGAAGGGAGAGAGGACTGGCTTCCCATCCTCCCTTCCTAAATCAAATCATCCTTAACCCCTTCCACATGGCGACTTATTTTGTTTTAATTTAGTTATTTTCAGACGTGCATTTTCTAGTTAGGCTTCTCGAACTGAAGGGGTTATTATAGCCTTCATTAACTTCACCGCCAGGATCTCTCTCTCTCTCTCTCTCCTCTCGGTTAATGTAAATAAAGCCGTGTAGTGTTGAGATGAATGAAATATACATAGATTTCTCTCTCTCTCTCTCTCTCTCTCTCTCTCTCTCTCTCTCTCTCTCACCTTTTAGTTTCCATCAGTAACTATATTGTCTTCCCTTCAAGGTCGTTTTCCCTCACTAATACTGTAGTTTTTCCTACACTAATTTTTTCCCCTAAATATTTGTTTCACCAGGATCTTTTTTTTATAAGCTTTATTTTTCCCTAACCGATAATTTTCTCCTCTCAGATCCTTCTTTCCTACGATTAATTTCCCTTAATCCAGCTTTTTCCCCGCCTAAGGTATTTTCTCCTCGACTAATATTTTTCCCCGACTTGATACTTTTTCCCTACGACCATGTTACCCATGAAAATTAAGTACACACACACACACACACACACACACACACACACACACACACACACACACACGTAAAATCTCACGAATCAGCGCAGCTGCACTACACTCATATATATGGTGATTTAGGCAGCTTAAAAACTTCAAAAACATTCAAACAATGACGTACATAACGTCAGGTATTTACACAACATAACAACATCACCAACTCGAAATGCAATCGTAATCTCGGACACCTGTTGGAGGATTATAGTAAGATCCCTTCCTCGGCGATTTATTTTCTCTGCTACACCTTAATATCCTCTAATATGATGTTAATAGAAACTACGAGTATATTAAAAAAAAATATAAATAACGTCCAAGAGGACAGGAAGGTGTAATATGCCAAATAAACTGTTCAGGAAAAGATGCTAAAACTCCTTCCATTTCAACGAGATAACGGCTTAATTTTCAACCCCGACTGGGAAGGTTTCGTAAGACCTCTTCCTCAGCGATTTATTGTGCACATTACACCTTAATATTCTATTGTGTGTTACTGAGGCAACTGTGCCGAGATTCAAATTTAAGCCGGAATCTCTCATATAGGAGATTTCGTAACATTTCTTTCTCGGCGAACTTTTTTGCACACTCAACCTATATCCTCTTGTGTGAGATTGATGCAAACTATGGCGGTATTAGCAAAGTATAAAAATCATACAAGATAACAGAGGGGCCTAATTTGCTAATAAATCGCTAAGGAAAAAGTGGTGCGAAGGCCACCGTTCCAGCGATATTACGGATTAATTTTCAACCAACTCTGATCATTCCGTAACACTTCTTCTTCAATGATTTATTTTGCATCATACTCGTTTATATTCTCTTCTTTGTTACTCTGACCTGCTAGTGTGCCGACATTAAAGCTTCAGCCGTAATCTCTCATGAGGGGCGTTGGAGATTCCGAAGTGTCTCTTCCTCGGCGATTACTTTTCGCATATACCATATCTCCTTCAGTTTGTTATAAAAATAATCTACGTCGATTTTAAAAGTGACAGATTACATGAAAATCAATAATGATGTGTAATATGCAAAATTAATTACCGAGGAAGTGGTGTTACGAAATCTCCCACATTAAGGCGCTATTTTCAAAACTTGGCGCCGCCCGACAGCCTCTTCCTTCTGTGTTAATCCATTATTACGCCTCGACTGTATGCCGCCATCGCATATCTCTGGGATATGAGCCTTATCAGCGGTATCATAGAGCTACCTTACACTTGCATCCACTGGCATGCTTCGTAGCACCTTTTCCTAAGCGATTTATCCCGTTCATTACTCATTAACATTCTCCTGTACGCCATTTGTATCGTTTTAATACCGACATGGTTTTCGTCAATAACATGCAAAATAATACTGACGTGTAATGTGCAAAATACATCGCTAAGTAAGAGCAGTTACCAAATATCCAGCCTCTCAGAATACCACCCTTAACCCTCGCGATCCGGTGAAAATTATTATTATTATTTTGTCTTCATCTCTCTCCCTCCCTCCCCCCTCCTCTGTCTGTCTGTCTGTGTCTGTCTGTCTGTCACACACACACACACACACACACACACACACACACACACACATACTGAACAACTGCTATGAATTACGTTAATGAAAAGCTCAGGATGCAAGTGGTGGTGGTGGTGGTGGTGGTGGCGGTGAATGGATGATGTGGTGTGGTGGTGGTAGCGGTGAATGGATGATGTGGTGTGGTGGTGGTAGCGGTGAATGGATGATGTGGTGTGGTGGTGGTGGCGGTGAATGGATGATGTGGTGTGGTGGTGGTAGCGGTGAATGGATGATGTGGTGTGGTGGTGGTGGCGGATGGTGGTGGTTGTGGTGGTGGTGGCGGTTGGGTGGTGTGGTGGTGGTGGCGGATGGTGGTGGTTGTGGTGGTGGTGGCGGTTGGGTGGTGTGGTGGTGGATGGTGGTGGTGGATGGGTGGTGCGGTGGTGGATGCAGGTGGTGATGGTGGTGGTGGTTGGGTGGTGTGGTTGTGGTGGTGGTTGTGGTGGTTGGGTAATGTGGTGGTGGTGGTGGTTGTGGTGGTGGCTGAGTGGTGGTGGCGGTGGTGGTGGTGGAGGCTGGGTGGTTTGGTGTGGTGGTGGTGTTTGGATGGGGTGATGGTGGTAGGGTGATGTGGTGGTGGTGGTGGTGTGGTGGTGATGGTGGTAGTGGTGGCTGAGTTGTGGTGGTGGTGGTGGTGGTAATGGTGGTTGAGTGTGGTAGTAGTGGTGATGGTTGGGTAGTGGTGGTTGTGGTGGTGGCTGAGTGGTGGTGGTGGTGGTAATGTGGTAGTGGTGGTAGTTGGGTGGTGTGGTGTGGTGTGGTGGTGGTGGTGTTTGGATGGCGTGATGGTGGTTGGGTGATGTGATGTGATGTGATGTCATGGTGGTGGTTGGGTGATGGTGGTAGTGGTGGCTGAGTTGTGGTGTGGTGGTGGTGGTAATGGTGGTTGGGTGTGGTGGTGGTGGATGAATGATGGTGGTGGTGGTGGTTGATTCAATGGTAATGGTGGTGGGTGCCCTCCCCCCCCCTCCATCAGGAAGGGAGGCGATAGGCACATGTTAGGGTAACATGGCAACACAATGCTGATAATAAAGTGCTACAAAGTGATGTAATTCTGTCTTATTTGATCTGTATGGAAATTGCTGCAACATGATAAAATTTTCTGTCTATGAAAGGTGCCTGAACTATATATACTGATGGTACTGAGGAAAACAATGGCACTGCGTCAGGTTCACGCTGTCAAACCTCACGCCTCACACTCTCTCACCTGCCATATTGACACCAGACAGGCTTCCTATTTTCACACGCCTTACCCGTTCATTTGTGCTTCTAGACACACGCTGCCTCGTTCTGGCAGCTCGCTGTTGTCTCACACCGCTGATGTGGCCCATAGTCTTGTGTAAGTGCACCACAAATAGGTAAATTGCCAAAAATACACCAACAAAATAATAACACTGGTAACTTCCTTGCCTGCGCCTGCCCTCCTAGTCTGCTATTGCATCGTGGGTAGTGTAGTGACGTCACACAGCCAATCAGCTGTCATTTCTTTCCGGCGTCAGGCCCCGCAGCCAATCACCGCAAATGTACGTACTGTATAAAAGCTTTCACTCTTGCCTCACGGATATGTCTTAGGGAATTAGTGGTAAACATCCAACTTTACATTAATACTGCATTAATATACATGTTTGTGATGTATACAACAGAAAATAATGCCACTATCGTTTTCCTGTCCAGTGTGGGAAAATGTTGAGAAATAGGCCTTATTTGAAGATATACTATTTAATAAAGGCAGTATTATTAGCGATGAAATAACTGTTGACAGCCTCAGCCCTACGCAAAGTGGCTGGAATTCATGTTATTTTAGTGTTGTACCATTTATTTGCGCACCAAACGATGTCAGTGGAATTTAGCATGCAAATATAAGTACGATTTATTTATGGCTGTCATTATAACGCGTTGATGGCCATTGTGTTGCTATAAATGACACACTTCTTACCCAACCCCACCTGACATCCAACCCAGCCCTGCCTCTTGTTTACCTCCAAGACACTGAGTACTGCCACCCCTGCCGCCTGCACCTCTGTCCCCTCCACTCATGTCACCCTACCTTTCCCCAAGCCTGCCCTGCCTAGCTGCTATACCAACACCCCTGCCTCACCTTAACCCTTCTCTGTCTCACATCCCCTTGCCTACCTGCTACCACCAGCACCCCTGCCTCTCCTTAACCCTTCTCTGCCTCACACCCCCCTGCCTACCTGCTGCCACCAACACCCCTGCCTCTCCTTAACACTTCTCTGCCTCTCACCCCCCTGCCTACCTACTACCACCAACACCCCTGCCTCTCCTTAACCCTTCTCTGCCTCTCACCCCCCTGCCTACCTGCTACCACCAACACCCCTGCCTCTCCTTAACCCTTCTCTGCCTCACACATCCCTGCCTACCTGCTACCACCAACACCCCTGCCTCTCCTTAACCCTTCTCTGCCTCACATCCCCCTGCCTCACCTACCCCCACCACCCTGACGCCTCCAGTCTGCACAGTCAAGGTTCCGGGAGTCTATCAGCAACTACTATACCTACAGAAGAAGCCAACTTAATTTACCCTTCAGCACGATCATGTATTTCCGGCTGATTAGCGCCCAGTGGTTTTATATAGACAAAGATGGTCTTGGAGGGGGGGAGAGGGAGGGGGAGACCAAGGATGAGATGGAGGGATGGAGTGGAGAGGTATATGAGAGAGGGGGGTGTGAGCTGGGAGCAGGGCATTGAAATGGCGGGGGACAGGGCGACATGGAGGCGATTTGTTTATGGCCACTCCTTAAGGGATTGAGGCGACTGGCAATAGACAGATAGACAGACAGATAGACTGCTAGAAATTCGCCAGTACAATCAAAATACAAGTCGCCTGACATACAAAAGCTAACACTCAGTTTGGAAGACTCTGCACTGGAGAAATTACTTACAGCCTACATGTGTGTGTGTGTGTGTGTGTGTGTGTGTGTGCTTAGCTTGGGTAGTGCCTCTCTTGCCTGTGTGTGGATATGTCTGTTAGGTAGCTCTTAGGCAGCAGGTGCCGGGGGGGGGGGAGGTTCACACATGTACGTTTTCTACACGCTTACTGCCCACCTTCCCTTCCTTTACACACCATCCCTCCTTTTGCCTTTCCTCTAAGTAACTGCCCGTCTTTTCCACATCCTTCTTCCCGTCACATCCTTTTCATGCACATCTTTATATCCCTTACACATCCTTTCCATGCACATCTTTATATCCCTTACACATCCTCCTTTCCCTTCACCTCCTACAAGTCTCAATATTATAGCAATATTTATCGACAACTCCTCATCAGCAGTATAATTTCTTGTTTCCTACTCCACACGATTTTATGTTGCTTCTCTCTCTCTCTCTCTCTCTCTCTCTCTCTCTCTCTCTCTCTCTCTCTCTCTCTCAAGCTAAGGAATTAAGGACACACTGCATCAAACTTCCTCTATTAGAAAGGTCTCCCCAGAGCTAAATAAACTGAGAAATACATTATCGGGCTGAAGGGGTAAAAATGCTCTCTATCAACTCATTATTATTATTATTATTATTATCATTATTGAGTCTGGTAAGGAAGGTATATGGAAGAATTATTATAAAGTAAGAGAGATATCAGAAGTCCTAGTGAGTGATGAACAGGGTGGCTTTAGGAGTGGCAGAGGATGTGTGGATTAAGTATTTGCAGTGAGACAGATAGTAGAGAAGGCTTGTGAGAAGGACCATAAGGTGTTTATGACATTCATGAATCTGGAGAAAGCATACGACAAAGTGGACAGAGAAGGATTGTGGAAAGTTTTGCGCAGGTACGGTGTAGATGGTAAGCTGCTAGGTGCCGTCAAGAGTTTTTATGGTGGTAGTGAAGCATGTGTAAGGGTTAATGGGCATCTAAGTGAATGGTTCACCATCAGTGTGGGCGTGCGACAAGGCTGTGTGATGTCCCCATGGTTGCTCAATATATATATGGATGGGGTGATGAGAGAAGTAAAAACACGAGTAATGGAGAGAGAGATGGTGTTGGTAATGAATGGTGATGGATGGAATATTTCAAATTTGTTGTATGCTGATGATGCAGTACTGCTTGCAAGTACCGGACAAGAACTTGGTAGGCTAGTGCAGAGTTTTGCTGATGTCTGTAAGCGTCGTGCCTTGAGAGTAAATGTAGAAAACAGTAAAGTGATGGTTACTGAGAGAGAAGGTGACTCCCAGTGCGATGTTACAGTGAAAGGAGTGAGACTGGACCTGATGAGAGAGTTCAGATACCTGGGTACAGTGATAGAAAAGAGAGGAAAATATGCAAAAGATGTTGAAACTAGAGTAACACGAAAGGAAAGTAGCTGGTGCAATGAAGGCCTTAATGAGAAACAGAGGCTAGAGTGCTGCAGCTGCACCAGGCTTACATGGAATGTTAGTGCCAACTTTAACATATGGATGTGAGACTATGGTGTGGCATGAATATGAAAAGTCAAGAGTAAGAGCAGTGGAGATGGGACTGCTGAGGAATGTATGCGGAGTACAGAGGGTGGATAGGATACGAAATAATGTGATTCGTGAAAGACGTGGAGTGAGGAAGTCGGTGGACACCAGAATCGAAGAGAGTGTACTGAGATGGTATGGTTGTGTGGAGAGAATGGATAACAACAGAGTGGTGAAAAAGGTATATCTGAGCGAATCTGAAGGAGGGAGGAGGCGAGGTAGGCCAAGGAGAAGGTGGAGAGATATGGTGGATGAGTGTGTGAGGAAGAGAGGTTTGGAATTCGGTGAGGCTAGGGAACTGACAAGAGATCGAGCTGGCTGGATGAATGTTGTGAGGAGAAGTGCATGATCAGGGATTAGGCACCCCTTTTTAACGTGGCAGCGTCCGGATTGACTCTATCGGATACGTTTATGCGAGGCTACAGAACGTGGTGAATGTTTTGGGGGTATCAGATAGAGCCAGGATTCTGGGGGCTTGAATGGTAAATGAATGGAAGCGTGGCCCATTGGACTGGGCAAATTTGGGCTGTCTGGACGTTGCTACTCCTCACCCTGCCCAGGGTGGGAAAGGAGGTCCGGATGATGATGATGAATGAGAATACCACCACCACTACTCTCTCTCTCTCTCTCTCTCTCTCTCTCTCTCTCTCTCTCTCTCGTGTGTGTGTGTGTGTGTGTGTGTGTGTGTGTGTGTGTGTGTGTCACTGGGAAGGCCGGCAATATCCCCAGTACTGCCCTACTCACCAAGGTCATGTATGTTGCTGCCTGATGTGCTGCTTAATGTGTGTGTGTGCAGACGTACCTATACCTAAATACTACTACTACTACTACTACTACCTTATATGCTTAACCTATATTCACTGTCCTTCCTTCCTTCCTTCTTTCCTTCCCTCCTTCCTTCCTTCTCTCCCTCCTTCCTACCTTCCTCCCTGTCGTGCTTGTGAGAATTTTCTTTTCAATGTTTCCCTCCCTCCTTCTTTCCCTCCCTCCTTCTTTCCTTCCTTCCTTCCTTCTATCCTTCCTTCCTTCCTTCTTTCCTTCCTTTCTTCCCTCCCTCCTTCCCTC
>NC_136981.1:37857845-37862845 GCF_032717465.1 Coenobita brevimanus | reverse complement strand
TAGATAGAAGGCACAGAGATAGATAGGTAGATAGATAGATAGATAGATAGATAGACAGATAGATAGATAGACAGACAGAAAGATTAATAGATAGATAGACAGATAGACAGACAGACACATAGAGATAGATAGATAGATAGACAGGCAGATAGATGGACAGACAGACAGACAGACAGATAGATAGATAGATAGATAGACAGACGTGAAGGCGGTGTGGTGGCTGAGTTGTGGTGTGGTGGTGGTGGTAATGGTGGTTGGGTGTGGTGGTGGTGGATGAATGATGGTGGTGGTGGTGGTTGATTCAATGGTAATGGTGGTGGGTGCCCTCCCCCTCCCCTCCAGCAGGAAGGGAGGCGATAGGCACATGTTAGGGTAACACGGCAACACAATGCTGATCATAAAGTGCTACAAAGTGATGTAATTCTGTCTTATTTGATCTGTAAGGAAATTGCTGCAACATGATAAAATTTTCCGTCTATGAAAGGTGCATGAACTATATATACTGATGGTACTGAGGAAAACAATGGGACTGCGTCAGGTTCACGCTGTCAAACCTCACGCCTCACCCTCTCTCACCTGCCATATTGACACCAGCACAGGCTTGCTATTTTCACACGCCTTACCCGTTCATTTGTGCTTCTAGACACACGCTGCCTCGTTCTGGCAGCTCGCTGTTGTTTCACACCGCTGATGTGGCCCACAGTCTTGTGTAAGTGCACCACAAGTTGGTAAATTGACAAAAATACACCAACAAAAAAATAACACTTCCAACTTGCTTGCCTGCGCCTGCCCTCCTGGTCGGCTATTGCATCGTGGGTAGTGTAGTGACGTCACACAGCCAATCAGATGTCATTTCTTTCCGGCGTCAGGCCCCGCAGCCAATCACCGCAAATGTACGTACTGTATAAAGTCTTTCACTCTTGCCTCACGGATAAGTCTTAAGGAATTAGTGGTAAACATCCAACTTTACATTAACACTGCATTAATATACGACGTTTGTGATGCCTACAACAGAAAATAATGCCACTATCGTTTTCCTGTCCAGTGTGGGAAAATGTTGAGAAATAGGCCTTATTTGAAGATATACTATTTTATAAAGGCAGTATTATTAGCGATGAAATAACTGTTGACAGCCTCAGCCCTACGCAAAGTGGCTGGAATTCATGTTATTTTAGTGTTGTACCATTTATTTGCGCACCAAACGATGTCAGTGGAATTTAGCATGCAAATATAAGTACGATTTATTTATGGCTGTCATTATAACGCGTTGATGGCCATTGTGTTGCTATAAATGACACACTTCTTACCCAACCCCACCTGACATCCAACCCAGCCCTGCCTCTTGTTTACCTCCAACACACTGAGTACTGCCACCCCAGCCGCCTGCACCTCTGTCCCCTCCACTCATGTCACCCTACCTTTCCCCAAGCCTGCCCTGCCTACCTGCTGCACCAACACCCCTGCCTCTCCTTAACCCTTCTCTGCCTCACAACCCCCTGCTACCTGCCACCACCAACACCCCTGCCTCTCCTTAACCCTTCTCTGCCTCTCACCCCCCTGCCTACCTGCCACCACCAACACCCCTGCCTCTCCTTAACCCTTCTCTGCCTCACACCCCCCTGCCTACCTGCCACCACCAACACCCCTGCCTCTCCTTAGCCCTTCTCTGCCTCACATCCCCCTGCCTACCTGCTACCACCAGCACCCCTGTCTCTCCTTAATCCTTCTCTGCCTCACACACCCCTGCCTCAATACCCTTACCACCCTGACGCCTCCAGTCTGCACAGTCAAGGTTCCGGGAGTCTATCAGCAACTACTATACCTACAGAAGAAGCCAACTTAATTTACCCTTCAGCACGATCATGTATTTCAGGCTGATTAACGCCCAGTGGTTTTATATAGACAAAGATGGTCTTGGAGGGGGGGAGAGGGAGGGGGAGACCAAGGATGAGATGGAGGGATGTAGTGGAGAGGTATATGAGAGAGGGGGGTGTGAGCTGGGAGCAGGGCATTGAAATGGCGGGGGACAGGGCGACATGGAGACGATTTGTTTATGGCCACTCCTTAAGGGATTGAGGCGACTGGCAATAGACAGATAGACAGACAGATAGACTGCTAGAAATTCCCCAGTACAATCAAAATACAAGTCGCCTGACATACAAGAGCTAACACTCAGTTTGGAAGACTGCACTGGAGAAATTACTTACAGCCTACACTTGTGTGTGTGTGTGTGTGTGTGTGTGTGTGTGTGTGTGCTTAGCTTGGGTACTGCCTCTCTTGCCTGTGTGTGGATTTGTCTGTTAGTTAGCTCTTAGGCAGCAGGTGCGGGGGGAGGGGTTCACATGTACGTTTTCTACACGCTTACTGCCCACCTTCCCTTCCTCTACACACCATCCCTCCTTTTTCCATTCCTCTAAATAACTGCCCGTCTTTTCCACATCCTTCTTCCCGTCACATCCTTTCCATGCACATCTTTATATCCCTTACACATCCTTCTTTCCCTTCACCTCCTACAAGTCTCAATATTATAGCAATATTTATCGACAACTCCTCATCAGCAGCATAATTTCTTGTTTCCTACTCCACACGATTTTATGTTGCTTCTCTCTCTCTCTCTCTCTCTCTCTCTCTCTCTCTCTCTCTCTCTCTCTCTCTCAAGCTAAGGAATTAAGGACACACTGCATCAAACTTCCTCGATTTGAAAGGTCTCCCCAGAGCTAAATAAACAGAGAAATACATTATCGGGCTGAAGGGGTAAAAATGCTCTCTATCAACTCATTATTATTATTATTATTATTATTATTATTATTATTGAGTCTGGTAAGGAAGGTATATGGAAGAATTATTATAAAGTAAGAGAGATATCAGAAGTCCTAGTGAGTGATGAACAGGGTGGCTTTAGGAGTGGCAGAGGATGTGTGGATTAAGTATTTGCAGTGAGACAGATAGCAGAGAAGGCTTGTGAGAAGGACCATAAGGTGTTTATGGCATTCATGAATCTGGAAAAAGCATATGACAAAGTGGACAGAGAGGGATTGTGGAAAGTTTTGCGCAGGTACGGTGTAGATGGTAAGCTGCTAGGTGCCGTCAAGAGTTTTTATGGTGGTAGTGAAGCATGTGTAAGGGTTAATTAGCATCTAAGTGAATGGTTCACGTTCGGTGTGGGCGTGCGACAAGGTTGTGTGATGTCCCCATTGTTGTTCAACATATGTATGGATGGGGTGATGAGAGAAGTAAAAACACGAGTAATGGAGAGAGGGATGGTGTTGGTAAATAATGGTGATGGATGGAGTATCTCAAATTTGTTGTATGCTGATGATGCAGTACTGCTTGTAAATACTGGACAAGAACTTGGTACGCAAGTGCAGAGTCTTACTGATGTCTGTGAGCGTCGTGCCTTGAAAGTAAATGTAGAAAAGAGTATAGTGACGGTTACTGAGAGAGAAGGTGACTCCCAGTGCGATGTTACAGTGAAAGGAGTGAGACTGGACCTGATGAGAGAGTTCAAATACCTGGGTACAGTGATAGAAAAGAGAGGAAAATATGCAAAAGATGTTGAAACTAGAGTGACAGGAAAGAAAAGTAGCTGGTGCTATGAAGGCCTAGATAAGAAGCAGAGGCTTGAGTGTTGCAGCTGCACGAGGCTTACAAGAGGAAGTGTTAGTGCCAACTTTAACATATGGATGTGAGACTATGGTGTGGCATGAAAATGAAAAGTCAAGTGTAAAAGCAGTGGAGATGGGACTGCTGAGGAATGTATGCGGAGTACAGAGGGTGGATAGGATACGAAATAATGTGATTCATGAAAGATGTGGAGTGAGGAAGTCGGTGGACACGAGAATCGAAGAGAGTGTACTGAGATGATATGGTTGTGTGGAGAGAATGGATAACAATAGAGTGGTGAAAAAGGTATATCTGAGCGAATTTGAAGGAGGGAGGAGGCGAGGTAGGCCAAGGAGAAGGTGGAGATATATGGTGGATGAATGTGTGAGGAAGAGAGGTTTGAAAGTCGGTGAGGCTAGGGAACTGACAAGAGATTGAGCTGGCTGGATGAATGTTGTGAGAAGTGCATGATCAGGGATTTGGCACCCCTTTTTAACGTGACAGTGTCCGGATTGACTCTATCGGATACGTTTATGTGAAGCTACAGAACGTGGTGAATGTTTTGGGGGTATCAGATAGAGCCAGGATTCCGGGAGCTTGAATGGTAAATGAATGGAAACGTGGCCCATTGGACTGGGCAAATTTGGGCTGTCTGGACGTTGCTACTCCTCACCCTGCCCTAGGGTGGGAAAGGAGGTCCGGATGATGATGATGAATGAGAATACCACCACCACTACTCTGTGTGTGTGTGTGTGTGTGTGTGTGTGTGTGTGTGTGTGTGTGTGTGTGTGTGTGTGTGTGTCACTGGGAAGGCCGGCAATATCCCCAGTACTGCCCTACTCACCAAGGTCATGTATGTTGCTGCCTGATGTGCTGCTTAATGTGTGTGTGTGCAGACGTACCTATACCTAAATACTACTACTACTACTACTACTACTACTACTACTACTACCTTATATGCTTAACCTATATTCACTGTCCTTCCGTCCTTCCTTCTTTCCTTCCCTCCTTCTCTCCCTCCTTTCTACCTTCCTCCCTGTCGTGCTTGTGAGAATTTTCTTTTCAATGTTTCCCTCCCTCCTTCTTTCCCTCCCTCCTTCTTTCCTTCCTTCCTTCCTTCCTTCCTTCTATCCTTCCTTCCTTCCTTCTTTCCTTCCTTCCTTCCTTCCTTCCCTCCCTCCTTCCCTCCTTCCTTCCTTCCTTCCTTCCTGTTATGCTGGTCAAATATTTAAATTACTGTTGGAATTCTAAATGCGTTTATAAATTCAAGAACAGATTTAAATTCAAAAGTAAAATCCGTTTGTGTTTACCGTTGGCACATGGACGGCGTATCATCTGTAAACAAAGGCTGTGTGTGTGTGTGTGTGTGTGTGTGTGTGTGTGTGTGTGTATGCAAA